>NC_092235.1:45087956-45427140 GCF_036320965.1 Panulirus ornatus | reverse complement strand
CTAATCTGCCCACCTCCCACGCTTCTCATGCCACAAGCATCTTTTGCGCAAGCCATCACTGTTTCTCTAAATACATCCCATTCCTCCCCCACTCCCCTTATGTCCTTTGTTCTCACTTTTTTCCATTCTGTACTCAGTCTCTCCAAGTACTTCCTCACAGAAGTCTCCTTCCCAAGCCCACTTATTCTCACCACTCTTTTCACCCCAACATTCTCTCTTCTTTTATGAAAACCTCTACAAATCTTCACCTTCGCCTCCACAAGATAATGATCAGACATCCCTCCAGCTGCACCTCTCAGCACATTAACATCCAAAAGTCTCTCTTTCACACACCTATCAATTAACATGTAATCCAATAACGCTCTCTGGCCATCTCTCCTACTTACATACGTATATTTATGTATATCTCTCTTTTTAAACCAGGTATTCCCAATCACCAGTCCAACGTTCATTCATTCATTTATCTTTTTTTTTTTTTTTTTCTTTACTTTGTCGCTGTCTCCCGCGTTTGCGAGGTAGCGCAAGGAAACAGACGAAAGAAATGGCCCAACCCCCCCCCATACACATGTACATACACACGTCCACACACGCAAATATACATACCTACACAGCTTTCCATGGTTTACCCCAGACGCTTCACATGCCTTGATTCACTCCACTGACAGCACGTCAACCCCTGTATACCACATCGCTCCAATTCACTCTATTCCTTGCCCTCCTTTCACCCTCCTGCATGTTCAGGCCCCGATCACACAAAATCTTTTTCACTCCATCTTTCCACCTCCAATTTGGTCTCCCTCTTCTCCTCGTTCCCTCCACCTCCGACACATATATCCTCTTGGTCAATCTTTCCTCACTCATTCTCTCCATGTGCCCAAACCATTTCAAAACACCCTCTTCTGCTCTCTCAACCACGCTCTTTTTATTTCCACACATCTCTCTTACCCTTACGTTACTTACTCGATCAAACCACCTCACACCACACATTGTCCTCAAACATCTCATTTCCAGCACATCCATCCTCCTGCGCACAACTCTATCCATAGCCCACGCCTCGCAACCATACAACATTGTTGGAACCACTATTCCTTCAAACATACCCATTTTTGCTTTCCGAGATAATGTTCTCGACTTCCACACATTCTTCAAGGCTCCCAAAATTTTCACCCCCTCCCCCACCCTATGATCCACTTCCGCTTCCATGGTTCCATCCGCTGACAGATCCACTCCCAGATATCTAAAACACTTCACTTCCTCCAGTTTTTCTCCATTCAAACTCACCTCCCAATTGACTTGACCCTCAACCCTACTGTACCTAATAACCTTGCTCTTATTCACATTTACTCTTAACTTTCTTCTTCCACACACTTTACCAAACTCAGTCACCAGCTTCTGCAGTTTCTCACATGAATCAGCCACCAGCGCTGTATCATCAGCGAACAACAACTGACTCACTTCCCAAGCTCTCTCATCCCCAACAGACTTCATACTTGCCCCTCTTTCCAGGACTCTTGCATTTACCTCCCTAACAACCCCATCCATAAACAAATTAAACAACCATGGAGACATCACACACCCCTGCCGCAAACCTACATTCACTGAGAACCAATCACTTTCCTCTCTTCCTACACGTACACATGCCTTACATCCTCGATAAAAACTTTTCACTGCTTCTAACAACTTGCCTCCCACACCATATATTCTTAATACCTTCCACAGAGCATCTCTATCAACTCTATCATATGCCTTCTCCAGATCCATAAATGCTACATTTATACATTTATACTATTTGCCATTTCCCGCATTAGTGAGGTAGTGTTAAGAACAGAGGACTGGGCCTTTGAGGGAATATCCTCACCTGGACCCCTTCTCTGTTCCTTCTTTTGGAAAATTAAAAAAAAATGAGAGGGGAGGAATTCCAGCCCCCCGCTTCCTTCCGTTTTAGTCGCCTTCTACGACACGCAGGGAATATGTGGGAAGTATTCGGTCTCCCCTATCCCCAGGGATAAAACAGATATATATATATATATATATATGTTGGTATGTATATGTAGGTATATGTGCGTACATGGCCATTAATGTATATATATGTGTATATCCGTGGATGGGCCATTTCTTCGTCTGTTTCCTGGCGTTACCTTGTCGATGAGAGGAACAACAGCGATTATACGTATAATAGAATAACTAAAAACTTGGAATACTGTAAATTCATTGAATGTAAAAATACTAAAGAAAGTGTGTAAATAATACATAATTACAATTATTAGAAGCTACTCCAAGCAGATGGTCATTTTCAGAAAGGGATAGTGATAAAGTAAGTCAATGACAAAATATAAGCCAGACTACACAGATCATCATCATCAAATAATTCAGGATCATTTGCCTGGTCCTCTACATCTAGATAAAAGCTGCTCAGTTTTCTTCCTAAAAAACTCATGAAAATGTGTTCTCACTGGTATGACTGGAATCCTGACTGCAGAAAGAAACTATTGTGCATGGCCATCTTATTCACCACCTAAGCTTGATATGCAGCCTTGAGTTTGAGATGTGTAACTCAATGCATTAATATCCATATAAAGGCACTGCTTAACTTACATAAATATTCAATTGCAGCTAGTAAGTGGTTAATGGAGGCATGACTTTCTCTCTTCTTTTTTCCTTAGAAATTACACCCTTTCATCCAGTTTCTATGCTCAATTTTATATACAGACACACAATCACAAGGATGGAAACAGTGAGAGCATGCATAAAACACATGGAAAATTTAAGTACAGAGGAAACTGAGATGTGACTGCAAAGCTCAAAGAATATTTCCTATGAGACAATTTATGAATGTGGAAGTATAATGTTTGGGAACAGGTATAAACATAATATTCTAAATATCACAAAATCAATATATCCTTACTGCTTGTCGAGACAAAAAATAGGGGCACCATCCTTTTTGCCCTCCAAATTCCCGCAGGTCATCAATGTTGTAACATCCAGATGGGATAGGAAATTCTTTACCATGAAGATCAAATTTTTCAAAAAAGTCACATTGCGGTATGTTGTCATCCCGCTGAGCTCTGGAGCGCACATATGATGCTGTGAGTGCATGGCAACCACTATCAATCACCTTCCCATCCCTTGCTTTGCTGACCTGTATAGAAAACACTATTGTAAATTCTTTCATGAGAAAAAATAAACTTGAAAAAGAATCAAACAAAAGGAAACAGAAGCATGCTTTGCTATGTGTTCTTAAAAACCAACTCTTACACAATGGGAGTCATAATGTAAAAACTTTTGCCGAAGGCACCAGTAGTCATCATGAGAGTGCTAGTTTTCATGGGCTATTTTAAACAACTTGCCAGTATTCTGACATTTGTATGGCCATTAACTGGCTCTTGATCATTATAGGTTCTTACTAAAGGCACTGCAATTCTCTGGAAGTGATTCTAATGCATGAATATACACATGAATAAATGTAAAAATGTATGAGTAATTTTTTCATAAATGTCCACTGTTTCCTGCGTTAGCAAGGTTAAACCAAGAGTGGACGAAGAGAGACAGCATTCACCCACATCCACTCTCTAGCAATGATGTGCAATGTACTGAAACCACAGCCCCCATCCACAACCAGGCCCGGTAGACCTTTACGTGGTTTCTCCTGGCTGCTTCACATGCCCTAGTTCAATCTACTGACAGAATACAGTCCTCTGTATGCTAAATCATTTCCATTCACTCTAACCCATGCACATCTTTTACTGGCCTGACCACTCAAATATTTTTTTCACTTCATCCTTCTATCTCCAGTTTGGTCTTCCTCTTCTCCTTTTTCCCTCCACTTCAGACACATATCCTTTTTTCAATCTCTCCTCTATCTATCTATATCTCTGGCACCCATTCCCCTCAGGAGCTCCCATAAAGGGGGTGGCCACAACTAAACAGTCTCCACTTGTCCTTACATGCCTCCCTTGCATACACCATTCCATGAATTCATCCACCATTTCTCTCCCTATTTCCCCATGTCACAGGCAGTCTTCTTCTCACACCAACCCCTTTAATCGTACTATCATACAATCTATAGCTTATGAAAATTCTTTTCTGACTTTCCTTAGGTAAATTACTGTCTCTTATGTTGCGATGCTTCTATCTCTCCCAAATGCATGGCAGTGCTTATTACTGCAGGAATAGAAGCACCTTTCCCTTCTTCCCCTAAAAAGACCTTTTCTTCCAATCCATGGTTGAACCATTCCCCTTGGGCAAGGGATCAGGCATATCAAGCTTGGAAAAACTCTCCTTCCTCCAATTCCCATTCAGTATCTTTCACTACCCATAATCACTGCTGGTACATTATCCATGGGACAAAGCATTTATTCAAAGGAAGTGTAATAACTTCTCATCATAAACTGATAGGTCTTTCTGTTTTTTCTTTTTTGCTACGGGGCACCTCTAACTATATCTGTCACCCTACCTTTCCTTTACTTTTCCATTCTTATGGTACTACAGCCATCTTTCCATAACAAAGCAACTGTCTTTGGTTCCTGTTTCTCCTCAGACTACCTTGGATGACTCTAACATTCCCCCACCCTCTGATGCTCCCCTTACTTATCCAATGCTCCTTCCAGTAATCTCTTTTCAAACTGTCCAAAAAGCTCTTCTCTCTCTGGACACAGGTAAGGCTTATGGTCTTGATGGCAACTGTCTCTGTGTTCTGAAAGAGTAATCCTCTCAACTTGCACCTGTTTAAAAGTCAGAACTTTTCCATCTTATTGGAACGTGTTGGTACATCCCATTCCTAGGAAGGGTGGATGTTCTAATTCCTCAAACTCTTGTCCTGTTGCTTTGACATCTACTATTTCTGAATTCTTTGTATCCCTCTTCAACTTGCATTTCCCCAGACATCTTGAATCTCACAGCTCCTCACTGATCACCAGTATAGTTTACATAAGGCCAAATCCCTTGTGATATTTGTTCCTGTCTTACCATTGTCTGGTCATCTTCAAGCAAACACCTGATTCACACATCATCTACCACTCCTGAAACTGCATTGTTCCTCCCCAGTCTGATGCTCTGCACATGCCTTCACCCTTTCAATTACCACTCTCTAACATACCAGGTACATTCAACAAATTTGTACCCCTGTAGTTTGAACACTTACCTTTGTCTCCCCAGCCTTTATACAATGGCTTTATACATCCATTTTGCCAATCCTCAGACACCTCACCATGATCCATAAATAAAGTGAAATTTCTAAACAACCAATCAAAAACACAGTCTACCCCTTTCTGAAGAAGGTCAATTGCAATATTATCCACTCCAGCCACCTTACCACATTTCATTTTGTGCAAGGCTTTCACCACATCTCTCTTTAACCAAACCAATTTCTGTGACTCTCACCTTGCACACCTCCCTGACCTAAACACCTTACACCTGCCACCCTATCATCACATTCAACAATCCTTCAACATTATCACTCCATCTTCTCCTCACCTCACAGTTACCAATAACCCTTTTGTCCCTTTCACTGGTATATCCATTTGTACTCATTTTTCTTACACTACTAACCTTCATCCAACACATCTTAATCTCCCAGAAGTTTACTGATAACATGGGTCAACAAAGATTTTGTTCCACAGAAAAAAAAATGTCTTTCTTGTGTATTTCTGCACTCAGAATCCAAATATGTTTTCAGAATTTCTCTATCACCTATAGCTTTTTTGTTTCAGCATACTCACTTATTAATACATACAGTACAGTAAACCCTCAATCTTATGGGCTAATTGGGAGGAAAGGGTATCCATTAATGCTGGAAGTCCATTAAATCGAATGTAACCTAAGGGCCATTTTTTTTAAAACAATATACAGTTCCCATGCTTTCTTTTAACTCCTCTATCACTTGATGCCATTTTAAATTGTAAGAATTGCTGAATTATTTAGTGAAGTCACAATTCTATGTATACAAACTGACCACATGATAGCTTGAGGCCATTCAGCACCCAATCTCACTCGGTAATTCATCACATGTCTCTTTATAAAGCTCACTTACTTTCACCATCCTCTTCCCACACATAATTTCCTGTTTTCCAAAAATCTAAATCCTCACCCTTGCCTCCATCAAGTAATGGTCAGACTTCCTACTAGCTGCCCCTATCAGCACATTCACATCCAAGAGGCTCTCTTTTGCATGCCTATCAATTAGTATATAATACAATAATGCCCTCTGACTATCTTTCCTACTCATCTAAACACAGTTAAATATTTCCCTCTTTTTAAACCAGGTATTCCCTATCACCAGACTTTTTTCAGCACAACTCCACCAGCTGTTCACCATTCCTACTCATGCCATGTCCCCCAATTATGTACTAAAATGGGACTACTTACTCTCACATCTAACTTATACACTACTAGTACCCAGTCTCTAGCATCATACTGCTGACATGATCACTCACACATCCCTAAAACACCTGCCTCTCATCACCCTGCTTCCAAAGGCCAGGTGACATAAGCAATAATAATCATCTCTCTCTCACAACTTGCTTTCATTTTTACCCACATCAGTCTGAAGCTCATTTCCTTACACTTTTTCACATTTCCACAACTCCTGCTTGATCCTTAGTGATACCCCTTTCTTAACTCTTGCCCTGAAACCAATGCCTGAATTTATCGCTATGACATTCCCAAACCATTCGTCACCTTTACCCTTGACAACTGTTTCAGTCAGAGCCAGAATATCCAGGTTCCTTTCCTGAAACATACTACCTATCTCTCCTTCTCATACTGCATCTACATACATTTAAACACCTCAGACTGAGTTTTTAAGGAGGATGAGTACTCCTCACTTGGCTACTTCTTTTCCATTTTTTAGAATTTGGAATACAAGAAGGAAGGGGTGTTCCTGCCCCTCTTAGTTGCCTTCTACAACATGCAGGGAATACTGAGGTAGAATTCTTTCTCCTCTACTCCCCAGGAATAACAATGTAGTAACAATATGCATGTATGCTTAATATTATCATTATCATTATACTTTGTCGCTGTCTCCCGTGTTAGCGAGGCAGTGCAAGGAAACAGACGAAAGAATGACCCAACCCATCCACATATACATGTGTATACATAAGCACCCACACACGCACATATACATACCTATACACTTCAACATATATATACATATACATACACAGACATATACATATATAGAACATGTACATATTCATACATGCTGCCTTCATCCATTCCCACCGCCACCCCGTCACACATGAAATGGCACCCCCCTCCCCCAGTGTGCATGTGAGGTAGCACTAGGAAAAGACAACAAAGGCCACATTCGTTCACACTCAGTCTCTACCGGTCATGTGTAATGCACCGAGACCACAGCTCCCTTTCCACATCCAGGCCCCACAAAACTTTCTATGGTTTACCCCACACGCTTCACATGCCCTGGTTCAATCCACTGACAGTATGTAGACCCCGGTATACCATATCATTCCAATTCACTCTATTCCTTGCATGCCTTTCACCCTCATGTATCATTAGGCCTCAATCACTCAAAATCTTTGTCACTTCATCCTTCCACCTCCAACTTGGTCTCCCAATTCTCCTTGTTCCCTCCACCTCTGACATATATATTCTCTATGTTAATCTTTGCTCACTCATTCTCTCAAAGTGACCAAACCATTTCAATACACCCTCTTCTGCTCTCTCAACTACACTCTTTTTGTTACCACACATCTCTCTTACCCTTTCATTACTTACTTGATCAAACCACCTCACACCACATATTGTACTGAAACATCTCATTTCCAACACATCCACCCTCTGCACAACCCTATCTATAGCCCATGCCTCACAACCATATAACATTGTTGGAACCACTATTCCTTCAAACAAACCCATTTTTGCTCTCCGAGATGTTTAAATGTTTAAATAGTAAATAAAAATATTGATGAATGTCATTAAGGGAATTTGGGTTATGAAGCTCACCCCCTCTCTCCCACCACCTCTGCAGGAAAATCTAAGCATTGCCTTTAGGGTCATCTCATTCCCATATTAGTCATGCTAGCAAACTTGTTTCTAAATACCCCCCTTTTTTTCTTTTTTTTTTTTCTTTTGCCGCAGTCTCCTGCGTTTGCGAGGTAGCGCAAGGAAACAGACGAAAGAAATGGCCCAACCCCCCCCCCATACACATGTATATACATACGTCCACACACGCAAATATACATACCTACACAGCTTTCCATGGTTTACCCCAGACGCTTCACATGCCCTGATTCAATCCACTGACAGCACGTCAACCCCAGTATACCACATCGATCCAATTCACTATATTCCTTGCCCTCCTTTCACCCTCCTGCATGTTCAGGCCCCGATCACACAAAATCTTTTTCACTCCGCCTTTCCACCTCCAATTTGGTCTCCCACTTCTCCTCGTTCCCTCCACCTCCGACACATATATCCTCTTGGTCAATCTTTCCTCACTCATTCTCTCCATGTGCCCAAACCATTTCAAAACACCCTCTTCTGCTCTCTCAACCACGCTCTTTTTATTTCCACACATCTCTCTTACCCTTACATTACTTACTCGATCAAACCACCTCACACCACACATTGTCCTCAAACATCTCATTTCCAGCACATACATCCTCCTGCGCACAACTCTATCCAAAGCCCACGCCTCGCAACCATACAACATTGTTGGAACCACTATTCCTTCAAACATACCCATTTTTGCTTTCCGAGATAATGTTCTCGACTTCCACACATTCTTCAAGGCTCCCAGAATTTTCGCCCCCTCCCCCACCCTATGATCCACTTCCGCTTCCATGGTTCCATCCGCTGCCAGATCCACTCCCAGATATCTAAAACACTTCACTTCCTCCAGTTTTTCTCCATTCAAACTTACCTCCCAATTGACTTGACCCTCAACCCTACTGTACCTAATAACCTTGCTCTTATTCACATTTACTCTTAACTTTCTTCTTTCACACACTTTACCAAACTCAGTCACCAGCTTCTGCAGTTTCTCACATGAATCAGCCACCAGCGCTGTATCATCAGCGAACAACAACTGACTCACTTCCCAAGCTCTCACATCCCCAACAGACTTCATACTTGCCCCTCTTTCCAAAACTCTTGCATTCACCTCCCTAACAACCCCATCCATAAACAAATTAAACAACCATGGAGACATCACACACCCCTGCCGCAAACCTACATTCACTGAGAACCAATCACTTTCCTCTCTTCCTACACGTACACATGCCTTACATTCTCGATAAAAACTTTTCACTGCTTCTAACAACTTGCCTCCCACACCATATATTCTTAATACCTTCCATAGAGCATCTCTATCAACTCTATCATATGCCTTCTCCAGATCCATAAATGCTACATACAAATCCATTTTCTAAGTATTTCTCACATACATTCTTCAAAGCAAACACCTGATCCACACATCCTCTACCACTTCTAAAACCAAACTGCTCTTCCCCAATCTGATGCTCTGTACATGCCTTCACCCTCTCAATCAATACCCTCCCATATAATTTCCCAGGAATACTCAACAAACTTATACCTCTGTAATTTGAGCACTCACTCTTATCCCCTTTGCCTTTGTACAATGGCACTATGCATGCATTTCGCCAATCCTCAGGCACCTCACCATGAGTCATACATACATTAAATAACCTTACCAATCAGTCAATAATACAGTCACCCCCTTTTTTAATAAATTCCACTGCAATACTATCCAAACCTGCTGCCTTGCCGGCTTTCATCTTCCGCAAACCTTTTACTACCTCTTCTCTGTTTACCAAATCATTTTCCCTAACCCTCTCACTTTGCACACCACCTCGACCAAAACACCCTAAATCTGCCACTCTATCATCAAACACATTCAACAAACCTTCAAAATACTCACTCCATCTCCTTCTCACATCACCACTACTTGTTATCACCTCCCCATTTGCGCCCTTCACTGAAGTTCCCATTTGCTCCCTTGTCTTACGCACTTTATTTACCTCCTTCCAGAACATCTTTCATCTTTTATCCTTTATCTTTCATATAACTGAATCAGCCTCAGAGGCTCACCCCCACAACCCACTTTCTACCACCCCTTTCTGCAGCCCCTCCGCCAACTGTGCTCCCTCCAACCCTCTACATATTAACTTAAGCACCATACTATATTCACGTATATTAGCTTATTTTTTTGACATCTTTTACTCTTACATGTATTTTTTCAAATCAATCAGGGAAACATTATATGAAGATTTTTTCCAAACTGAGAGCAAGAATTTGCATTTCACCAGGTGGTTAATGGTTAATCAGTCCCTCAACCTGCTCTGATTGTAGAAAAATCCAACCCTAGAGTAACTTTCAAGTTATCTCTCTCATAAAACATTGGCAAACCTCCTTAGCAAGAAAATAAAATACATATACTGTAACATTACATAAGAGCTTTTCTATTTCTTTTTATACAGTACTTTGTTGGTTTACCTGACTTTGAAATGTTACATAAAAGAGAAAAAACAATGGCCTCATTTCCAAATATCCAACATGAAAACTAAGTCAAGACCTGCATACTACTCCATGGTTTATTATGATCTCTTCATATAACCTAGTTCCACTTAGGAAGGTAACATTAGAAAGAAAAAACAACAGCATCACTTCTATCTATATCTCTGACACCTGTTCCCAACTGGGACTCCTTCAAGTTGGTGGCTATGGCAATAGAGTCTTTATAACTAGTGAACTCCAGTGCAGCTTCTTAGCCTTTAGTGCCTCATCCTTAACAGGCCACTGGCAGATGGCAACTCTAATGGTGTTTGCAGAGACTTCTACCTAATGTTCGTACTGACTTCTTCTACCTCATGCTCCTGCCTATATGTTCCTACCTATCAATCTATTATTCCAACCATTTTGCCAAAAGGCAGAGCTAGAACATAGTGATTTACAGCACTGTCAAGAGTTATGTATGACAAGGAGAGATTGTATCTTTGTGGACAGAATGCCAGTAGTACATGCATGGGTGAGAAAGAGAGAAAAAGACAGCTACCTGGGTCAAAGAAGTGCAACTAAAGTGCTGGCCTACAACACAGCCATCACAAACAGTCCCAATACCTCCCTGGTCATTAGCTGCCTAAAAACTTCCAAACATCCAATCTATAGCTGTTATGTATAATGTACTGAAAACAAAGCCAAGCCCAACATACTACTCCATGGTTCATAATGACCACTTGATATGTCCTAGTTCCCACTGACAATATCATCCCCCCATATAAAACATCAATCCAATTCATTCTATTGACTGCATGCCTCTTGCCCTCCTGAATATTCAGTCCTTGACACCCATAGCCTCCTTCATTCCATCCTTCCAAATCCAAAGTCTCCCCTACCTTGCTCCTTCAACACCCAGATCCTCCAGTTAGACTTTCTTTGCTTATTCCTCTCCATATGCTTAAACCATTTTAAAATCCCCTAATTGGCCCAATCAATCAGATTGCAGTTACTACCACACCTCTCTGAAAATTTCTTTACAGAATTTACCCACTTCACACCACAAATCTTCTTCCAGCCTTTTCCTCTCCATTCTTAAGACTGGAAACATATATCAAACAAACCTCAGGATTAATACAAAGATGTTTTCTAGAAGCCAAAGCCACTCCAATGATGTTGGATGGTTCTCCAGTTTCCTTCTCAATGTAGATCTTAAGCTTTCGAAGCTCCTCTATTACCTGGAAAACAGTTAAAATACCATTAATTATATATCATTCAACATTTGAAGTGTGACATATCTCATATGAATCCAATTACACAAGTGGTTCCCAACATTTTTGAGGTGATGGCCAAATACAGCTTATCTGAAGAACTTGTAGCCCACCTTTTATTTTGTCAACCAATAAAATACATATATTCTGGGATATATGGATGATTACTGGTAACAAACAAGACTGAAATACTATAAAGACTCTATAACAACCATGCAAATGTAACAAAATGTTAAATAAACTCATCACTTAGCATGGTCATTTACTGAATCTACAACAATCCCCATAGCCCACTGGTCGGAAACCAATGAATTGCACAACTGCAACAAGCCTCATGTAAAACAAATTCCTCCCACCCTCTTTTGAATTCCAAGTTGATACATGATTCTATCTGTTATCAACAGATGTCACTAGCAACCTAACAAATCAATCTGAAAAAATATCATGCATTAAAATCAACCATACACTGCCAAAGTATCACTGCATCATCAGGGTGGCAAGCCAAATTTACAGGACCACTACTGGAGGCGATTGTATAATAAAAGAAATAATTTGTATAATAAAAGAAATAATTTATCTTGTATTACTGTAAATACTCATATACAGCTTGATTTTCTATCAACGACCAAAATAATATGTAAAAAGTAAGGTGCAGGTGGGGGAAGGGATGGGGTGTCAGCCTATATACAAGTCCACTGTAATATTTTTGAGAAGTTAAAATCTAAGTTCTGTGCAAAGTGCGCCCATGTTAAATCATGAAATTAGGATCTAAAACTACAACTATGTTTATCTAACTTGTAACTTGCAGAAATATAGGAAAACATATAAGTACATCTTAAAGAACCACTGGGGATGGAGAGAGAGAATTCTACCTTTGTACTCCTTGTGTGTCATAGAAGGTGACTAAAGGGGGCAGGAACAAGGGGGTGGAAACTTCCACTTTGTTGTATATCAGTTTCCAAAAGATGGAACCCAAGGAGCCAAGCAGGGAGTATTTATCCTCTATGAAAGCTCAGGCTAAGGTGTCTAAATGTTTGTGGATGTAATCAAGATGGAAAGAGAGGAGAAATAGACAGTACATTTGAGGAAAAATCTTGGATGTTCTGGTTCTTAGTGAAATAAAGCTCAAGGGTAAAAGTGTTGAATGGTTTGGAAATGTCTAAGGAAGAAAGTCAAAGGTTGGTGAAAGGACAAGAGCTAAGGAAGGAGTACTACTCCTAAAGCAGGAGTTGAAAGTGTGTGTTAAAAAGTGTAAGGCAGTAAATTCTAGACTGATGTGGGTAAAAATGAAAGTGGATGGTGAAAGATGGTTGATTATTAGTACTTATGCACCAGCCCATGAGAAGAAAGATCATGAGAGGCAAGTGTCTTTGGAGCAGCTGAGTGCATGTGTCAGCAGTTTTGGTGCATGAAACCGGGTATTAGTAATAGGTGATATACATGTGAAAGTAAGCAATTTAGCAGTTCAGGGTATAATTGGTGTGCATGGGGTATTCAGCATTATGAATGAAAATGGTGAAGAGCTTGTGGAGTTGTGCTGAAAAAGGACTGGTATTGGGAATACCTGGTTTGAAATGAGGGACATACACAATGATGTATCGGGATGTTTTGATGACTGTTTCTTCCCCTACATCTTGAAGCTCTGGAGCTCTCTGTCTTCTTGTGCCTTTCTCAAAAACTATAACCTAGTCCATCTTAAAAAACAGGTCTTTTACTCCCTGAAAAATCTATAAATACTTCCCTTTGTCTCTCCTTTTTCCTTTTCAAAATCATCTCTATATTTCAATTAAGGCCTGGCCTTCATGTGAATATCTACGCATGACTGGAGCCATAAAAAAACAAGTCAGTGGGAATTTTTGGATTATCAATTAAGTAAGTAAAGGAAAGTAAAAGAAAGGCTTTTGGATGTAAATCTGCAGGGATGGGCAGCTGGTAGGATGTCTGATCACTATCTTGTGGAGACAAGAATGAAGATTTCTAATGATTTTTTGAGAGAAAACAATATCAGAAGAAGAAAGTGGTGAGAATAAATGAGCCTGGAGAAGAGGCTTGTATGAAGAAATACCAGGAGGGACTGAGTGTAGATTGGCAATAGGTGATAGCAAATGAAGCACAGAGAGTGAGTGAGGAATGGGAGGTATTTAGGGCAGCAGTACTGGCAAGTACAAAAATTGCATGAGGCATGCAAAAGGTGTAGGAGGGGCAGATTACAAATGGAAGAGAGTGGTGGGATGAAGAAGTAAAGCAGCTTGTGAAAGAGATGAGAAATATTTGGGTGGTACTTAAAGGGAAGGAGTGCAAATGATTGGGGTATGTATGAAAGAAAGGTGCTGGGATTGAAGAAGAGGGCAAATGAGAAATGGAGTGAACAAGTATCATTAAAATTTAAGAATAGGATGTTTTGGAAGAAGGTTAATAAAGTCCAAAAAAACAAGGGAGTAAATAAGAACATCAAAAGGGGAAGTGGTAACAGGTTCTGATGAAGTGAGGAGGAGATGGATGAGTATTTTGAAGAATTATTGAATGTGTTCAATGATAGGGTGGCAGATGTAGGGTGTTTGGGTCAGGGTGGTATGCGAAGTGAGAAAGTCAAAGAAAGTGGTTTGGTGAAGAGAGAAAAAGGTGAAGAAAGCCTCATATACGATGAAATGTGGCAAGGTGGCTGGAGTACATAGTACTGCAGTTGGATGTACTATGAGGGTGACTGTATTGTTGAATGGTTTGTAAGGATTTTCACTATGACTGAATCATGATGGGGTGCCTGTGAATTGGCAGAATGCATGTATAGAAATGATGTATAACGGCAAGGGGCATAAATATGAGTGTTCAAACTGCAGAGGTAAAAGTCTGTCGAGTGTATCTGGTAAGTTGAAGATAAGGGCGAGTATATGGTCTGTAAGGGATGAGACGGCAAGGAAAGTATATCATTTGTTGCTTGCTGATGATAAAGGATGATAGGACACTGGTGACATATTCAACTGAAAAACTGCAAAAATCAATGAGCAAGTTTGGAAGAGTGCATGAAAGGAGGAAGTTGAGAGTAAATGTGAAGAAAAAACAAAGTTGATGAGCTTAGCAGGGTAAGGGAACAGGTAAGCTGGGGAGTGAGTTTGAATGGACAAAATTCAAAAGTGATGTGTTTTAAATATCTGAGAATGGAAATGGAAGCAAATGGAACTATGGAAGTGAATGTCAGTCATAAGGTGGGTGAATGAGTGAAGTTTTTGGGAGCATTGAAGAATGAGAAGAAAGAAAATCATTGTCTGGGAGGGCAAATATGGCTATGTTCCACCATATAATAGTCCCCAGATGAGGATGTGCAGAAATGTGTTGGAAATAAAATGGTTGAGGACAAAATGTGGTGTAAAGTGGTTTGATCAAGTATGAAATAAAAGGGTAAGAGAGAGGTGTGGCAATAAAAAGAGTGTGGCAGAAAGAACTGAAGAGATGTGCTGAAAAGGTTTGGACATATGGAGAGAATGGGTGAGAAGTTGACAATGAAAATATATGTGTCAGAAGAGGAGAGGACAGAGAGAGAGGGGAGACCAAACTGGAGATGAAGAAATGCAGTGAAAAAGATTTTGAGTGATCAGGGCAAAACATGCAAGGGGTGAAAAGTGTGCAGGATATAGAATGAACTGGAACAATGTGGCATACAGATGTCACTGTGCTGTCAATGGACTGATCAGGGTGTGTGAAGTGGCCAGGGTGAACCATGGCACTTGTAAAGCCTAGTTGTAGATAGGGGGCTGTAGTTTCAGAGCACTGCTCATGACAGATAGAGGATAAATTTGAGGGAATGCAGTCTTTCTTCATCTTTTCCTAGTGTCACCTTGAGAGACAGCAATCAAGTAGGGGAGAAAGGATTTTACCTCTGTATTCCCAGCATGCAGTAGAAGGCAACAAAAGCAGGCAGAGATGAGGGGCTGGAAACCCTCCCATTCTTGTATTTCACTTTCTAAAAGAGGAAACTTTAGGAGCCAGGTGGGGAGTGCTCATCCTCCTTGAAGGTTCAGATTGGGGTGTCTGAATGTGTGTGGATGTAACCAAGATGAAAAGGGGGGAGAGATAGGTCGTATGCTTGAGGAGAGAAACCTGGATGTTCTGGCTCTGGGTGAAATGATGCTCAAGGGTAAAGGGAAACAATGGTTTGGAGATGTCTTCGGAGTAAAGTCAGAGGTTGGTGAGAGGACACGAGTTAAGGAAAAAGTAGCACTACTCCTGAAGCAGGAGTAATGGGAGTGTGTGACAGAGTGCAAGGAAGTAAATTCTAGACTGATGTGAGTAAAACTGAAAGTGGATGGCGAGAGATGGTTGATTAATTATTGGTGCTTATACACCTGGCCATGAGAAACGAAAGATCATGAGAGGCAATTGTTCTGGGAGCAGGCTGAGCGATTACATCCACAGTTTTGTTGCAAAAGACCGGCTATTAGTGATGGGTGATTTAAATGAAGAGGTAAGTATTGTGGTAGTAGGAGGTACAAATGGTTAGCATTGAGTATTTAGTGTTATGAATGGAAATGGAGAAGAGCTTGAATACATATTTGAGAAGGAGAGATGATCAATTGACATCATTAGATTATGTATTAATTGATAAGTGTGTAAAAGAAACACTTTTGGAAGTAAATGTGCTGAGAGGGGCTGCTGGTGGGATGTCTGATCGCTATCTTGTGAAAGCTTGGGTAAAGATCTGTATAGGTTTTTGAAAAGGAGGAATCAATGTCAAGTAGATGAGAGTGGCGAGAATAAGTGAGCTTAGAAAGGAGACTTGTGTGAAGAAATACCAACAAGGATTAAGTATAGAATGGCAAAAGGTGAGATTAAATGAAGTGAGGGAAGTGGATGAGGAATAGGAGGTAATGAGGGAAGCAGTGATGGCATGTGCAAGAGCATGTGACATGCAAAAAGCAGGAGGTGGGCAGATTAAAAAGGTAGTGAGTGATGGGATCAAGAAGTAAAGTTGCTACTGAAACAGAAAAGAGAGGCTTTTTCGTGGAACTTACAGTGAAGGGGTGCAAATGATTGTGAGATGTATCAGAGAATGCAGCAGAGGTCAAGTGGATGGTGCAGGGGTTGAAAAAGAAGGCAAATAAGAGTTTGGGTGAGAAAGCATTCTCAAGCTTTAGGGAGAATAAAAATATGCTTTGAAAGGATGTAAATAATGTGAAAAAGACAAGAGAACAAATGGGAACATTGGTGAAGGGGTTAAATGGGAAGTGATAACAGGTAGTGAAGTGTGGAGGAGATGGACTGAGTGCATCAAAGGATTATTAAATGTTTGATGATAGAGTGAAAGATGTAGGGTGCTTTGGTTGGGGTGGTATGCGAAGTAAGAGTCACAGAGACTGGTTTGGTGATGAAAGAAGAGGTGGTGAAAGCCTTGAAGAGCATGAAATGCAGCAAGGTGACAGGAGTCAAGGGTGTTGCAGCTGAATTCATTAAGAAAGAAGATGACTGTGTTGTTGACTGGTTGGCAGGGATACTCAAGTGTATGTATAGACCATGGTAAAGTGCCTGAGGATTGGTGGAATGCATGTTATAATGCCATTGTATATAGGTAAAGGGAAAAAAAGCGAGTGTTCAAACTACAGAGGTATAAGTTTGCTGAATATTCCTGGTATGTTGTATGGGAAGGTATTGATTGATAGGGTGAAGGCATGGACAGAGCATCAGATTGAGGAGGAGCAGTGTGGTTTCTGAAGTGGTAGAGAATGTGTGGATCAGGAGTTCTCTTTGAAGAATGTGTGTGAGAAATACTTAGAAAAACAGACAGATTTGTATATGGCATTTACGGATCTAGAAAAGACACATGATAGGGTTCATACAGATGCTTTGTGGAGGATATTAAGAATATATGGTGTAGGAGGGAAGCTGCCAGAAGCAGTGAGAATTATCTTTTTTATCAAGGGAGTAAGGCATTTGTACAAGTAGGAAGAGAGAAGAATGAATGATTCCTAGTGAAGGTCACTCTGCAGCAGGGGTGTGTGGTGTCACCATGGTTATCTAATTTGTCTATGGATAGGGTGGTGAGGGAGGTAAATGTAAGAGGAGATAGAAACGACTAAGCAGTCTGTTGGGGATGAGTGGGCCTGAGAAGTGACTCAGCTGTTGTTTGCCAATGATACAGCACTGGTGGCTGATTCAAATGAGAAACAGCAAAAGTTGGTGACAGTTTGAAAGAGTTTGAGAAAGGAGAAAGTTGACAGTAAATGTGAATGAAAGCAAGGTTATTTGGTTCAGCAGGGTTCAGGGACATGTTCGCTGGAATGCAAAAATTGGAGGAAGTGAAGTGTTTCAGATATCTGGGTGTGGACTTGGTGGCAAATGCAACCATGGAAGCATAAACGAGTCACAGGGTGGGTTGGTGTGTGTGTGTGTGTGTGTGTGTGGGGTGTGTGTGTGTGTGTGTGTGTGTGTGTGTGTGTGTGTGTGTGTGTGTGTGTGTGTGTGTGTGGGGGGGGGGGGGGGGGGGGGGGGGGGGGGGCCTTTCTTGGAGTGATGAAGAATGTGTGAAGAGAAAATGTTATCTCGGAGAACAAAAATGGGTATATTTGAAGGAATAGAAATTCCAACAATATCATCTGGTTGCGAGGCATGGGCTATAGATAGGGTTGTGTGAAGGATGGTGGATGTGTTGGAAATTAAATGTCTGAGGATAATGTGTAGTGTGAGGGGGTTTGATAGATTAAGTAATGAAAGGGTAAGAGAGATGCACAAAAATAAAGAAAAAGTGTGGTTGAGATAACAGTAAAGTGTTTGTTGAAATGGCCTGGACATATGGAAAGAATGAGAGCAGAAAAGTTGACAAAGAGGAAACATGGGTCAGAAATGGAGGGAACAAAGAGAACCACGAGACCAAACTGGAGATGGAAAGATAGAATGAGAAAATTTTTGAGCAATCGGGGCCTGAACATGCACAAGGACGAAAGGCATGCTTGGAAAGAGTGAACTGGAACGATACGGTATATGTGAAACATCTGAGATAAACCATACAAAGGTCTATGGGGCCTAGATGTGAATAGGGAGCTGTGGGTCTGGTCCATCACACATGACAGCTAGAGAATGGATGTGAGTGAAAGTGCTTTCTTTTTCCCATGCTTCCTGGTGCTACCTCACAGACGCAGAGGATGGTGATGCTGTTTCCTGAAGGGCTAGGTGCCACTGGAAATGGATAAAGGTGAGCAAGTATGAATATGTATATGTGTATGTATGTGTGTGTGTGTGTGTGTGTGTGTGTGTGTGTGTTTATGTAGGAGGTAAGCTGCCAAAAGCAGAGAAGTTTTTATCACGGGTGTAGGGCATGTGTACGAGTAGGAAGAGAAGAGAATGATTCGTTTCCAGTGAAGGCTGGTCTGTGGCAGGGGCTGGTGATGTCACCATGGTTGTTTAATTTGTTTATGGATGGGGTGGTTAGGGAGGCAAATGCAAGAATTCTGGAGACGGGCAAGTATGCAGTCTGTTGGGATAAGAGGGCCTGGGAAGTGAAGCAATTGTTGTTCACTGATGATACAGCACTGGTAGCTGATTCAAGTGAGAAACTGCAGAAGATGGTGAATGAGTTTGGAAAAATATGTGGAAGAAGTTTGAGAGTAAATGTGAATACAAGCAAGGTAATTATTAGCTTCAGCAGGGCTGTGGGACAAGTTAGTTGGGATGTAAGGTTGAATGGAAAAAACTGGAGGAAGTGAAATGTTTAAGATATCTGGTAGTGGACTTAGTAGCAAACGGAACCAGGGAAACAGAAGCAGTAGCAAACAGAACCAGGGAAATAGAAGCAAGACATAAAGTGGAGGGGGGATTCTGAGAGCGATGAAGAATGTGTGGAAAGACAGAACATTTTCTCAGAGAGGAAATATGGTTAGGTTTGAAGGAATAGTAGTTCCAACAATATCATATGGTTGCGAGTCATGGGCTATTCATGTAGTTGTGCAGAGGAGGGTGGACGTGTTGGAGACAAAATGTTTGAGGACAATATGCGGTGTGAGGTGGTTTGATCGAGTAAGTAATGAAAAGGTAAGAGATGTATGGTAATAAAAAGAGTGTAGTGGAGATAGCAGAAGAGGGTGTGTTGAAATGGTTTGGACATATGGAGAGAATGAGTGAGGAAAGGCTGACAAAGAGGATATACATATCAGAAGGGAGACCAAATTGGAGGTGGAAGGATAGAGTGAAAAAGATTCTGAGTGACTGGAGCCTGAACATGCAGTAGGGTGAAAGGCATGTATGGAATACAGTGAATTAGTACAATGTGGTATGTTGAGGTTGACATGCAGTCAATGGGTTGAGCTAGGGCATGTGAAACACTCGTGGTAAACCATTAAAAGGTTTGTGGGGCTGGATGTGGAAAGGGAGCTATGGTTTTGGTGCATCACACGACAGATAGAGAATGAGTGTAGGTTAATGTGGCCTTTCTTCGTCTGTTTCCTAGCACTACTTTACTCATGCAGGAGGTGGTGATGCTGTTTCATGGTGCCAGGAATGGATGAAGGTGAGCAAGTATGAACATGTACATGTATGTGTATGTCTGTTTCCTTGCGCTACCTCGCAAACGCGGGAGACAGCGACAAAGTATAATAAAAAAAAATATAATAATATATATTATCCCTGGGGATAGGGGAGAAAGAATACTTCCCACGTATTCCCTGCGTGTCGTAGAAGGCGACTAAAAGGGAAGGGAGCGGGGGGGCTGGAAATCCTCCCCTCTCATTTTTTTTTTTATTTTTTATTTTAATTTTCCAAAGGAAGGAACAGAGGGGGGGGGGGGGTGAGGGTGTTCCCTCAGAGGCCCAGTCCTCTGTTCTTGACGCTACCTCGCTATCGCGGGAAATGGCGAATAGTATGAAAAAAAAATATATATATATATATATATATATATATATATATATATATATATATATATATATATATATATATGTAGGGATTTCAAAAAAAGAAAAATAAAGTCAAGATACTGCTGCAACATTATTACTAGTTGTACTTACTAGAGATCATTATTTGATGGCTGGCGCTGTTCAAGTGAGATTACCATGGGGCCATAGCCAAGGCTTAAGTAAAACTCCTTAATAAAGATATTAATGACTCAACTAGGCCAAAGGACTGCCAAGCATGCTTTGACTACTCACCTTCCTGTAGGATAAGGAAAGGCCAATAACCTTTTTACATTTAATACCTAAATAAAATGAAATGAGTCCACATAATATGACAGTGACATGTTTCTGTGTGTGTGCAGTCACTGGAATATCTCAACATCTGATTTAAACACTACTACCATAATCAGTTATCAAGCATTGGTCCGTGGATATCATTACATCAAATATCAAAGGCTACTAACAGTATCAGAAATAATGTGGCATGCATCCTAACACAACTGGAAATGGTAACTATACATTCTAATTCACATTTGCAAAGGACTTCTTGTTAATGCCCTTAACTGACTGACATGTCACACAAACAATATACTGTAATTCCAGCTGCACAGCATGATACTGACAGGTGGCTTTGCCTCTGGTCTCTGGTGCTAAAATTTCACTTAAGTGAGTATCAATTGGTAACACATGTTCTTAGCTGGAGTTTGAGTAAGTGGATTGCAGCCAAGTCTCTGGGTGTGTGTCCATGGCCCAGTGATGGACTCTCATCCTCCATGTCATCTCGGTCTATGCCTGTGCTTCACGCAGTAGTGTGCAGTACCATGCCCACTGGATCAAGCACACCCTAAGCATATCCTTGGCACTGCACACAAGATAGGTTGTCACACAGATAAGACTTTCCCCAGGTGGGACCCTCTTTAAAATACAGGCTTTGAGTGTCCCTGTAGACATATTACTGGCTCGTCACCCATACAAGGAATGAGCCACTGTAAACACAACTGCAGCCATAGTGGAAGGTATAATTCACCAGGATTAGTATTCATGTATGTCCCCTTCACTCCCCGGGTTAATTGAACAGGACTTTGACTGTGACGAGTGTTCAAGTTCTCATCTCCGACACTGTAGAAGAACTGACAAGATAGTAGTACCTGTCTCTGTCCTGAGGAGTGCTAGATGCCCAGAAGTGTTAATGCATTTTCCTTAACTAAGCACTTTACTAGTTTACTCCTTCGATTTTCCATGTTCAATGCATATTCTTTGTGTCATTATCTGATAATGTCTCACAGTATGTTTCTTATTTGGGCACCGTGAATATTAAAATTCATACCGGGCTTAATCCTATACAGGACCTACTATAGGCAATCTTGTGCACTCTATAAGTTTAACAATCTCTATAATTTACCTACAGCTATATTCATGATACATGCCACAGATGATTTTATACACTAATTCCTTACATTACTCTTACATTATGATAATTTGCTACTTACTAGCTAAAAAACCTTACAAGAGTATCCATAATTGGCATCCCCCTGGTGGGAGGGATGTTATAGGGGGTTGAGGGGTGTGTCAACCTCCTGCATGACCTCACATCCCCTATCACTCGTGACCCCACAGGGCTGCCACAATTGATGGCCTTCCTGTAATTTTACTGGCAAGTTATAAAATTCCCAATATTTCAAATAACTACATGTCAATAAAACTAAACTCTCGTACAGGTTAGAAAAATATGACAACACTGGTTACCAAATGGTCCCTTGCATATTCCCCGTCTGTGTGGTTGTTTTGCCGATTCCATGGCACATAATCCTTCTGCCCAATAGGGGCATGGCCGTGCGATAACATATGTACACAAACCAATATCCCATTGTCCAACACTTTCACCCTGTTACATTTGAACCCCTCATAAAAATGTCGCAGTTCCACCCTGTGACCATCTTTTTCTATCCTGATATGTTAAAGCTGACTACCACACTCACTCATCATTCCTCATGACTGCCTGAACTATGCCAACACTTCCCTACTGTCTGGTCCATTTTTCAAGGTTCCTCAGTATAGCAATCATGCCTGACTACTAGCTCTGCTCTCTCCTGTCCCCAGCCCTCACTGAAGCGATACTAGGCTGACAAATATACCATTCCTTACCCATTATCCTGGTGCCATTGCACCTTAAGCCTGTTTCACAGCCTACCTGGCTGTAGTCACAACTATACCCTATCAAGCCCTACGACCCATCTACAAATGTCCAGCTCATTTTTCAAGAGATCTAGACATAATGACCATTCCTCTGGCTAATTACCGACTGATATGTTACAACACCAGCTGCCATAAATCATTCCCATTTCACGTCACAAACCCTCTCCTACACTCTAGGCACTCACTACTCAATTCTCATTTCCCCAGTCTTCTGGCTTATCATCCTCCCTCCACCTCTATGTCTCCAGTGCCTCCCCTAAAGCCATCCAAACCTGGATTCATTCCACCACCTGTCAATCCCCACTGGTAACTTCACCCCTCAGCTGATGTGGCACTCTGCTCTGTTCCCCTAATTCCGAGTGACCTACCTTGGGATCCAATGGAGGAGCAGCCCATCGGTTGGTTCGATGATCCATTCTCATCTCTATGAAGTCACCCTCGTTACGTTGGATCTTGTGCAGTTCTGACCTACCATCCAATATATGCACAATCCTCCATCTCTCCGGATACTGGTGATTTTATAGCTTGCACCTTCCTATCCTAGTGTTGTTCCGGAAGAACACTTCTTGTCCCATGACCCAATTACTTTCCTTGACACCTGCTTCCCTATTCCTTCTAGTTATCCCCTTTGCTTCTTCTCATGCCACCTCCCACACCACACAATGAGTCTCCCCTGACTCACTAGCCCACTCCTCAGTCGACTTCATGTCTGAGGAGCCCACCACAGGGTCATGAATCATCCAGGGTTCTCTACCAAACAACAGCCTGAATCGTGACAAGCCAGAGGCAGTGTGTGATGTGGCATTATACTAGGCCACAAGAGTGGTCATGTGATCTGGCATCTTCTTTGTCTCCTCCTCAAGAGTAATCAGAAGCCCATGCAAGGTTCTGTTGAACCAATCCACTATACCTTTTCCCTGCGGGTGATAAGAAGCCCTGATCTTATCAAACCTATATTGCTGATACAGCTGATGTATCAGCACGCTCATGAAGTTACATCCCTGGTCTGTCAACAGTTTATCAAGTGGCACGAATCTGTCAAACATTTGCTCTCTCAGCACTCTGGCCACCATAATAGCTTTCTGGTCTTTTGATGGGATGGCCCCATGCACTTTGCTTTGTATTCCTGGACTGTTGTAGCCAGACCCGGCCAGTAACCTTGACTGTGCACTAGCCCCAATGTGTGGTTCCTTCCTAGGTGACTGACTTAGTCATGGCATGTCCATGACAACATATTTTGCAATCTTGGTGTCAACAATGGCCACTCCTGCCAAAAACTTATGCCTGCACTCTCTCTATGCCACAGTAAACCCTTGTCGAACCATAACTGGTGTCTCACTCAATATAACCTTTGGGACTTGTCATCCTCCGACCACTTCCTCAATGCACTTTCATCCAGTTCTCCTAGAGATTTCTTCATGGACACCATCTTGCCTACCTCTGCCTGACCACTGTGCAATTCGTCATGCGTCCAGAGCCCCAGGGTCAGATCATGCTCTGCTCTACCCACATGGCTGTGTACTCTTCCTCACTGTCCTCCTCTTCCACCTGACAGCTCCTAAACAGCTCATCAGCTACTAAGTTGTCCTGCTCAGCTTTATATTTAATAGTGGATTCAAACTGCTCCAGTTCTGCACACTACCTACTCTCCACGGCTCCTAGCTTGGCTGTTTGCAGGTGACTTTGAGGACTGTTATCAATGTAAATAGTAAAGGGCCGACCCACTAGATAGTCTCTAAACTTATCTACCACCACCCATTTCAGTGTTAGCATCTCTAATTTTCTTGAACGGTAGCTTGACATGTTCCTCTCCGATCTCCTGAGACCCTGGCTTGCAAAACAAACAGGATGCAGTTTGCCATCTTGCATTTGAGAAAACACAGCACCTAGTTCCCGGAAGCTGGTGTCTGTCTCTAAATCAAATCCTAGGTTTAAGTCTACGTATTTTATGAAAGGTGCTTCAATTAGTGCTTTCTTTAACCTGTAACAGACAATCTCCCATGCTGTGCTAATATCCTCCCTAGACTTTCTACCCATCAGCTGATGTTGGGATGCATCTAACAGAGTGAAATTCTTGTCGAACTTCCAGTAGAATGAACAGAGTTCTACAAATGCGTGAACAACACCCCCTCATGGTTGCTGGCACTGGTCACTCTCTAACTACCCTCACTTTTTCCAGGCCTGTGTTGATCCCTTCCAAGGACACTTAATACTCCAAATACAAGACCCTCAGTGCCATGGGTTTGCACTTTTTTGGCTTGAATTTCAATACGTACTTCTTCATCCTCTCAAGTAACTCCATCAGTCTCTTTAAATGTCGATCCATGTTCTCCGAGAACACCATAACGTCATCTAGATGAACGAGCAAAGTGGAGAAGATCCTATCACCTCGGGTGCATTCTATGTAGAGCTGAAATGTGCTCGGGCTATCTGAGAGCCCCATAGGGAGCCTCTTGTACTGAAAATGGCCAAAAGGTGTGCAGAAGGATGCTTTCGCTCTATCTTTGGAACTTACTTTATTTGGTGATAGCCCACAGCCAAATAAAATGTGGAGAAAACTTTAGCCCCTGTGAGTGACTCCAGTGTTTCTTGATTCTGGGAAGAGGGAAGGCATCCCTCATGGTCACAATATTGAGTCTCCGGTAATCAATGCATAGTCGCAATGACCTATCCTGCTTCATAACAACGACCACTGCTGCTGAGTATGGGCTCTCACTTTGCTCTCTCACACCCTGTTCTATCAACTGACTGATGTGCTGTTTTACCTCTGGGACTTGGTTCAGTGGAATTCTACGATACCAGGATAGGGTTAATAATTGATAACAGGAATTTCGTGATGCATCCCAGTGTCTGTGCCAATGGGATGACCCTTGGCCTTGAAGATATCCCTAAACTCTTCCAAAAGACAAACTATCTCCTGATGCTGATCTTCTGGCAACTGCTCCTCATACACTTTCACCTTTGGCTCACCCCCTTGCATTGTCAGATTTAACACCTTGAACCCATATATCCCTTTTCCTGACTTCCTTCACCTCTCTTCCGGCACAAACTTGACCAAGCAGCCATTTCCTTAGCAACTTCCTTTGACCCTTTGACAGGTTGGCCACCAGAGCATGTCCCATGACTTGCTGCATGATGGTGACAGAGGGAATCACAGCTACTTCCTCACTTGTCCACCTGTCATTGTCTGCCACTAGCAGCCCTATCAACACTTTGTGTTGGTTGACTTTCCTTAGGGATGGGATCCTGACAGCCACCAGCCTGCTGCTTTAAGGAAGGATGGTAGGGACCTGACTTTTGGTTGTCAGGGTATAACCTGCAGTGCATGAACTTGTCTAGTCTCCTCCAGGCACTCATTCCATTATTCTATTCTCCCAGGTGTCTGGTTCATCCAACACAGATGGGGCCAGACCTCCACCATTTCTGCGATAACATTCATGCCTATCAGGCAGTTGACATCTTTGGTCCCCTCATCACAAACCAAGAGACCCTCAACATGTACAGTCACCCCACATACTTCCACTGAGACTCCAATGTAGCCCTTGCATGGCACAATGTTACCCCTGACACCTTTTATTCTCATGTTACAATGGTGAAGTGGGACCCCTTGGGGCAGTAGTTGCTCCTCATACCACCGTGAACCAATCAGTGAAACCTACACCCTGTGTCTGCCAGTCCCCACATCTTCCGACCTTCCACCTGCACATGGACTCACAGACAAGCTGCTCTTAACTTCACTGGTTCCTCCCCCAGCACCTCCTGATCACTACACCCCACTCTTCCTGCTTGGCCCCACCCACCTCTACATCCCAAAACTCTGGTGGCCCGAATGGTCGGTGGTCCCTGTCAAGCCCGCTCCATTTCCCAATTCACCAACCTCTGAAATCCTCTCCACTCGACCACATGAGCCCTGTGGGCTTCCCCGCTGGCTAACCCTGGACTGCCGGTTGTACCCGGTATGCCACTCCTGGTCCCTCGAGAACTCCCAGCATGTGCTTGGTTGTACCCATAGCCTTGGGTGCAGTAGTCACTGTCTGTTGAGCACTGAGACCTATAATGCCCAACTCCCCTGCACAGGAAACAAGGCACTCTTCTGTCTACTCCCAGGTTCCTCTCCTTTGTTCTGCCTCTGCCTACTCTCTCTTATCTGCCGCTATCCACTTGACCTAATCTGTTAATGATTGGTGTGAGTGGGACTCAATGTGCTTCCTCAGCTTGATGCTGCTCTTCACATCCCTTAATCACTTTACTTCACAGTTTATATCAATCAACTGATCCAAAAATTCTCATAATGTTTCATCCTCTGTCAGTATCCTACTCATCATTCTATCTTCCCACTGTTGAATGTCAGTTTGGGAGCATAAACCTTCTCCAATGCTTGCTTTAACTAAGCCATGTTATCGCACTCAGTTCTCTCATTAAACACTTGTCTTGGTGTCGCCCCTTTTAAGTGGCACAACATATACCCAACCCTTTCGCTCTCATCCCCTTATAACTGCAAGAGCCTCCAGAACCAGATCCTTAGCTCCATGTTCTTCCCCATGAATGACACCAACTCTGAGTCTACCTGCAACCTAACTAGCTCATTTCTTCCATGTGAACCATGCCTTAACACAAGGAGCCACACAGTTACAACCCCAAAAATCACTAGAACTCCTGGTCCTGCCATGTCAAGCAAAACATCCCAAGTGCTTGTAAGCTGGTCATCCATGGCTTCCTCCTCAGACCAAAGCTTCATAGCATCACTCAATACCCAGGCATCCATCTATCCATAGCCAACGGACTGTGAGTAATCTACTCAGCAACCACACTCTTAGCTACAAATTGTAGAGGTTAGAAGAAAGGAGAAAAAAAATAATGTGTTTATGATACTGCTGCTACGTTATCGTAAGTTGTACTTACCAGAGATTATCATTTGATGGATGGTGCTATTCATGTGAGATTACCATGGGGCCCATAGCCATGGTTTCAGTAAAACCCCTTAATAATGACATTAGTGGCCCAACTAGGCCAATGGACTGCAAAGTATACTTTGACTACTCACTTTCCTGAAGGATAAGGAAAGGCCAATTACCTTCTTACATTTAACACTTAAATATAATGGTATGAGTCCTCGTAATATGACACTGAAATGTGTCTGTGTGTGCAGTCACTGGAATATCTTAACATCTAACTGGTTGCAAAACTACTAACATAATCAGTCATCATGCACGGGTTTGTGGATATTATTACATTAAATATCTAAGGCTACTAACAGTATCAGAAATAATGTGGTATGCTTCCCAACACAATTGCTAATAGTAAATAAACATCCTAATTCACAAATGCAAAGGACTTCTCGTGAATGCCCTTAATCGACTGACATGTCACACAAACAATAGTTCCTGATGCACATAAGTGGCTTTGCCTCAGGTCTCTGGTGTTAAAAGTTCACTTTAATGAGAATCAATTGGTAATAAATGTTGAGTGGATTTTGAGTAACTGGACTGCAACCAGGTTTCTAGGCATGAGTGGGTCCGTGGCTTAGTGATGGAGCCTTGTACTCCACATCATGTCAGTCTGTAACCACGTTTCATGCAGCAGCGCACAGTACCACACCCACTGGGTCAAGCACGCCCTATGCATGTCCTTGGTGCTGCATACAGGAATGGTCATCACACAACTAATACTCTCCCTAGCTGGGACCCTGCTTAAAATACAGGCCATGAGTGTCCCTGTAGACACATTACTGGTTCATTACCCATACAGGGAATAAGCCACTGTAAACACAACTACGGCTGCAGTGGAAGGCATGACTCACTGGGATTATCATGAATGTATGTCCCTTTCACTCCCTGAGTAAAGCGAACTGGACCCTGACAATGATGAGAACATTCAAGTTCTCATCTCTGAAGCTGCAGAAGAGCTGTCGAGACTACCTGTCTCTGTCCTGAGGAGTACTAGATGCTCAGTAGTGTTAATGCACTTTCCTTAACTAAACACTTTACTAGTTTGCTCCTATTCTTTGTGTCATTATTTGATACTGTCTCACTGTAAGTTCTTACTTGAGCACCATAAATAGTAAATTTGCACCATGCTTAGTCCTATAAGAGACCTGCTATAAGCACTCTCGTGCACTCTGTGAGTTTAACAATTTTTTTTTTTTTTTTTTTTTTTTTTTTTTTTTTTACTTTGTCGCTGTCTCCCGCGTTAGCGAGGTAGCGCAAGGAAACAGACGAAAGAAATGGCCCAACCCCCCCCCCATACACATGTACATACACACGTCCACACACGCAAATATACATACCTACACAGCTTTCCATGGTTTACCCCGGACGCTTCACATGCCTTGATTCAATCCACTGACAGCACGTCAACCCCTGTATACCACATCGCTCCACTTCACTCTATTCCTTGCCCTCCTTTCACCCTCCTGCATGTTCAGGCCCCGATCACACAAAATCCTTTTCACTCCATCTTTCCACCTCCAATTTGGTCTCCCTCTTCTCCTCGTTCCCTCCACCTCCGACACATATATCCTCTTGGTCAATCTTTCCTCACTCATTCTCTCCATGTGCCCAAACCATTTCAAAACACCCTCTTCTGCTCTCTCAACCACGCTCTTTTTATTTCCACACATCTCTCTCACCCTTACGTTACTTACTCGATCAAACCACCTCACACCACACATTGTCCTCAAACATCTCATTTCCAGCACATCCATCCTCCTGCGCACAACTCTATCCATAGCCCACGCCTCGCAACCATACAACATTGTTGGAACTACTATTCCTTCAAACATACCCATTTTTGCTTTCCGGGATAATGTTCTCGACTTCCACACATTTTTCAAGGCTCCCAAAATTTTCGCCCCCTCCCCCACCCTATGATCCACTTCCGCTTCCATGGTTCCATCCGCTGACAGATCCACTCCCAGATATCTAAAACACTTCACTTCCTCCAGTTTTTCACCATTCAAACTCACCTCCCAATTGACTTGACCCTCAACCCTACTGTACCTAATAACCTTGCTCTTATTCACATTTACTCTTAACTTTCTTCTTCCACACACTTTACCAAACTCCGTCACCAGCTTCTGCAGTTTCTCACATGAATCCGCCACCAGCGCTGTATCATCAGCGAACAACAACTGACTCACTTCCCAAGCTCTCTCATCCCCAACAGACAACAATTTAATATCCATAATTAACCTACATGGCATGGATGATTCTTATAATATGATAATTTGCTCCTTACTAGCTAAAGAATCTTACAAGAGTACTCATAATTGGCATTTTTGCTTCCATGAGCTGGCTGCTTGTGCATCACCACCACTAGGCATACCACGCAATACCCAGCAAGCTGCTGTGTCACATGATTACTGTGTGGCCATCAGCAACTCAAGAGTGGGCTGTTTTGATGACTGCTTTTTTCCCTACATGTCAAAGCTTTGGAACTATCTACATTCTCATGTCTTTCCCAATAAGTATGACCAGTAACATTTGAAAAGACAGGTTTTTCACTTCCTCCAAAATTCACCACTACTTTCCCTTGTCTTTTCTTTTTCTCTTCCATTATTCTCTCTGCATTTCAAATTAAGGCCCAGCCTTGAAGTGGACTTTTGCCTGTGACTGAAAAAAAGTTCCTCAACCCTGCTGAACCCAAGAGCCTTGCTCTTATTCACATTCACTCTCAACTCTCTCCTTTCACACACTCTTCCAAATTCTATCATCAATTTTTGCAATTTCTTACTCGAATCTGCTACCAGTTCTGTATCATCAGCAAACAACAAACGACTCACTTCCCGGGCACTCACATCCCCCACAGACTCCATATTCACTCGTCTCTCCAAGACTCTTGCATCTATCTCCCTCATCACCTCATGCATAAACAAACTGAACAACCATGTTGATATCACACACCCCTGCCACAAACCAGCCTCCACCTGGAACCATTCACTCTCCTCACTTCCTACTTATATACAACCCTTATGCCCTTGAAAAAACTTCTCATAGCTTACTTCCCACACCATACAAATCCACCTATTTTTCTAAACATTTCTCTCACATTCTGTATGTAGCATCTATGGATCTGGAGAGGGCATATGATAAGAGTTGATAGAGATGCTCTGTGGAAGGTATTAAGAATATATGGTGTGGGAGGCAAGTTGTTAGAAGCAGTGAAAAGTTTTTATTGAGGATGTAAGGCATGTGTATGAGTAGGAAGAGAGGAAAGTGATTGGTTCTCAGTGAATGTCGGTTTGTGGCAGGGGTGTGTGATATCTCCATGGTTGTTTAATTTGTTTATGGATGGGGTTGTTAGGGAGATGAATGCAAGAGTTTTGGAGAGAGGGGCAAGTATGCAATCTGTTGTGGATGAGAGAGCTTGGGAAGTGAGTCAGTTGTTGTTCGCTGATGATACAGCGCTGGTGGCTGATTCGGGTGAGAAACTGCAGAAGCTGAGAGTAAATGTGAATAAGATCAAGGTTATTAGGTACAGTAGGGTTGAGGGACAAGTCAACTGGGAGATAAGTTTGAATGGAGAAAAACTGGAGGAAGTGAAGTGTTTTAGATATCTGGGAGTGGATCTGGCAGTGGATGGAACCATGGAAGCGGAAGTGAGTCACAGGGTGCAAGAGGGGGGCGAAAGTTCTGGGAGCATTGAAAAATGTGTGGAAGGCGAGAAAATTATCTCGGAAAGCAAAAATGGGTATGTTTGAAGGAATAGTTGTTCCAACAATGTTACATGGTTGCGAGGCGTGGGCTATAGATAGAGTTGTGCGGAGGAAGGTGGATGTGTTGGAAATGAGATGTTTGAGGACAATATGTGGTGTGAGGTGGTTTGATAGAGTAAGTAATGAAAGGGTAAGAGTGATGTGTGGTAATAAAAAGAGTGTGGTTGAGAGAGCAGAAGAGGATGTTTTGAAATGGCTTGGTCACATGGAGAGAATGAGTGAGGAAAGATTGACAAAGAGGATATATGTGTCAGAGATGGAAGGAACGAGGAGAAAAGAGGATATATGTGTCAGAGGTGGAGGAAATGAGGAGAAGTGGAAGACCAAATTGGAGGTGGAAAGATGGAGTGAAAAAGATTTTGAGTGATCTGGGCCTGAACATGCAGGAGGGTGAAAGGCATGCAAGGAATAGAGTGAATTGGAACAATGTAGTATACCAGGGTCGATGTGCTGCCAATGGACTGAACCAGGGCATGTGAAGTGTCTGGGGCAAACCATGGAAAGTTTTGTGGGGCCTGGATGTGGAAAGGGAGCTGTGGTTTCAGTGCATTATACATGACAGCTAGAGACTGAGTGTGAACGAATGTGGCCTTTGTTGTCTTTTCCTAGCGCTACCTTGCACGCATGTGGGGGGAGGGGGTTGTCATTTCATGTGTGGTGGGGTGGCGACAGGAATGAATGAAGGCAGTAAGTATGAATTATGTACATGTGTATATATGTATATGTCTGTGTATGTATATACATATACGTTGAAATGTTATTTTTTTAATATTTTAATTCGCTTTGTCGCTGTCTCCTGCGTTAGCGAGGCAGCACAAGGAAACAGATGAAAGAATGGCCCAACCCAACCGCAAACACATTCATATACATATATGTCCACACACGCCAATATATGTACCTGGGGAGCCAATATACATACCTGGGGATAGGGGAGAAAGAATACTTCCCACGCATTCCTCACGTTTTGTAGAAGGCACCAAAGGGGACAGGAGCGGGGTGCTGGAAACCCTCCCTTCCTTGTATTTTAACTTTCTAAAAGGGGAAACGTTGAAATGTTTTTTTTTTTTTTTTTTTTTATACTTTGTCGCTGTCTCCCGCGTTTGCGAGGTAGCGCACGGAAACAGACGAAAGAAATGGCCCAACCCCCCCCCCATACACATGTACATACACACGTCCACACACGCAAATATACATACCTACACAGCTTTCCATGGTTTACCCCAGACGCTTCACATGCCTTGCTTCAATCCACTGACAGCACGTCAACCCCTGTATACCACATGACTCCAATTCACTCTATTTCTTGCCCTCCTTTCACCCTCCTGCATGTTCAGGCCCCGATCACACAAAATCTTTTTCACTCCATCTTTCCACCTCCAATTTGGTCTCCCTCTTCTCCTCGTTCCCTCCACCTCCGACACATATATCCTCTTGGTCAATCTCTCCTCACTCATTCTCTCCATGTGCCCAAACCATTTCAAAACACCCTCTTCTGCTCTCTCAACCACGCTCTTTTTATTTCCACACATCTCTCTTACCCTTACGTTACTTACTCGATCAAACCACCTCACACCACACATTGTCCTCAAACATCTCATTTCCAGCACATCCATCCTCCTGCGCACATCTCTATCCATAGCCCACGCCTCGCAACCATACAACATTGTTGGAACCACTATTCCCTCAAACATACCCATTTTTGCTTTCCGAGATAGTGTTCTCGACTTCCACACATTTTTCAAGGCTCCCAAAATTTTCGCCCCCTCCCCCACCCTATGATCCACTTCCGCTTCCATGGTTCCATCCGCTGACAGATCCACTCCCAGATATCTAAAACACTTCACTTCCTCCAGTTTTTCTCCATTCAAACTCACCTCCCAATTGACTTGACCCTCACCCCTACTGTACCTAATAACCTTGCTCTTATTCACATTTACTCTCAACTTTCTTCTTCCACACACTTTACCAAACTCAGTCACCAGCTTCTGCAGTTTCTCACATGAATCAGCCACCAGCGCTGTATCATCAGCGAACAACAACTGACTCACTTCCCAAGCTCTCTCATCCCCAACAGACTTCATACTTGTGCGTGTGTGGACATGTATGTATATACATGTGTGTAAGGGTGGGTTGGGCCATTCTTTCGTCTGTTTCCTTGCGCTACCTCGCTAATGCGGGAGACAGCGACAAAGTATAATAGATAATTAAAAATATCTTTAAAGCAAACAACTGACCCATACATCCTCTACTACTTTTGAAACTATACACTGCTCCTCCCCAGTCTAATGCTCTGTACATACCTTAACCCTCTCAATCAATTCCATCCCATACAACTTACCAGGCATACTCAACAAACTTATACCTCTGTGGCTTGAACACTCATTTTGGTCTCCCTTGCCTTTATACAATGGAACTATACATGCATTACACCAATCTTCAGGTACCTCACCATGATCTATATATACATTGAATATCCTTACTAACCAATCAACAACACAGTCACCCCCTTTCTTAAAGAATTCAACAGCAATACCATCCACTCAGCCGCCTTGCTGCACTTCATCTTCCACAAATGGCTCTCTTACTTCAGACATCACCCCAACCAAAACATCCCATATCTGCTACTATTTCATCAATCACAATTAACAAGCCTTCAAAATACTCACACCATCTCTTCCTCACTTGATCACTACCTGTTATTGCTTCTCCTTTTGCCCCCTTTACTGATGTTCCGATTTGTTCTCTTGTCTTTCGCACATTATTTGCCTCCTTCCAAAACATCTTTTTATTCTCCCTAAAGTTACTGATACTTTCTCAACCCAATTCTCATTTGCCCTCTTTTTCAACCCCTGCACCTTCCTTGACCTCCAACCACTTTCTCTTAAAATCTCCCAATCATTTGCACTCCTTCCCTGTAAACCTGTAAGTAATGCCTAAATTTCTCTCTTTTTTCTTTCACTAGCAACTTTACATCATGCCACCACTCACTACCCTTTCTAATCTGCCCATCTCCTACCTTTCACATGCCACATGCATCTCTTGCACATGCTATCATTGCTTCCCTAAATACTTCCTATTCCTCACACACTCCCCTTGTTTCATTTACTCCAATCTTTTCCCATTCTATGCTCAACCTGTTCTAGAACTTCTTCACACAAGTCTCCTTTCCAAGCTCACTTACTCTCACTACTCTCTTCTTCCTGGTAATTGTCTCCTCTTTTTCAAAAACCTTAACAAATCTTCATCCTTGCCTTCACAAGACAGTGATTTGACATCCAACTAGCTGCCCCTCTCAGCAGCTTTATATCCAAAAGTCTCTCTTTCACACACTTATCAATTAATATATAAGCTAATAATGCCCAATGACCATTTCTTTAACTCAACGCATATACCTGTAAATATCCCATTTTTAAAACCAGGTATTCCGTCATCAGTCTTTTTTCAGGACACAATTCTGCAAGCTCTTCATCATCTCCATTCATAACACTGAATACCCCATGCAACCTAATTATTTACTCAACTGCCACATTACTTACCTTTGCATTTAAATCACACATCACTAATGCCCAGCCTTATATATCAAAACTGCTAACACGCTCACTCAGCTGCTCCCAAAACACTTACCTCTCATGATCTTTCTTCTCATGAATAAGTGCAAATGCACCAATAATGACCTTTTCCTCAACCACTTTCAGTTTTACCCACATCAATCTAGAATCTACTTCCTTACAGTCTATCACACACTCACTCCTTCAGGAGTAGCGCTACTCCTTCCTTAGCTCTTGTCCTCTCAACAATCCCTGACTACTCCGAAAGCATTTCCAAACCATTTTTTTACCCCTTACCCTTGAGCCTAGTTTCACTCAGAGCAAGAACATCTAGGTTTCTTTTCTCAAACTTACAACCTATCTCTCCTCTCTTCTCATCTTGGTTACATCCACACTCATTCAGACACTCCAATCTGTGTCTTCAAGGAGGATGAGCACTCCCTGCCCAGCTCTTTCTGTTTCCCCTTTTAAATACTGAAATATAAGAAGGGGACGGTTTCCAGCCCCCCCAGTTCCTACCCATTTGAGTTACCTTCTAGAGACACTGGGAATATAGAGATAGCATTCTTTCTCCCATACTTAAGAGAACCATGTAAGTAGGAGTGAGTCACAAGGTGGGGGAAAGGGCAAAGGTTCTGCGAGCAATGAAGAATGTAAGGAAGGAGAGAAAGTTATCTGAGAGAGCAAAAATGGGTATGTTTGAAGGAATAGTAGTTCTAACAATGTTATATGGTTGCGAGGCATGGTTTATAGATAGGGTTGTACGGAGGGGGGTGGATGTGTTGGAAATGAAATGTTTGAGGGCAATACGTGGTGTGAGGTGGTTTGATCGAGTAAGTAATGAAAGGATAAGAGAGATTTGTGGAATAAAAAGTGTGGTTGAGAAAGCAGAAGAGGGTGTGTTGAAATGGTCTGGACATATGGAAATGATAAGTGAGGAAAGATTGAAAAAGAGGATATATGTGTCAGAGGTGGAGGGAACAAGGAGAAGCAGGAGACCAAGTTGGATGTGGAAGGATGGAGTGAAAATGATTTTGAGCGATTGGGGCCTAAACGTACAGGAGGGTGAGAGGCGTACATGGAATAGAGTAAACTGAAACTATGTGGTATACTGGGGTCAAGGTGCTGTCAATGGACTGAACCAGGGCATGTGAAGCATGTGGGGTAAACCATGGAAAGGTGTGTGGGGCCTGGATGTGGAAAGGGAGCTGTGGTTTCGATGCACTACATGATAGCTTAAGATTGAATGTGAATGAATGTGGCCTTTTGTCCTTTCCTCGTGCTACCTCGCTGAAGGGGGGGGTGCTATTTCCTATGTGGCGGGGTAGTGACTGGAATGGATGAAGGCAGCAAGTATGAATATGTACATGTGTATAAATATATGTGTCTGTGTATGTATATGTATGTATACGGTGATATGTATGTGTATATGTGCATGTATGGGTGTTTATGTGCACATATGTGTATATGAGAGGCTGGGCCATTCTTCATCTATTTTTCGCGCTACCTTGCTGACAAGGGAAACAGCGACAAGAATAATAATTTAATAAATATATATATATATATATATATATATATATATATATATATATATTTTTGTTATACTTTGTCGCTGTCTCCCGCGTTTGCGAGGTAGCGCAAGGAAACAGACGAAAGAAATGGCCCAACCCCCCCATACACATGTATATACATACGTCCACACACGCAAATATACATACCTACACAGCTTTCCATGGTTTACCCCAGACGCTTCACATGCCTTGATTCACTCCACTGACAGCACGTCAACCCCGGTATACCACATCGCTCCAATTCACTCTATTCCTTGCCCTCCTTTCACCCTCCTGCATGTTCAGGCCCCGATCACACAAAATCTTTTTCACTCCATCTTTCCACCTCCAATTTGGTCTCCCTCTTCTCCTCGTTCCCTCCACCTCCAACACATATATCCTCTTGGTCAATCTTTCCTCACTCATTCTCTCCATGTGCCCAAACCACTTCAAAACACCCTCTTCTGCTCTCTCAACCACGCTCTTTTTATTTCCACACATCTCTCTTACCCTTACGTTACTCACTCGATCAAACCACCTCACACCACACACTGTCCTCAAACATCTCATTTCCAACACATCCATCCTCCTGCGCACAACTCTATCCATAGCCCACGCCTCGCAACCATACAACATTGTTGGAACCACTATTCCTTCAAACATACCCATTTTTGCTTTCCGAGATAATGTTCTCGACTTCCACACATTCTTCAAGGCCCCAGAATTTTCGCCCCCTCCCCCACCCTATGATCCACTTCCGCTTCCATGGTTCCATCCGCTGCCAGATCCACTCCCAGATATCTAAAACACTTCACTTCCTCCAGTTTTTCTCCATTCAAACTCACCTCCCAATGTTTTCTTAATACATATTTGCCATTTCCTGCATGAGCGAAGTAGTATCAAGAACAGAGGACTGAGCCTTGGAGGGAATATCCTCACTTGGCCCCCTTCTCTCTTCTTCCTTTTGGAAAAGTAAAAAGTGGAGGGAGGGATTTCCAGCCACCCATTCCCATCCCTTTTAGTCGCCTTCTACGACACGCAGGGAATACGTGGAAAGTATTCTTTCTCCCTTATCCCCAAGGGTTACTGGAACTTCCTGTTCAAGGTTAAACAGCACATAAAAAGTCACCTTTGGTGGCCATATCATAAGGAGCACAGTCTCTCAGTAAAGATTTTAACTTATACGTAGTTCATATTTCCATGCTACTGGAATTAGTACAGCCTTGGGCTTCAAAAGCTTCTGGGAAGAAATCCTGGGTAACACCAGGCCTCTTCTTTTTAGAGAGGTTCTAAAATATGTGTGAAAAAGTAAACAATATATACATATTTTTACACTAGTTCCCACTTCCTACATAGTGAGTTAATTCCAGAAACAAGCACACACCTAATCCCCAACTTACAAATGGGATACACTCCAAATTCCATTAATTTTCCTTCAGATCTCAGAACTTGATTCACTGCTGACCCAAGGTTATAAGCAGTGCTATGGTTCCCAAGGTGGCCCACAAAAGCCTAATCATTAAAGTCGAAATATTGTACTACAGTTACACCACCGATTTTCCAGCACTCTTGGTTCCAAAGCCTTGCCGAATTAACCATTTTACCAGACCAACTGTGGTCATGCAATATAATTCCTCAACACACCTCTAACCCTCTAATTATATTTCTCCCATGTGTCTAAAGTATACCATGGACTGCTAATTCAAGTTCTTTATGGAACAACTTAGCCTGGTCCATTATCATGCTACCTGACAAGTCCACTCCATCACTCTAATGCTGTTGAAACCATTCCATCATCACTTGATTGTGCTCAGTACTCTTATCATCTTTCATAGTTTTTCTAATCACCATTTCCTTCTTAGAATTGCTGTCTGCATAGAATTTCAATATTTTTTCCCTTTGCTTCTTTATATCACAAACAGTTGATGGACCAATACTGTAGATGTCACACAGCTTATGCACAAAAACACCACGGTCCATTTTTTCAACAGTTCTACTTTATCTTGGATCGATATGGACTGGCGTGTATGTTTGACACCACGACTGACACTCTCATATGTCTTAGAAGCCATAGCTAGGGTTAATTTTAAGCAAAATAAGCTAAGAATCTCACAGAATTGTGATATCACCACCAACAAGTGCAGAGTAAAGAATGTAAATAAGCACGCCCTACACACAACGCCATCTGTGGCCACCCAGCAAACTAGTATGGTGGCCACGGTAATTTCAATTCCCTCATGTAATTTTGTCCGGACTAAAGGAGGTGCCGAACCATCAGTTGCTGGAAAATCGGTGGTTTACCTGTACTGCAATGAATAATTGTAAATAAAAACATTAACAACACTTATGTTTGCCAGTCATGATAAGGATTCCTTTTTAGCTCCCCTAATTCCATGAAACACACTCTTAGTATACAAGGAGGGCAGCAATAAATAGCAAATGTTGGTGACTTATGGAGGCAATAATACACTGTAAATGCTAATATTTTGTTTCACTACAAGTACATTAAGAAAAACTATTCCTAATCCTCAAGATACAGGGACTCACAGTATCTGGTTCTCTGCAAAGTATCTCTAAACATATTAATTTAATTTCCCACCAATACTGTGCGTCTGCATGAAATAAGAGCAAAAACAATCTCATTGGAAACACAATTTCTTGTCTTTAACTCACTTCCCTTGCCTTTTACTAGAGAGTTGTCAATCATGACACTCCTCAGTCTTTCTTCTCTCTTCCCTCTTAGTAGAGATTTAAACATATCATCCACACCCTCCTTTGCCCTCTTTTAATTTTTTGGGTATTTCAAGTCAATTCTGAACACTGATGGCTGTTATTGGTGGGAATACTGATGATCAGTAACAGCAGCGGTTTTAGCTGGTGGTGGTCATGTTGATGGTTGGTAATAGTGATGATGATGGTAATACTGATGGGCAGTGGTGGCCAAGTTGATGGCTGATTATAATGATATTGATGAGTAGTGGTGGTGCTGGTAGTTATGTTGATGGTTGGTAATGGTAGTGGTGGCAGAGGAAGTGGGTGAAATTACCACCAACACTCACTCATTCTTCCACAATCTCTCCCTTCTTCTAAACATCTTATTTACTTACTTGACAGCAAATCAGAAAAAGCCTGCTGCAAAGTTAACCTTCAAATCAATTTTCCCAGCATGAAATTCTGGTGACAGGCTGGGTACCATCCCTTCTACAAGTAAATTTCACATAACCCAGAGGCAACAGCTACAATGCTGGCATCATTTCTAAGGACCCAACATTCACAATAATACCATTTGCAGAATCTTGCATGTTCCTTTTGGCTCTAAATCAGTAGAATTACTTAGTTATTCACATCATACTTAGCTAATACACTTCATGAAAACATGGTTGTTCTTTACTGTTTTGAATGCCTTTTCTATACGTCAGGTTATACCTAGATATACAGTACAATCACACATCAGCCCATATATGCAAACATATGCTTAACTTCACATACATAAGCACATATTCATACATAACATGCACCAATCTGTACATATTTTCCATATTTTTACTTTTACTACAACCTAGAATGCTCTATCAACTTATTGAATTATAACATGAAAAATTTCTAAAAAGGGTACTTCTTACTTTTTCAATTTCAGGTATTGTTCGGGAGCAATAAATGAGCTTGGCAAGGTTCTGTGGATTAGCCATAAGGTACGAGATCGTTAAAGAAAGTAGCGATATAGTCTTCCCAGTCCCTGATGGCATCTCCAATAAACAATGGCCCTGTGGAAGAGATGGGAACTCTTTAAAATCTAAATCTGTTGAGAAGAATGGAGTATAAAAATTAGCACAGAAATATTCTGGAAGATCAAATAAAAAGATATTCCTAAAATCTAGATAACTCAAAAACATCACACAGAATCTACTGTGCTTTGAAAACTACAGAGGCTGTGGTCTCAATGCCTTAATCTGCTTAAAGTGAATGCCAAAATGCATCCCATCCAAGAATAAGCAGGATAACGTATTTAGTAAGAATGTTTAACTGCTGGGTACTATGTTCCTACCTCAATAAATGACCCCCCCCCCTCATAAAAAAACTGACAGACCCTTTCTGGACTGACATTAGTTAAATCTTAAGGGGTTAGTGACACTAAAAAAATTTGAAAGAGAAAATGGGTGGCAAGGAATTCTCAGATGAAGTAAAGCTAATTAAATCAGAAAACATCCTGTTTCCAAGGTTGCAGGAAGGTTTCCTCTCAGTGTTACTCACTCTCATTTCAATGCATGTCTGTAAAAGGATAGCAGATCAAGGACATGGAAAGATTAATGTGCCGATGTAGAATGTTGTTCTGATACTGATGATCAACTATGTAATCAATCAACCATAACAAGCAGGTCTTGCACATTTTCAAAAAAGAAAGATCGACCTAGATACACACATATGAAAGTAAAAACAAGAGTAGGACACAGGGTTTTTGAGGAAAGAAAGACAAGACAAAAGGAGAAAGATGGGCAGGTGAGCTAGACCATAATCCTTGTTTGCTGAAACTGCAATGAAACAATCACATTTTAAGTTTACAGTGACATTAATACCATCAGCTGCCAGTTCCCTATGAAAAGGGTTTAAGAGGGTTTTTACAAACAATGAATATATCAGAGAGATTCCCTCCATCTGGACTGAGGAAGCTTATCCAGCTATTCATCTCATCCTTACAAACAGAAATGAGCACCCCTACATCATGGCCCCTGTTTCTGTAATCTCAGAACATATAATACATTTTCAAAGTTTTAAGATTAAAACCATTACAATTTAATAACTGTTTTCAGTGAAAATCTCCATCAAAAAGATAAAAAGTACAGTAATTTAATTGAATTTCTTAATTAAAAGATTAAAAATATCAAGTTATACAAACGTGTATGAATATGAAGTTGAACGTACTTCTTACATTAGTTAAAAATTTCACTCCATTTGAAAAGAAAGTATGTTAACTGTAGTATGACCAATTAACAATGTTCTTTCAAACTTTCAGGCTCTATGATGTTTTCCATTTAAGTGTTTAAAGATCAGTATGCCTAAAGCTTCAGCTCTTCAGCTTCCTTTTTAATCTGCAATTCCAAATCTTTCAATCATGCATTCTCCTCCTTTGGATTTATTCTCACTGCATTTGGTTTGATTTTAAAGAAAGTTATGTCATGCAACTCCCTGTCTTCTCATCTGCTTCTTCAGTAACTTGTCTGCATCATCACATATACACGCACAGTCTTGCTCTTCTTAATTGTTTCTATCTCATACTCATTTCATTTCCATTTCTGGTCATGTTGTTCTCTAATCTTATTCACTTTCCCTTCCAGATGGGCCCGATGTCTGGATCTTGCAATTACAAAATTCAACAGTTCATTTGTGATGGGCTCACTGGATACTACTCCACAGACAGTAACATAATCACTTGTCTATGTGTAATTACAGTGTCTTGCTGCAAGTTGTAAATTTCAACTTCTTTTACTTTTGAAAATCCACACTCAACTGTGGACTGACTATGGGATAAGACAAGAACCTTTCTATACATATCCTACAAATCAGGGTAGCCCTTCATCTTCTCAAGGAGAAGTATGTCTCTTCATGAGCCAAGGTTAGGAATGCTAAAAGCTTGGAAGCCTAAATCTCTTGTTCATGTATTCAACAAATCACCAAACTGCTAAATAATGATGTCACCTAAAGCAACACCTTTTAATTGGTTGTCATGTATTAGCTTCCCCATAAGCTTCTGCATGTTCTCATGGCATGTTCCCTGGATCCCCACTATTATCTTTTGTATGTAAACAGCACAAATGCCAGGCAATTACTTTGGGATCTAAACAGCACACCTGTCATACAACTGGACACTTCAGAGGAAATTAGTCCAATGTCTTTTAGCACACTGCTGAAATACTTTTTAAGTAATGTTTGTAAGTCCACCACTTTCAATTAGCTGATAGTGTCCTCTCTGAATATTCTTTCATTACAGAATCTACGTGACTGTGGGACACCCACATTTCATCATTTCCAAGACTGATGAATTTCCAAACATTTCTTTATGATGAAACATTTGTGTAAACTTATCAAATCTGTAAGATCTTAGCTAAGGATTGGCATTATATGCATGTCACTTGAATGCTTTGTCAGAAAAGATATCAAGGTTCTAGGCAAATCCATAAAGAAATCCATAAAGAACTTGGCCAGGATCAATGTTTACTTCTGGGTGGCAGCAAGTGTGTCGTATAATAACCTTTGGTGCTGATGGCCTGTACATACTTTCCAATATTGGGCAAATTCTAGATAACCGTTTCTATGAGTGGCAAGTTTTTAAACCATCGATGATCACAGAATGAAAGTGGGAAATCTTAAGACCTGATAAACATAGTGTCATGACCTTTTCTCATGGAGGGTAAAGAGCAGAAATCTGACCTTTTATCACCTGAAATAGCAATTTTCACATATTTGAGATCTTTACAAGACCCCAGAAATACATAACTCAATATTTTACAACATTTCAAGGATCCATGAGAACCCTATGCACAGAAACAGTAATTTCTTTCAGTGGCAATCAAGTTCAGCATGGAAAATCTCATACGAATCTTTCACAAGCAAGTTAAAGTTAACATGAAAGAGAACTATAATTCAGTCAATAAGCTAAACCAGTAACAAAAATGCCGACTAAAAGCTACCAGAAAATGAAGTATCACAATCTGAAAGACCTTTGCATCCTGGAGTATTTGAGAAAGTACTTAGAGTGTAAATATCAGTAGGTTCTGAAAGTAAAAAAAATAAAAAATACTATGGAAGAGCCCTTTAAGCATCTGAAAAAGCACTTGCTTTGCAAGGGTTAAACACTCTCAATCCCTGAAATGAGGTCTATATATGAACATTCATCCCCTCTGACCATCATAAAATACACAAGGTTGGCAGATGCTCAATAACTAAACAGGAACACATGAGGGCTTGGCACTCTCTCCCATCCTCATTATATTTAATTGGGCTGAATTTCATCAAAATCATGTACCTGTTAGATCCCCTTGAAAGTTGCAGCAATCCTATTGCTTTTCACTTCTCTAACAACCTTTGCATCATCTGAAAGCAAACATATTCAGCTAAGACATCACACCTTTATGCAACTCATTTACATAGAATAAAGCCCCCTGGCATTCTGCTGGTTACCTCAATGCATTTGGGGAAGACTCCTTAAAAATGCATTCTTTGTTCCACTCCACTGAGATAATATCAAATCCATTGAAGGAGTTTCCTCTTATTCCTAACTAGTGGTCCAGGTTCTTAAATGGCCTCCCAAGTGGTACAATATCATATGCTCTCTGGCAGTTCAGATACAAACAATCCATGCAGCCTTCCTTTTTGTCTATGATAGAGCTCACTCTCTTGCACAAATCACTGAGGTCTATACACATGACCTCCTTTCCCCAGAACTGCGCTGTTTCCTACTCAGGTAATCTCTCCTCTGTTGAAGTCACCCACTTACTTTCTAAATACATTTTCCAGAACCTTACAGATGACCATCACCAGCAAGACTAGGTTTGGAATTCAATGCCTGTTCCCAGTCTCCTTATACATGTGTGTGACATCTGCCCTTTCCCATTCCCCTGATATTCTACCTCTCCAGTGGCATCTTCAATGGCATTTCATGAGGTTTATCTAGCATATCAGCATAAATGTTCAGCACATATGTTGAATTTTCATCAGGATCATGAGCTATGTATGGGTTAAGACCTTTTAGTATTCTGTTAATGTATTTTCAAGATTAAGACCTTTTAGTATTCTGTTAATACATTTTCAAGATATCTCAATGTCTTCCAAAAACCTTCTCTCTATTCCAATTCAGAGGTCTTCCCCTGTGAAAACACTTTGAACTAGTTATTCAGTTCCTCACATTCTTTATCATTTTCATCTATAATACTTTGTTGCTGTCTCCCGCGTTACCAAGGCTGCGCAAGTAAACTGACGAAAGAATGGCCCAACCCACCAACATACATATGTATATACATACATGTCCACACATGCACATATACATACCTATACATTTCAACGTATACATACATATATATACACAGACATATACATACATGTACTTGTATATAATTCATACCTGCTGCCTTTATTCATTCCCGTTGCCACCATGCTACACAAGAAATGACAACCCCCTCCCCCACACACGTGCGAGGTAGTGGTAGGAAAAGACAAATAAAGGCCACATTCGTTCACACTCAGTCTTTAGCTGTCATGTATAATGCACCAAAACCACAGCTACCTTTCCATATCCAGGACCCACAAAAATTTCATGGTTTACCCCAGACGCTTCACACGCCCTGGTTCAATCCATTGACAGCATGTTGACTGCAGAATACTGCACTGTTCCAATTCACTCTATTCCTTGCATGCCTTTCACTCTCCTGCATGTTCAGGCCCCAATCGCTCAAAATCTTTTTCACTCCATCCTTTCACCTCCAATTTGGTCTCCCACTTCTCGTTCCCTCCACCTCTGACACATATATCCTCTTTGTCAATCTTTCCTCATTCATTCTCTCCAAGTGACCAAACCATTTCAATACACCCTCTTCTGCTCTCTCAACCACACTCTTTATATTACCACACATCTCTCTAACCCTTTCATAACTTACTCGATCAAACCACCTCACACAACATACTGTCCTCAAACATCTCATTTCCAACACATTCACCCTCCTCCACAGAACCCTATCTATACCCCACGCCTCGCAACCATATAACATTTTGGGAACCACTGTTTCTTCAAACATACTCATTTTTGCTCTCCAAGATAAGGTTCTCACCTTCCACACATTTTTCAACGCTTCCAGAGCCTTCGCCCCCTCCTCCACCCTGTGACTGACTTCTGCTTCCATGGTTCAATCCACTGCCAAATCCACTCCCAGATATCTAAAACACATTGCTTCCTCCAGTGTTTCTCCATTCAAACTTACCTCCCAATTGGTCCCTCAACCCTACTGTACCTAATATTCTTTATCTTATTCACATTTACTCTCAGCTTTCTTCTTTCACACACTTTACCAAACTGTCACCAGCTTCTGCAGTTTTTTACCCGAATCAGCCACCAACGCTGTATCATCAGCGAACAACAACTGACTCACTTCCCAAGCTCTCTCATCCACAACAGACTGCATACTTGCCCCTCTCTTCAAAACTCTCGCATTCATCTCCCTAACAACCCCATCCATAAACAAATTAAACATCCATGGAGACATCACGCATCCCTGCCCTACCATAAACTGACATTCACTGAGAACCAATCACTTTCCTCTCTTCCTACCTGTACATATGCCTTACATCCTCAATAACAACTTTTAACTACTTCTAGCAACTTGCCTCCCACACCATATATTCTCAATACCTTCCACAGAGCATCTATATCAACTCTATCATATGCTTTCTCCAGATCCATAAATGTTACATATAAATCCATTTGCTTTTCTAGGTATTTCTCACATACATTCTTCAAAGCAAACACCTGATCCACACATCCTCTACCACTTCTGAAACCACACCGCTCTTCCCCAATCTGATCCTCTATACATGCCTTCACCCTCTCAATCAATACCCTCCCGTATAATTTCCCAGGAATACTCAACAAGCTTATACCTCTATAATTTGAGCACTCACCTTTATCCCCTTTGCCTTTGTACAATGGCACTATGCATGCATTCTGCCAATCCTCAGGCACTTCACCATGAGCCATACATACAATGAATATCCTAACCAACCAGTCAACAATGCAGTCAACCCCTTTATTAATGAATTCCACTGCAATACCATCCAAACCTGCTGCCTTGCTGGCTTTCATCTTCCGCAAAGCTTTCACTACCTCTTCTCTGTTTACCAAATCATTTTCCCTAACCCTCTCACTTTGCACACCACCTCGACCAAAACACCCAATATCTGCCACTCTATTATCTAACACATTCAACAAACCTTCAAAATACTCACTCTATCTCCTTCTAACATCACCTCTTCTTGTTATTACCTCCCCAGTAGCCCCCTTCACCAATGTTCCCATTTGTTCTCTTGTCTTATGCACTTTATTTACCTCCTTCCAAAACATCTTTTTATCCTCCGTAAAATCTAATGATATTCTCTCACCCCAACTCTCATTTGCCCTCTTTTTCACCTCTTACACCTTTCTCTTGACCTCCTGCCTCTTTCTTTTATACATCTCCCACTCATTTGCATTATTTCCATGCAAAAATTGTCCAAATGCCTCTCTTTTCTCTTTCACTAATAATCTTACATCTTCATCCCACCACTCACTACCCGTTCTAACCTGCCCACCTCCCACGCTTCTCATGCCACAAGCATCTTTTGCGCAAGCCATCGCTGCTTCCCTAAATACATCCCGTTCCTCCCCACTCCCCTTACGTCCTTTGCTCTCACCTTTTTCCATTCTGCACTTAATCTCTCCTGGTATTTCCTCACACAAGTCTTCTTCCCAAGCTCACTTATTCTCACCACTCTCTTCACCCCAACTTTCTCTCTTCTTTTCTGAAAACCTCTACAAATCTTCACATTCGCCTCCACAAGATAATGATCAGACATCTCTCCAGTTGCACCTCTCAACACATTAATATCCAAAAGTCTCTCTTTCAAGCGCCTATCAATGAAGACATATTCCAATAACGCTCTCTGGCCATTTCTCCTGCTTACATATGTATACTTATGTACATCTCCCTTTTTAAACCAGGTATTCCCAATCACCAGTCCTTTTTCAGCACATAAATCTACAAGCTCTTCACCATTTCCATTTACAACACTGAGCACCCCAAGTACACCAATTATTCCCTCAACTGCCACATTCCTCACCTTTGCCTTCAAATCACCCATCACTATAACCGGATCCCATGCATGAAAACTGCTAACACACTCACTCAGCTGCTCCCAAAACATTTGCCTCTCATGATCTTTCTTCTCATGCCCAGGTCTATAGACACCAATAATCACCCATCTCTCTCCATCCACTTTCAGTTTTACCCATATCAATCTAGAGTTTACTTTCTTAAACTTTATCACATATTCCCACAACTCCTGTTTCAGGAGTAGTGCTACTCCTTCCTTTGCTCTTGTCATCTCACCATACCCTGACTTTACTCCCAAAACATTCCCAAACCACTCTTCCACTTTACCCTTGAGCTTTGTTTCACTTAGAGCCAAAACATCCAGGTTCCTTTCCTCAAACATACTACCTATCTCTCCCTTTTTCTCATCTTGGTTACATCCACACACATTTAGACACCCCAATCTGAGCCTTTGAGGAGGATGAGCACTTCCCGCGTGACTCCTTATGTTTCCCCTTTTAGATAGTTAAAATACAAGGAGGGGAGGGTTTCTAGCACCCCACTCCAGTTCCCTTTAGTCACCTTCTACGACATGCGGGGGATGCATGGGAAGTATCCTTTCTCCCCTATCCCATCTATAAATCAATTTGCCTGATAATCAGTGACTACTAAATGGACAGTTGACTCTGGATGAATTTATGGAAGAGTTTTGGATTTTCTCCTAACTTCCCCACAATTTCCTTTTCAATTTCTTTGTTCCTTTCTTACTGAGGTATACCCATTCTCTGCTCTATTATTACCTGCATATCCTGGCTTCATGGAGTGGTCTATATATTTGCCACTGCACAAAGCTTCTTTGCTTTTTGACGTTTTTTTTTATAAAACCATTCTCTCCTTTTTCTCACCACACCATTTGTATTCAAAACTATAGTCAATTTCATAGAACCTCTCATCAGAAAGTTCCAAATCATGGCTACTGAACTCCATTTCCCAATCTATATTACCAAAAACTTGTTGAGGTTTGTGTGATTTCCAAGATTATATATACTCGTCATATCTTGTCCTACCTCAGCTCTTTTAATGTCCTCATTTACCATACAGGCAAACTTGAGCATTACATCATTACTGTTTCCAACTGGTGCATGATCATATTCTTAATATTCATGGAAGAATTTGTGAAGATAACATCTTGCAATGATGGTGTATCAATCCCTCTCATTCTAACCTGCTGTCTGAGATGCTGGTATAGGAAATCTTCCTTGAGAATTCTAAGCCATTAAGTGGTTGAGAGTGAGTGGGTTAAAAATTTCTTTTCTGCGGAGGTCTCTGATTGGCTGAATGCTGGCCAAAATAAGCAAGCTGCTACTATCAGGTTGGAAGAATAGAAACAGGTGGAGAAAGCCAGTATTTCCCAACCAGAGAGGCAGATGGTAAAAATACTGTAAGTTTCATTTTTATGGAGAATGTCACAAAGAATCTCTAATGCTTGAAAAACAGACCACAAAGGAAAGAAAACATTCAAGAGTGGAATGTCTCATTACTAATTCATTTTGTTTCTTTCATCTTTTACATAATTTTCAGTGATGAATATATCTACTGTATCTTATAGGCTTACTTTTGTATATTTCAAGTTTCAGTTAATTCACAAGAAAACCTAATGCATTCCAAAAAACTCCAGATTTCTTACCTTAGCATCAAGCGACCTCTTAAGGTCCAACATATAAGAATATTGCTCTGGGTAGATGAAGTCATATGGAAAATATACTCGCATGCCATCCACATCAAGCCTGGGAAAATGAAAAGAGGTGTTGGGATTGAGATGCACTTGTAACTATACATTGTGTGTCATACTGATATATCATATGAGCACTGATGGGGAAGTTAAGAGACAAAAGGAGACATGTCAAATTGTGGGAGTGAAGGTAAGGAAAGCATAATGATCATAAAGTTCCATGTCCTATACATCAATAGTATACTATTACTATGAAGTGTGATTGCAAAGGGAAGTTAGGTTAGAATTTCATAAGTTTAGTTGCTCTACTTTAACATTAATCAAATGCACATATATTCCCTGATATTCACAACCCTCATGCAAATACCTTAATTACTACTGTGATACATTAGTATTACACTCATGGAGGATGATGGGAAGGAAGGGGAGGTGAGTTACCCAGCAAAAAACAAGAGAGGTACTAATAAAAGTAAAGGACACGCACAAAAAAGTGAGCAAACATAACTTATGTGACCAAGGTATGGTGCTAAAGTTAATGCACAAAGCCACTGACACAAAGAGCAGGTAAAGTGGGGAAGATGAGCCTCTGACATAAATGCTATAATGGCTTATTATTTCTTAATAAAGAAATACATATAAAAGAAAGGGATACTTAAAAACAAGTGAGCTAGGAAAATTTACATGGAAGTGAAATAGCAGTCAAGATGAGGCAAAATCCCCCCCAGCAGCGATGATGGGGGAAGGGGGTAGGTTGGTCCAGTGAGGCAATTAACTTATCCCTCAACCCCGATGAACCTAATAACCATGCTCTCATTCACATCTACTCTCAACCTTTTCTTTTCACAAACTTTTCCAAACTCATTCACCAACTTCTGCAGTTTCTCACTTGAATCAGCCACTAGAGCTGTATCATCAGCGAACAACTGACTCACTTCCTAAGCCCTCTTATCCTCAACAGACTGCATATTTGCCCTTCTCTCCAAAATTCTTGCACTTACTTCCCTAACCACCCCATCCATAAACAAAACAAACAACCATGGAGACATCAGACACCCCTGCCGCAAACTGACATTCACTGGGTACCAATCACTTGTTAAAAACCTTGTTAAAAACTTTTCACTGCTAGCAGCTTACCTCCCACACCATATACTCTTACGACCTTCCACAAATCATCTCTATCAACCCTATCATATGCATTTCTCAGATACATAAATGCTACATACAAATCCATCTGTTTTTCTATATATTTCTCACAGACATTCTTCAAAGCAAACACCTGATCCACACATCCTCTACCACTTCTGAAACCACACCGCTCTTTCCCAATCTGATGCTCTGTATATGTCTTCACACTCTCAATCAATACCCTCCCATATAATTTCCCAGGAATACTCAACAAACTTATGCCTCTGTAGTTTGAACACACATTTATCCCCTTTGCCTTTCTACAATGGCACTATACATTCATTCCGTCAATCCTCAGGCACTTCAACAACACAGTCACCCCCTTCTTAATAAATTCTACAGCAATACCATCCAAACCTACCATCTTGCTGGATTTCTTCTCCTGTAATGCTTTCACTACCCCTTCTCTCTAACCCAAACCATTCTCCCTGACCCTCTCATTTTGCACACTAACCCAACCAAAACACCCTATATCTGCCATTCTATATATCATCAAACACATTCAACAAACCTCCAAAAATACTCACCCCACCTCCTTCTCATTTCATCACTACCTGCTATAACTTCCCCACTTGCCCCTTCACCAATGATCCCATTTACTATCTTCTCTTACGCATGTTATTCACCTCCGTCCAAAACATCTTTTTCTTCTCCCTAAAGTTTAATGATACTCTCTCACTCCAACTCGCATTTGCCCTCTTTTTCAACCCTTGCATCGTTCTCTTGACCTCCTGCCACTTTCTTTTATACATCTCTGTCATTTGCACTCCTTTCTTGCAAGTATTGTCCAAATGCCTCTCTTTTCTCTTTCACTAATAACTTTATTTCTTCACCCCACCACTCACTACCCTTTCTTATCTGCCCAACTCCCACCTTTCTCATGCGACATGCATCCTTTGTGCAAACCATCACTGCTTCCCTAAATACATCTCATTCCTCAACAACTCCCCTCATGCCATTTGCTCTCAGCTTTTGCCATTCTACACTCAATCTCTCCTGGTACTTCCTCACACAAGTCTCTTCCAAGCTCACTTACTCTTACCACTCTCTTCTCCCCAATAATCTATCTTCTTTTTTGAAAACCTATTCAAATCTTCACCTTCACCTCCACAAGATATTGATCAGACATCCCTCTAGCAGCCCCTCTCAGCACATTAACATCCAAACCTACAATTATTCACACACAAAAACATACACACACACACACACACACACGCACACAAACACAAAGAGTATATATTTGTCGGAGGTGAAGGGAACAAGGAGAAGTGCGAGACCAATTTGGAGCTGGAATGATGGAGTGAAAAAGATTTTGAGCGATTGGGGCCTGAAGATACAGGAGGGTGAAAGGCGTGCAAGGAATAGAGTGAATTGGAACGATGTGGTATACCGGGGTCGAAGTGCTGTCAATGGGTTGAACCAGGGCATGTGAAGCATCTGGGGTAAACCATAGAAAGTTTGTGGGACCTGAATGTGGAAAGGAAGCTGCGATTTCGGTGCATAACACAAGATATCCTCTACCACTTCTGAAACCACACTGCTCTTCCCCAATCTGATGCTTTGTACATGCCTTTACCCTCTCAATCAATACCCTTCCATATAATTTCCCAGGAATACTCAATACTCTTATAACTCTGTAATTTGAATACACCTTTATCCCCTTTGCCTTTGTAAAACTGCACTATGCATTCATTCCGCCAATCCTCAGTCACTTCACCATGAACCATACATACACTGAATATCCTTACCAACCAGTCAATAACACAGTTACCCCCCCTTTTAATAAATTCCACTACAATACCATCAAAACCCGCTGCTTTGCTGGCTTTCATCTTCCGCAGTGCTTTCACTACCTCTTCTCTGTTCACCAAACCATTCTCCCTGACCCTCTCACTTCGCACACCACCTCGACCAAAACACTCTATATCGGCCACTCATTCATCAAATACTAAATATTTAACAAACCTTCAAAACATTCACTCCATCTCCTTCTAACTTCACCACTACTTGTTATTACCTCCCCATTAGCCCCCTTCATCGATGTTCCCATTTGTTCTCTTGTCTTACGCATTTTTAATTGCCTCCTTCCAAAACATCTTTTTATTTTCCCCAAAAAATAATGATACTCTCTCAACCCAACTCTCATTCGCTCTCTTTTTCACCTCTTGCACCTTTCTCTTGACCTCCTGCCTCTTTCTTTTATATGTCTCCCAGTCATTTGCACTACTTCCCTGCAAATATCGTCCAAACACCTCTCTCTTCTTTTCACTAACAATCTTATTTCTTCATCCCACCACTCACTACCCTTTCTAATCTGCCCACCTCCCACCTTTCTCATGCCACAAGCATCTTTTGCACAAGCCATCACAGCTACCTAAATACTTCCTGTTCCTCCCCCACTCCCCTTACATCATTTGCTCCCACCTTTTTCCATTCTGCACTCAATCTCTCCTGGTACTTCTTCACAAAAGACTCCTTTCCAAGCTCACTGACTCTCACCACTCTCTTCACCCCAATATTCTCTCTTCTTCTCTGAAAACCTCTACAAATCTTCATCTTTGCCTCCACTAGATAATGATCAGACATCCCTCCAGTTGCACCTCTCAGCACATTAACATCCAAAAGTCTCTTCTTTCATGTGCCTATTAATTAATACATAATCCAATAGCGCTCTCTGGCCATCTCTCCTACTTACATACATATACTTATGTATATCTCTCTTTTCAAACCAGATATTCCCAATCACCAGTCCTTTTGCAGCACACAAATCAACAAGCTCTTCACCATTTCCATTTACAACACTGAACACCCCACACATACCAATTATACCCTCAACTGCCACATTGCTCACCTTTGCATTCATATCACTTGCCTCTCATGAATCCTTCTTCTCATGACCAGGTGCATAGGAACCAAAAATCACCCATCTCTCTCCATCCACTTTCAGTTTTACCCATATACAATCTAGCATTTACATTCTTACACTCTATCATATACTCCCACAACTTCTGCTTCAGTGCTACTCCTTCCTCTGCTCTTGGCCTCTCACCAATCCCTGACTTTACTCACAAGACATTCCCAAACCACTCTTCCCCTTTACCCTTAAGCTTCGTTTCACTCAGAGCCAAGACATCCAGGTTCCTTTCCTTAAACATACTACCTATCTCTCCTTCTTTCTCATTTTTGTTACATACACACACATTTAGACACCCCAATCTGAGCCTTTGAGGAGGATGAGCACTCCCCACATGACTCCTACTTCTGTTTCCCCTTTTAGAAAGATGAAATATAAGGAGAGGAGGGTTTCCAGCCTCCCACTTCTGTCCCCTTTAGTCAAATTCTATGACACACGGGAAATGCGTGGGAAGTATTCTTTCTCCCCTATCCCCAGGGATAGGAGAAGCATAGGGTGAGTCACAGGGTAGGGGAGGGGGTGAAGGTTCTGGGAGCATTGGAGAATGTGTGGAAGGCAAAAACATTATCTCAGAGAGCAAATATGGGTATGTTTAAAGTAATAGTGGTTCCAACAATGTTATACAGTTGTGAAGCATGTGCTATAGATAGGGTTGTGCAGAGGAGGGTGGATGTGTTCGAAATGAGATGTTTGAGGACAATATGTGATGTGAGGTGGTTTGATTGAGTAAGTAATTAAAGGGTAAGAGAGATGTGTGGTAATAAAAAGTGAGTGGTTAAGAGCACAAGAGGGTGTACTGAAATGGTTTAGTCACATGGAGAGAATGAGTGAGGAAAGATTGACAAAGGGGATATATATGTCAGAGTTAGAAGGAACGAGAAGTGGGAGACCAAATTGGAGGTGGAAGGACGATGTGAAAAAGTTTTGGAGCGATCGGGGCCCGAATATACAGGGGGTGAAAAGCATACAAGGAATAGAGTGAATTGGAACAATGTGGTATACCAGGTCGAAGTACTGTCAATGGATTGAACCAGGGAATGTGAAGCATCTGGGGTAAACCATGGAAAGTTTCATGGGGCCTGGATGTGCAAAGGGAACTAGTGTTTCGATGCATTACATGTGACAGCTAGAGACTGAGTGTGGACGAATGTGGCCTTTGTTGTCTTTTCCTAGCACTACCTCACACGTGCAGGGGAGGGGGGGTGCCATTTCATGTGTGGCGGGGTGGTGATGAAAATGGATGAAGGCAGCAAGTATGAATAGGTACATGTGTATATATGTATATCTCTGTGTATGTTTATGTATATATATGTCTCTTTCTTTTATACATCTCCCACTCAGTGGCATTTTTTCCCTGCAAAAATCGTCCAAATGTCTCTCTCTTCTCTTTCACTAATAATCTTACTTCTTCATCCCACCACTAACTACCCTTTCTAATCAACCCACCTCCCACGCTTCTCCTGCCACAAGCATCTTTTGCGCAATCCATCACTGATTCCCTAAATACATCCCATTCCTCCCTCACTCCCCTTACTTCCATTGTTCTCACCTTTTTCCATTCTGTACTCAGCCTCTCCTGGTACTTCCTCACACAAGTCTCCTTCCCAAGCTCACTTACTCTCACCACCCTCTTCACCCCAACATTCACTCTTCTTTTCTGAAAACCCATACAAATCTTCACCTTAGCCTCCACAAGATAATGATCAGACATCCCTCCAGTTGCACCTCTCAGCACATTAACACATAATCCAATAACACTCTCTGGCCATCTCTCCTACTTACATACGTATACTTATGTATATCTCGCTTTTTAAACCAGGTATTCCCAATCACCAGTCCTTTTTCAGCACATAAATCTACAAGCTCTTCACCATTTCCATTTACAACACTGAACACCCCATGTATACCAATTATTCCTTCAACTGCCACATTACTCACCTTTGCATTCAAATCACCCATCACTATAACCCGGTCTCGTGCATCAACACCACTAACACACTCATTCAGCTGCTCCCAAAACACTTGCCTCTCATGATCTTTCTTCTCATGCCCAGGTGCATGTGCACCAATAATCACCCATCTCTCTCCATCAACTTTCAGTTTTACCCATATTAATCGAGAATTTACTTTCTTACATTCTATCACATACTCCCACAACTCCTGTTTCAGGAGTACTGCTACTCCTTCCCTTGCTCTTGTCCTCTCACTAACCCCTGACTTTACTTCCAAGACATTCCCAAACCACCCTTCCCCTTTACCCTTGATCTTCATTTCACTCAGAGCCAAAGCATCCAGGTTCCTTTATCTCGGAAAGCAAAAATGGGTATGTTTGAAGGAATAGTGGTTCCAACAACGTTGTATGGTTGCGAGGCGTGGGCTATGGATAGAGTTGTGTGCAGGAGGGTGGATGTGCTGGAAATGAGATGTTTGAGGACAATGTGTGGTGTGAGGTGGTTTGATCGAGTAAGTAATATAAGGGCACGAGAGATGTGTGGAAATAAAAAGAGCGTGGTTGAGAGAGCAGAAGAGGGTGTTTTGAAATGGTTTGGGCACATGGAGAGAATGAGTGAGGTAAGATTGACCAAGAGGATATATGTGTCGGAGGTGGAGGGAACGAGGAGAAGTGGGAGACCAAATTGGAGGTGGAAGGATGGAGTGAAAAAGATTTTGAGTGATCGGGGCCTGAACATGCAGGAGGGTGAAAGGCGGGCAAGAAATAGAGTGAATTGGATCGATGTGGTATACCGTGGTTGATGTGCTGTCAGTGGATTGAATCAGGGCATGTGAAGCGTCTGGGGTAAACCAAGGAAAGTTGTGTGGGGCCTGGATGTGGAAAGGGAGCTGTGGTTTCGGGCATTATTGCATGACAGCTAGAGACTGAGTGTGAACGAATGGGGCCTTTGTTGTCTTTTCCTAGTGCTACCTCGCACACATGAGGGGGGAGGGGGATGGTATTCCATGTGTGGCGAGGTGGCGATGGGAATGAATAAAGGCAGACAGTGTGAATTGTGTGCATGGGTATATATGTATGTGTTTGTGTGTGTATATATATGTGTACATTGAGATGTATAGGTATGTATATTTGCGTGTGTGGACGTGTATGTATATGCATGTGTATGGGGTGGGTTGGGCCATTTCTTTCGTCTGTTTCCTTGCGCTACCTCACAAACGTGGGAGACAGTGACAAAGCAAAATAAATAAATAAATAAATAGTATGTATATGTATATGATGAAAGGTATAGGTATGTATATGTGCGTGTGTAAGCGTTTATGTGTATACATATGTATGTGGGTGGGTTGGGCCATTCTTTCGTCTATTTCCTTGTGCTACTTTGCTAACGCATGAAACAGCGACAAAATACAAGTCTGCAGTCTGTTGTGGATGAGAGAGCTTGGGAACTGAGTCAGTTGTTGTTCGCTGATGATACAGCGCTGGTGGCTGATTCATGTGAGAAACTGCAGAAGCTGGTGACTGAGCTTGGTAAAGTGTGTGAAAGAAGAAAGTTAAGAGTAAATGTGAATAAGAGCAAGGTTACTAGATAGAGTAGGGTTGAGGGTCAAGTCAATTGGGAGGTAAGTTTGAATGGAGAAAAACTGGAGGAAGTGAAGTGTTTTAGATATCTGGGAGTGGATTTCCTAGCGGATGGAACCATGGAAGTGGAAGTGAATCATAGGGTGGGGGAGGGGGCAAAAGTTCTGGGAGCGTTGAAGAATGTGTGGAAGTTGAGAACATTATCTCAGAAAGCAAAAATGGGTATGCTTGAAGGTATAGTGGTTCCAACAATGTTATATGGTTGTGAGGCATGGGCTATGGATAGAGTTGTGTGGAGGAGGGTGGATGTGCTGGGAATGAGATGTTTGAGGACAATATGTGGTGTGAGGTGGTTTGATTGAGTAAGTAATAATAGGGTAAGAGAGATGTGTGGTAATAAAAAGAGTGTGGTTGAGAGAGCAGAAGAGGGTGTTTTGAAATGGTTTGGTCACATGGAGAGAATGAGTGAGGAAAGATTGACCAAGAGGGTATATGTGTCAGAGGTGGAGGGAATGAGGAGAAGTGGGAAACCAAATTGGAAGTGGAAAGATGGAGTGAAAAAGATTTTGAGTGATCGGGGCCTAAACATGCAGGAGGGTGAAAGGCGTGCAAGGAATAGAGTGAATTGGAACGATGTGTTATAATGGGGTCGACGTGCTGTCAATGGATTGAACAAGGGTGTGTGAAATGTCTGGGGGTAAACCATGGAAAGTTCTGTGGGGCCTGGAGGTGGAAAGGGAGCTGTGGTTTCAGTGCATTATACATGACAGCTAGAGACTGAGTGTGAATGAATGTGTCCTTTGTTGTCTTTTCCTAGTGCTACCTCACGTACATGCGGGGGGAGGGGGTTGCTATTTCAGGTGTGGCGGGGTGGCGATGGGAATAGATAAAACCAGACAGGATGAATTATGTACATGTATATATATATATGTATATGTCTGTGTGTGTATATATATATGTATACGATGAGATGTATAGGTATGTATATTTGCGTGTGTGGACGTGTATGTATATACATGTGTATGTGGGTGGGTTGGGCCATTCTTTCATCTTTTTTCTTGCACTACCTTGCTAATACAGGAGACAGCGATAAAGCAAAATATAATATAATAAGTCCTGTTAAGTATGTACTAGGAAAAGTGTATGGCAGATTATCAAATGATAGAAAGATGGAGGTAACTGAAGCAGAATAAGTAAAGAGCAAGGGGTTTTTAGAAAAAGTAGGGTATGTATGGATCAGATTTTTGTGGTAAAGATGACAGTGGAAAGTATTTAGCAAAAAGCAAGAGATTGTATGCAGCTTTTATGGGTCTGGAGAAAGTATATGACAAAGTTGAGTGGAATGCTTTATGGGATGTGTTAATGATATATGGTATAGGGGAAAATTGTTGGATGGTGTGAAAGCCTTCTACAGGGAAGTAAGTGCGTGTGCAAGAGTGGGCAGAGAGTTGAGTAAAAGTTTTGGGATACATGTATATGTAAGGCAGGGCTCTGTGATGTCATCATGGCCTTTTCAATATATATATGGTTGGAGTGATAAAAGAGATGAAAACAAAACTAGGGAAAAGGGGTGCAGGTGAGATATGGTGGCTAGTGGCAAGTTGTTTGTGGATGATACTGTGTTGTTTGCCTAGAGCAAAGAGGAGTTGCAGAAGTTTGTAAGTGTGTCTTATGATGTGTGTAAGCACAGGTGATTGAAGGTAAATGTAAGTAAAAGTAGAGTAATGGCGTCTGCAACGAAACAGAGTGAAAGTAACATTTTGTAAAACCATATAGAATGAAAGAAAAAAGTGTACTAAGTTGTGCTTTGGATGTGGGGGAGAAAGACTGGAAGAAGTGAGAGAACGTAAATATCTAGAAGCTGTCTTGGGCAAGTGTGATGATATGGAAGGAGAGAGATGGGAGAGAACAGTACAGGATAGAAGTCACTGGGTCCCTTAATAGAATAAAGAAGCATAGAGGTGTAAGGAAGGAAGTGAAGAGAGGGTTAAGGGATAGAATAGTCCTCCCAACCCTGATCTATGCAGCTGAAACATGGACATGGAATGAGTCTCAAAGGTCAAGGATCCAGGCTGTGCAAATGAGCTATTCGAGAAGAGTACGTGGCGTGACTAAATGGAAAGAAGAAATATACAACAGGATATATGAGAGATATGGTGTGACAGGGAATGCAAAGGGAATGGACTGTGGAGTAGCAGAATGTAATACTTTGAGGTGGTTTGGACAAGTGGAAAGAATGCAAGACTGAGAGTTTACAAGGAGAGTGTATGATAGTACAATTAAAGGGTTTGGTGTGGGTGGAAGACCTCCTGTGACATGGGCAATTAGGGAAGACTGGAGGGAGAGAAATAGTGGAAGAATGCCTGGAATGGTGTATGCTAATGAAGCATGTTAGAAAAGGGATAAATAGAGACTTTTGCTGTGGCCACCCCTGGATGGGAGTTCCTGGAGGGAACAGGAATTAGAGATAAAAATAGATAGATGGATCTTTAGCCAGGCTTGGCTAAGCTAAATTACAGTATGCTAACTTATATAAAGGTAAGCTAGGTACTGCTATTGTTGGATAAGTTTTCATATCTTAGGAAACATTTATGTGTACAAGGATACGAAAATAATCTATAGGTTTGGCAAACATATATGTTAGATCATATTAAGTTTTTACATTCTATTTTTTCAGCTAATCTTTTTCCTAATAGCATAAAATCCTACAACTCAATGGCACGTTATCTTGCTTTTTAGTTTCAATGCAATTATTAAACCAAATAAAGTTCTACTGACTCTAAGCAAGCACCAGGTGGACGTTTGTTTTTAACTGTCCACAGGATGGTCAACTGTGAATGTCCCTGTATTATATGCAGACATTCTCAAATCATTTTGGAGGTGACCTTGCATCCCTCTTATTCTAGTTTATAAATCATGATGCAAGTAATACCGGTACCATTTAAGTCTGTACAATCTGTACACTTGGTATACTCTACTTTTACCCAACAATTTCCCTATAAAGTTCTGCCCACTATGTGGAGACTTTAAATTCACAAACTAGAAACGATTTTACACCCACTAAGTACAAGAGTAACCATTTTTTAAGTATCAATCCCATGATTTTCCTCCAATTCAAAGTCCTATAAACTTTGTGGCAGCGGTGAGATCCTGTGGTTGATATAATGTCTGCGATTTAATTCAATTCTGAATTACATACACAATAGTGAAGTCTGAATTCTTTTTTAATAGATACTTTCAACAGGAATAGCGTCCGCAACTAAACATTTCCCCGATGAATAAAAGTGTGCAACCCTAGCTAACTACAGTAACTTTCAAACTCACCCTACACCTCAACCTTAGGTCAGGTTGACCACTAGCCCTGATTCTGTGTCCTATGGGACGACTATCCTTTGGGGAGCCGGTGGTACTTCGACCCCTGATCTTTTATAGCCACTCACATTTTGTGGTGCCCATAACTATACTGCATTTATCTTAATTTCCTCACTTATGAGTGTCACTTACAGCATTTCTGCCTCTCTTTTGAATATTTCTTTGTAGTCCTCTTGAATGCTATTTCTAATTACTGTACATGTGCCTCTTTGTTTGCTATTTGGAAGCTTTTTGAGTTTGATTTAACCTTAAAGCATGACAACTTGATTTGTTTACTATTGGTAGTGTTGCCAATTGCATGAGCTGAAAGAAGGCTACAATAAGTTGCTAGATTTCCGAAAAGGTTAAGATTAATTGATTAGTGTCTGTGATTTCTTTTCTAGGAAACTGAATCTGCTAATGTGAGAAGTAAATAACTGCTATCATCAAGAGGGAAAAAATCTTCCTCGTCCTCTTTTACGTAGATTTCCATATTTGTATGAAGCTGTTTATATGTTACATTTACAGGTGTAATGATATGTACGTTTTTAATGGATTAAGTTGTTATTGGAAAAATGATGTATTATCTGTTTTGATGAAATTTCTCCATATGTTTCAGTGAATCATTTCAAAATTCACCCAAAAAGTGAGTAGTTGCTAGAGATGTTGGCATTTGCAAAGTACCATTGTATTTTCTCATCAAAATGTTATAAGCATCAAGCTAGGGATCGAATATAAACGTTGAAATTACTTACAATGGATATGTTATTCTAATTTTAGGTTGAAATACGATTGCAAAGTTTTCATGTTTGGAAAGGTTTAAAATATGCTAACATTAGCAACTTTACCGTTGAAATAACAGATTATTATTTTTCTGTTTTCTAGTAAAACCGACATTGAAATATTCAGGATAATTAAGTTAAAATGCGTGATTAGAAGATATTTCCAACTATAAAATATATTATTTTATTATCGTATATTACTACAATTAATCATATTTTTTAAGAATGCGATATTACTAATATAACGTACATCAAATCGAACCTGCAGCACAATTAGTAAGCTTCTAGATCCACATGGTTGTTGGGCACCCAGATATTAACAAATGCAGATTGCTTTTCCGTAAAACTTAATATTGTGAAATTCAGTGAAGGAGCTCCTTCATACTTATAATCTTCGCATAAGTTGTACAGAAAACAGCAAGAAGAATAGTGACGGCCTTGTAAGCCATGATTCCATTGATTGTAGTACCTTGGTTTTCTAGGTAAGTATTATAGGTAGCTTCAGGAAACGGGAATATTCCCCTATTTCTGCAACCCAGGAAATCGAGAGAACTGTGCTTACGAATTTCGCGATTTCTCAGTTGTCTGGTTCAGCTTCACATCCTTATTATTAGTTGAACTCAAAAAGCATTGCCCAGCATAATCTATCCCATCTTAGGTAGAAGCCTGTCATAGTATTACGTAGCTTACCCAAGCATAATTTAGCCTCAGCTAACGTATCCAAGCATTACTGGTCTAAATTAAGAAAAAACTTGCCAGCCAAAGTGAATCTGATGAATGCGTTTCCGAGTTCACCTTTGAATAAACCTAATCAAATATGTACCAATAGTTATGAATGTACTTTACCTGTGACATTTCCTATTAAGGGATACGATTTTTTTACGACATAGGATAGAAGAGTTGGGGTAGCACTTTATACTAGGGTTGATATTAAGAGCTGTAACAAGATTGACTTAAAGTAACAAAAAAGACAGTCTATTTGGGTTGAGATAGATGAAAACAATGTAAGGTTATTAAGAGTATTATACAGACGACCTAGATGAGATAGTCCGAGGGGAAAATTTTATGGGACGAAATTAGGAAGGGTTGTGATAGAAATGTATGCATTCTAGATGACTTAGTTCAACTAACTGTTAAGATAATACAAGAGATATTATTGAGTCAGAAATTTATGGAGACCGTCCAAGATTGTTTTCTAACACAGCACATTTCTGAGTGGACCAGGGGGTGATAACAATTTAGATTTGTTACGGACAAATGCAAACATCCTTATAGATGAAGTTGAGGTGGGAGTGCAGTTAGATGATAGTGACCACAAAGAAATGATAATCAATACAATGAAGGGTGTGAATAGGAAGGAGAATGAAATGTTTGTTCCCGACTTTCGTAAGGCCAACTTTGTGGAGCTGCTTAGATAACTTGCTTGTGTTGATTGGATGGGAGTAAATGAAGATGGGATGAGGTCAGATGGACCAAGCAGTGCAGGTGGTGTGGGGTTAGGTCAGTTAGGTGACTCCGATCCACTTAGCAGTAGTGTCATGTCAGGTGTGGGTGAGGCAGGGGAAGCCATTAACAGCATGGAAGTTTCCGTAGAAAGGTTCCGGTAACAGTGAAAAGGGGACAAGAATTGAAGATCCCATATAAGCAATATAGGAGTAGCAATAATGACCCAAATGGCAAAATAATCCAATAAAACACTTTACAGGGCAGAAGAAGGGCTTGCACAAGGTAAAACGGGGGGACACAGTTTACTGATCAGCCTATGCAAATTACAAGAATGGTAAAATCAGAGATTAGGAAGGTTAAAAGAAATTATGAAATTGAAATAGCTAACGAAGCAAAAAGATGCCAAAGTTTTTTTTTCAGATTTACAGAACAAAGGTTAGGAGAAAATTGAACTTATTAAATTGCATTCTGGTCGATTTATCAATAGTAAGATTTAAATGTGTGAAGCTTTTAAACAATCACTTCATATCAGTATTTACTCAGGAGGAGAATGCAAACATTCCGGTTCCAGAGCAAATTTACATGGCGATCAAAGTGGGAAGGTGTGCAATATGAGAATGAATGAATTTGCTATTTTGAAGCAAGTAGAATGATTAAAAGTAAATGAGTCCTGGGCCAGATGGTATTTATGTGAGGATCTTGAAAGAATGTAAGGAAGAAGTAAATGTACCACTTTTAGATGAATTTAAGAATCTCTGGAATCAGGCGTAGTTCCTAAGCAGTGGAGGACTGCAAATAGCGCTCCCATCTTTAAGAAAGGGGAAAGAGTCATTGCCTCTAATTACTGTCCTATCAGCTTAACATCTAATATTTATTTATTGTATTATACATAATCGCTGTTTCCCATGTCATCGAGGTAGCGCCAGGAAACAGAAAGAATGGCCCATCCACTCATATACACACACACACACACACACACATATATATATATATATTTTTTTTTCTTTGTCGCTGTCTCCCGCGTTTGCGAGGTAGCGCAAGGAAACAGACGAAAGAAATGGCCCAACCCACCCCCATACACATGTATATACATACGTCCACACACGCAAATATACATACACAGCTTTCCATGGTTCACCCCAGACGCTTCACATGCCCTGATTCAATCCACTGACAGCACGTCAACCCCGGTATACCACATCGATCCAATTCACTCTATTCCTTGCCCTCCTTTCACCCTCCTACATGTTCAGGCCCCGATCACACAAAATCTTTTTCACTCCATCTTTCCACCTCCAATTTGGTCTCCCACTTCTCCTCGTTCCCTCCACCTCCGACACATATATCCTCTTGGTCAATCTTTCCTCACTCATTCTCTCCATGTGCCCAAACCATTTCAAAACACCCTCTTCTGCTCTCTCAACCATGCTCTTTTTATTTCCATACATCTTTCTTACCCTTACGTTACTTACTCGATCAAACCACTTCGCACCACACATTGTCCTCAAACATCTCATTTCCAGCACATCCACCCTCCTGCGCACAACTCTATCCATAGCCCATGCTTCGCAACCATACAACATTGTTGGAACCATTATTCCTTCAAACATACCCATTTTTGCTTTCCGAGATAATGTTGTCGACTTCCACACATTCTTCAAGGCTCCCAGGATTTTCGCCCCCTCCCCCACCCTATGATTCACTTCCGCTTCCATGGTTCCATCCGCTGCCAGATCCACTCCCAGATATCTAAAACACTGTACTTCCTCCAGTTTTTCTCCATTCAAACTTACCTCCCAATTGACTTGACCCTCAACCCTACTGTGCCTAATAATAACCTTGCTCTTATTCACATTTACTCTTAATAAATAAATATTTTTTTTTTATTATACTTTGTCGCTGTTTCCCGCGTTTGCGAGGTAGCGCAAGGAAACAGACGAAAGAAATTGCCCAACCCCCCCCCAAACACATGTATATACATACATGTCCACACACGCAAATATACATACCTATACATCTCAATGTACGCATATATATACACACACAGACACACATATATACCCATGCACACAATTCACACTGTCTGCCTTTATTCATTCCCATCGCCACCTCGCCACACATGGATTACCATCCCCCTCCCCCCTCATGTGTAGGTAGCACTAGGAAAAGACAACAAAGGCCCCATTCGTTCACACTCAGTCTCTAGCTGTCATGCAATAATGCCCGAAACCACAGCTCCCTTTCCACATCAAGGCCCCACACAACTTTCCATGGTTTACCCCAGACGCTTCACATGCCCTGATTCAATCCACTGACAGCCCGTCAACCCCGGTATACCACATCGATCCAATTCACTCTATTCCTTGCCCTCCTTTCACCCTCTTGCATGTTCAGGCCCCGATCACACAAAATCTTTTTCACTCCATCTTTCCACCTCCAATTTGGTCTCCCACTTCTCCTCGTTCCCTCCACCTCTGACACATGTATCCTCTTGGTCAATCTTTCCTCACTCATTCTCTCCATGTGCCCAAACCATTTCAAAACACCCTCTTCTGCTCTCTCAACCACGCTCTTTTTATTTCCACACATCTCTCTTACCCTTACGTTACTTACTCGATCAAACCACATCACACCACACATTGTCCTCAAACATCTCATTTCCAGCACATCCACCCTCCTGCGCACATCTCTGTCCATAGCCCATGCCTCGCAACCATACAACATTGTTGGAACCAGCTATTCCTTCAAACATACCCATTTTTGCTTTCCGAGATAATGTTCTCGACTTCCACACATTTTTCAAGGCTCCCAAAATTTTCGCCCCCTCCCCCACCCTATGATCCACTTCCGCTTCCATGGTTCCATCCGCTGCCAGATCCACTCCCAGATATCTAAAACACTTCACTTCCTCCAGTTTTTCTCCATTCAAACTCACCTCCCAATTGACTTGACCCTCACCCCTACTGTACCTAATAACCTTGCTCTTATTCACATTTACTCTTAACTTTCTTCTTCCACACACTTTACCAAACTCAGTCACCAGCTTCTGCAGTTTCTCACATGAATCAGCCACCAGTGCTGTATCATCATAAACAAATTAAACAACCATGGAGACATCACACACCCCTGCCGCAAACCTACATTCACTGAGAACCAATCACTTTCCTCTCTTCCTACACGTACTTATGCCTTACATCCTCGATAAAAACTTTTCACTGCTTCTAACAACTTGCCTCCCACACCTATATATTCTTAATACCTTCCACAGGGAGAGTAAGTGAGCTTGGGAAGGAGACCTGTGTGAGGAAGTACCAGGAGAGACTGAGTACAAAATGGAAAAAGGTGAGAACAATGGAAGTAAGGGGAGTGGGGGAGGAATGGGATGTATTTAGGGAATCAGTGATGGATTGCGCAAAAGATGCTTGTGGCATGAGAAGAGTGGGAGGTGGGTTGATTAGAAAGGGTAGTGAGTGGTGGGATGAAGAAGTAAGAGTATTAGTGAAAGAGAAGAGAGAGGCATTTGGACGATTTTTGCAGGGAAAAAATGCAATTGAGTGGGAGATGTATAAAAGAAAGAGACAGGAGGTCAAGTGAAAGGTGCAAGAGGTGAAAAAAAGGGCAAATGAGAGTTGGGGTGAGAGAGTATAATGAAATTTTAGGGAGAATAAAAAGATGTTCTGGAAGGAGGTAAATAAAGTGCGTAAGACAAGGGAGCAAATGGGAACTTCAGTGAAGGGCGCAAATGGGGAGGTGATAACAAGTAGTGGTGATGTGAGAAGAGATGGAGTGAGTATTTTGAAGGTTTGTTGAATGTGTTTGATGATAGAGTGGCAGATATAGGGTGTTTTGGTCGAGGTGGTGTGCAAAGTGAGAGGGTTAGGGAAAATGATTTGGTAAACAGAGAAGAGGTAGTGAAAGCTTTGCGGAAGATGAAAGCCGGCAAGGCAGCAGGTTTGGATGGTATTGCAGTGGAATTTATTAAAAAAGGGGGTGACTGTATTGTTGACTGGTTGGTAAGGTTATTTAATGTATGTATGACTCATGGTGAGGTGCCTGAGGATTGGCGGAATGCGTGCATAGTGCCATTGTACAAAGGCAAAGGGGATAAGAGTGAGTGCTCAAATTACAGAGGTATAAGTTTGTTGAGTATTCCTGGTAAATTATATGGGAGGGTATTGATTGAGAGGGTGAAGGCATGTACAGAGCATCAGATTGGGGAAGAGCAGTGTGGTTTCAGAAGTGGTAGAGGATGTGTGGATCAGGTGTTTGCTTTGAAGAATGTATGTGAGAAATACTTAGAAAAGCAAATGGATTTGTATGTAGCATTTATGGATCTGGAGAAGGCATAGGATAGAGTTGATAGAGATGCTCTGTGGAAGGTATTAAGAATATATGGTGTGGGAGGAAAGTTGTTAGAAGCAGTGAAAAGTTTTTATCGAGGATGTAAGGCATGTGTACGTGTAGGAAGAGAGGAAAGTGATTGGTTCTCAGTGAATGTAGGTTTGCGGCAGGGGTGTGTGATGTCTCCATGGTTGTTTAATTTGTTTATGGATGGGGATGTTAGGGAGGTAAATGCAAGAGTTTTGGAAAGAGGGGCAAGTATGAAGTCTGTTGGGGATGAGAGAGCTTGGGAAGTGAGTCAGTTGTTGTTCGCTGATGATACAGCGCTGGTGGCTGATTCATGTGAGAAACTGCAGAAGCTGGTGACTGAGTTTGGTAAAGTGTGTGGAAGAAGAAAGTTAAGAGTAAATGTGAATAAGAGCAAGGTTATTAGGTACAGTAGGGTTGAGGGTCAAGTCAATTGGGAGGTGAGTTTGAATGGAGAAAAACTGGAGGAAGTGAAGTGTTTTAGATATCTGGGAGTGGATCTGGCAGCGGATGGAACCATGGAAGCGGAAGTGGATCATAGGGTAGGGGAGGGGGCGAAAATTCTGGGGGCCTTGAAGAATGTGTGGAAGTCGAGAACATTATCTCGGAAAGCAAAAATGGGTATGTTTGAAGGAATAGTGGTTCCAACAATGTTGTATGGTTGCGAGGCGTGGGCTATGGATAGAGTTGTGCGCAGGAGGATGGATGTGCTGGAAATGAGATGTTTGAGGACAATGTGTGGTGTGAGGTGGTTTGATCGAGTAAGTAACATAAGGGTAAGAGAGATGTGTGGAAATAAAAAGAGCGTGGTTGAGAGAGCAGAAGAGGGTGTTTTGAAGTGGTTTGGGCACATGGAGAGAATGAGTGAGGAAAGATTGACCAAGAGGATATATGTGTCGGAGGTGGAGGGAACGAGGAGAAGAGGGAGACCAAATTGGAGGTGGAAAGATGGAGTGAAAAAGATTTTGTGTGATCGGGGCCTGAACATGCAGGAGGGTGAAAGGAGGGCAAGGAATAGAGTGAATTGGAGTGATGTGGTATACCGGGGTTGACGTGCTGTCAGTGGATTGAATCAAGGCATGTGAAGCGTCTGGGGTAAACCATGGAAAGCTGTGTAGGTATGTATATTTGTGTGTGTGAACGTATGTATATACATGTGTATGGGGGGGGGGGTTGGGCCATTTCTTTCGTCTGTTTCCTTGCGCTACCTCGCAAACGCGGGAGACAGCGACAAAGTATAATAAATAAATATAAAATACCTTCCACAGAGCATCTCTATCAGCTCTATCATATGCCTTCTCCAGATCCATTTTTGCTACATACAAATCCATTTGCTTTTCTAAGTATTTCTCACATACATTCTTCGAAGCAAACACCTGATCCACACATCCTCTACCACTTCTGAAACCACACTGCTCTTCCCCAATCTGATGCTCTGTACATGCCTTCACCCTCTCAATCAATACCCTCCCATATATTTTCCCAGGAATACTCAACAAACTTATACCTCTGTAAAGTGAGCACTCACTTTTATCCCCTTTGCCTTTGTACAATGGCACTATGCACACATTCCGCCAATCCTCAGGCACCTCACCATGAGTCATACATGCATTAAATAACCTTACCAACCAGTCAACAATACAGTCACCCCCTTTTTAATAAATTCCACTGCATTACCATCCAAACCTGCTGCCTTGCCGGCTTTCATCTTCTGCAAAGCTTTTACTACCTCTTCTCTGTTTACCATATTTTTTTTTTTTTTTTTTGCTTTGTCGCTGTCTCCCGCGTTTGCGAGGTAGCGCAAGGAAAAAGACGAAAGAAATGGCCCAACCCACCCCCATACACATGTATATACATATGTCCACACACGCAAATATACATACCTACACAGCATTCCATGGTTTACCCCAGACACTTCACATGCCCTGATTCAATCCACTGACAGCACGTCAACCCCGGTATACCACATCGATCCAATTCACTCTATTCCTTGCTCTCCTTTCACCCTCCTGCATGTTCAGGCCCCGATCACACAAAATTTTTTTCACTCCATCTTTCCACCTCCAATTTGGTCTCCCACTTCTCCTCGTTCCCTCCACCTCCGACACATATATCCTCTTGGTCAATCTTTCCTCACTCATTCTCTCCATGTGCCCAAACCATTTCAAAACACCCTCTTCTGCTCTCTCAACCACGCTCTTTTTATTTCCACACATCTCTCTTACCCTTACGTTACTTACTCGATCAAACCACCTCACACCACACTTTGTCCTCAAACATCTCATTTCCAGCACATCCATCCTCCTGCGCACAACTCTATCCATAGCCCACGCCTCGCAACCATCCAACATTGTTGGAACCGCTATTCCTTCAAACATACCCTTTTTATATATATATATATATATTTTTTTTTTTTTTTTTCTTTTTTTTTTTATACTTTGTCGCTGTCTCCCGCGTTTGCGAGGTAGCGCAAGGAAACAGACGAAAGAAATGGCCCAACCCCCCCCCCATACACATGTACATACACACGTCCACACACGCAAATATACATACCTACACAGCTTTCCATGGTTTACCCCAGACGCTTCACATGCCTTGATTCACTCCACTGACAGCACGTCAACCCCTGTATACCACATCACTCCAATTCACTCTATTCCTTGCCCTCCTTTCACCCTCCTGCATGTTCAGGCCCCGATCACACAAAATCTTTTTCACTCCATCTTTCCACCTCCAATTTGGTCTCCCTCTTCTCCTCGTTCCCTCCACCTCCGACACATATATCCTCTTGGTCAATCTTTCCTCACTCATTCTCTCCATGTGCCCAAACCATTTCAAAACACCCTCTTCTGCTCTCTCAACCACGCTCTTTTTATTTCCACACATCTCTCTTACCCTTACGTTACTTACTCGATCAAACCACCTCACACCACACATTGTCCTCAAACATCTCATTTCCAGCACATCCATCCTCCTGCGCACAACTCTATCCATAGCCCACGCCTCGCAACCATACAACATTGTTGGAACCACTATTCCTTCAAACATACCCATTTTTGCTTTCCGAGATAATGTTCTCGACTTCCACACATTTTTCAAGGCTCCCAAAATTTTCGCCCCCTCCCCCACCCTATGATCCACTTCCGCTTCCATGGTTCCATCCGCTGACAGATCCACTCCCAGATATCTAAAACACTTCACTTCCTCCAGTTTTTCTCCATTCAAACTCACCTCCCAATTGACTTGACCCTCAACCCTACTGTACCTAATAACCTTGCTCTTATTCACATTTACTCTTAACTTTCTTCTTCCACACACTTTACCAAACTCAGTCACCAGCTTCTGCAGTTTCTCACATGAATCAGCCACCAGCGCTGTATCATCAGCGAACAACAACTGACTCACTTCCCAAGCTCTCTCATCCCCAACAGACTTCATACTTGCCCCTCTTTCCAGGACTCTTGCATTTACCTCCCTAACAACCCCATCCATAAACAAATTAAACAACCATGGAGACATCACACACCCCTGCCGCAAACCTACATTCACTGAGAACCAATCACTTTCCTCTCTTCCTACACGTACACATGCCTTACATCCTCGATAAAAACTTTTCACTGCTACTAACAACTTGCCTCCCACACCATATATTCTTAATACCTTCCACAGAGCATCTCTATCAACTCTATCATATATATATATATATATATCATATATATATATATATATATATATATATATATATATATTTTTTGCTTTGTCGCTGTCTCCCGCGTTTGTGAGGTAGCGCAAGGAAACAGACGAAAGAAATGGCCCAACCCACCCCCATACACATGTATATACATACGTCCCCACACGCAAATACACATACTTACACAGCTTTCCATGGTTTACCCCAGACGCTTCACATGCCTTGATTCAATCCACTGACAGCACGTCAACCCCGGTATACCACATCGCTCCAATTCACTCTATTCCTTGCCCTCCTTTCACCCTCCTGCATGTTCAGGCCCCGATCACACAAAATCTTTTTCACTCCATCTTTCCACCTCCAATTTGGTCTCCCTCTTCTCCTCGTTCCCTCCACCTCCGACACATATATTCTCTTGGTCAATCTTTCCTCACTCATTCTCTCCATGTGCCCGAACCATTTCAAAACACCCTCTTCTGCTCTCTCAACCACGCTCTTTTTATTTCCACACATCTCTCTTACCCTTACGTTACTTACTCGATCAAACCACCTCACACCACACATTGTCCTCAAACTTCTCATTTCCAGCACATCTATCCTCCTGCGCACAACTTTATCCATAGCCCACGCCTCGCAACCATACAACATTGTTGGAACCACTGTTCCTTCAAACATACCCATTTTTGCTTTCCGGGATAATGTTCTCGACTTCCACACATTCTTCAAGGCTCCCAGAATTTTCGCTCCCTCCCCCACCCTATGATCCACTTCCGCTTCCATGGTTCGATCTGCTGCCAGATCCACTCCCAGATATCTAAAACACTTCACTTCCTCCAGTTTTTCTCCATTCAAACTCACCTCCCAATTGACTTGACCCTCAACCCTACTGTACCTAATAACCTTGCTCTTATTCACATTTACTCTTAACTTTCTTCTTTCACACACTTTACCAAACTCAGTCACCAGCTTCTGCAGTTTCTCACATGAATCAGCCACCAGCGCTGTATCATCAGCGAACAACAACTGACTCACTTCCCAAGCTCTCTCATCCCCAACAGACTTCATACTTGCCCCTCTTTCCAAAACTCTTGCATTCACCTCCCTAACCACCCCATCCATAAACAAATTAAACAACCATGGAGACATCACACACCCCTGCCGCAAACCTACATTCACTGAGAACCAATCACTTTCCTCTCTTCCTACACGTACACATGCCTTACGTCCTCGATAAAAACTTTTCACTGCTTCTAACAACTTGCCTCCCACACCATATATTCTTAATACCTTCCACAGAGCATCTCTATCAACTCTATCATATGCCTTCTCCAGATCCATAAATGCTACATACAAATCCATTTGCTTTTCTAAGTATATATATATATATATATATATATCTATATATATATATATATATATATATATATATATATATATATATATAAGAGTAAATGTGGCATGAGAAGAGTGGGAGGTGGGTTGATTAGAAAGGGTAGTGAGTGGTGGGATGAAGAAGTAAGAGTATTAGTGAAAGAGAAGAGAGAGGCATTTGGACGATTTTTGCAGGGAAAAAATGCAATTGAGTGGGAGATGTATAAAAGAAAGAGACAGGAGGTCAAGAGAAAGGTGCAAGAGGTGAAAAAAGGGCAAATGAGAGTTGGGGTGAGAGAGTATCATTAAATTTTAGGGAGAATAAAAAGATGTTCTGGAAGGAAGTAAATAAAGTGCGTAAGACAAGGGAGCAAATGGGAACTTCAGTGAAGGGCGCAAATGGGGAGGTGATAACAAGTAGTGGTGATGTGAGAAGGAGATGGAGTGAGTATTTTGAAGGTTTGTTGAATGTGTTTGATGATAGAGTGGCAGATATAGGGTGTTTTGGTCGAGGTGGTGTGCAAAGTGAGAGGGTTAGGGAAAATGATTTGGTAAACAGAGAAGAGGTAGTGAAAGCTTTGCGGAAGATGAAAGCCGGCAAGGCAGCAGGTTTGGATGGTATTGCAGTGGAATTTATTAAAAAAGGGGGTGACTGTATTGTTGACTGGTTGGTAAGGTTATTTAATGTATGTATGACTCATGGTGAGGTGCCTGAGGATTGGCGGAATGCGTGCATAGTGCCATTGTACAAAGGCAAAGGGGATAAGAGTGAGTGCTCAAATTACAGAGGTATAAGTTTATTGAGTATTCCTGGTAAATTATATGGGAGAGTATTGATTGAGAGGGTGAAGGCATGTACAGAGCATCAGATTGGGGAAGAGCAGTGTGGTTTCAGAAGTGGTAGAGGATGTGTGGATCAGGTGTTTGCTTTGAAGAATGTATGTGAGAAATACTTAGAAAAGCAAATGGATTTGTATGTAGCATTTATGGATCTGGAGAAGGCATATGATAGTGTTGATAGAGATGCTCTGTGGAAGGTATTAAGAATATATGGTGTGGGAGGAAAGTTGTTAGAAGCAGTGAAAAGTTTTTATCGAGGATGTAAGGCATGTGTACGTGTAGGAAGAGAGGAAAGTGATTGGTTCTCAGTGAATGTAGGTTTGTGGCAGGGGTGTGTGATGTCTCCATGGTTGTTTAATTTGTTTATGGATGGGGTTGTTAGGGAGGTAAATACAAGAGTTTTGGAAAGAGGGGCAAGTATGAAGTCTGTTGGGGATGAGAGAGCTTGGGAAGTGAGTCAGTTGTTGTTCGCTGATGATACAGCGCTGGTGGCTGATTCATGTGAGAAACTGCAGAAGCTGGTGACTGAGTTTGGTAAAGTGTGTGGAAAAAGAAAGTTAAGAGTAAATGTGAATAAGAGCAAGGTTATTAGGTACAGTAGGGTTGAGGGTCAAGTCAATTGGGAGGTGAGTTTGAATGGAGAAAAACTGGAGGAAGTGAAGTGTTTTAGATATCTGGGAGTGGATCTGGCAGCGGATGGAACCATGGAAGCGGAAGTGGATCATAGGGTGGGGGAGGGGGCGATAATTCTGGGAGCCTTGAAGAATGTGTGGAAGTCGAGAACATTATCTCGGAAAGCAAAAATGGGTATGTTTGAAGGAATAGTGGTTCCAACAATGTTGTATGGTTGCGAGGTGTGGGCTATCGATAGAGTTGTGCGCAGGAGGATGGATGTGCTGGAAATGAGATGTTTGAGGACAATGTATGGTGTGAGGTGGTTTGATCGAGTGAGTAACGTAAGGGTAAGAGAGATGTGTGGAAATAAAAAGAGCGTGGTTGAGAGAGCAGAAGAGGGTGTTTTGAAGTGGTTTGGGCACATGGAGAGAATGAGTGAGGAAAGATTGACCAAGAGGATATATGTGTCGGAGGTGGAGGGAACGAGGAGAAGAGGGAGACCAAATTGGAGGTGGAAAGATTGAGTGAAAAATATTTTGTGTGATCGGGGCCTGAACATGCAGGAGGGTGAAAGGAGGGCAAGGAATAGAGTGAATTGGAGCGATGTGGTATACCGGGGTTGACGTGCTGTCAGTGGATTGAATCAAGGCATGTGAAGCGTCTGGGGTAAACCATGGAAAGCTGTGTAGGTATGTATATTTGCGTGTGTGGACGTATGTATATACATGTGTAAGGGGGGGGGTTGGGCCATTTCTTTCGTCTGTTTCCTTGCGCTCCCTCGCAAACGCGGGAGACCGACAAAGTATAAAAAAAAAAAAAAAAAATTATATATATATATATATATATATATATATATATATATATATATATATATATATATATATATATATATATATATATTATCCCTGGGGATAGGGGTGAAAGAATACTTCGCATGCATTCCTCACGTGTCGTAGAAGGCGACTAGAGGGGATGGGAGCAGGGGGGCCAGAAATCCTCCCCTCGTTATATTTTAACTTTCTAAAAATGGGAAACAGAAGTAGTCACGCGGGGAGTGCTCATCCTCCTCGTAGACTCAGATTGGGGTGTCTAAATGTGTGTGGATGTAACCAAGATGTGAAAAAAGGAGAGATAGGTAGTATGTTTGAGGAAAGGAACCTGGATGTTTTGGCTCTGAGTGAAACGAAGCTCAAGGGTAAAGGGGAAGAGTGGTTTGGGAATGTCTTGGGAGTAAAGTCAGGGGTTAGTGAGAGGACAAGAGCAAGTACTCCTGAAACAGGAGTTGTGGGAGTATGTGATAGAATGTAAGAAATTAAATTCTCGATTAATATGGGTAAAACTGAAAGTTGATGGAGAGAGATGGGTGATTATTGGTGCATATGCACCTGGGCATGAGAAGAAAGATCATGAGAGGCAAGTGTTTTGGGAGCAGCTGAATGAGTGTGTTAGTGGTTTTGATGCACGCGACCGGGTTATAGTGATGGGTGATTTGAATGCAAAGGTGAGTAATGTGGCAGTTGAGGGAATAATTGGTATACATGGGGTGTTCAGTATAAAGAAGAAATACTTAGAAAAGCCAATGGATTTGTATGTAGCATTTATGGATCTGGAGAAGGCATATGCTAGAGTTGATAGAGATGCTCTGTGGAAGGTATTAAGAATATATGGTGTGGGAGGAAAGTTGTTAGAAGCAGTAAAAAGTTTTTATCAAGGATGTAAGGCATGTATACATGTAGGAAGAGAGGAAAGTGATTGGTTCTCAGTGAATGTATGTTTGTGGCAGGGGTGTGTGATGTCTCCATGGTTGTTTAATTTGTTTACGGATGGGGTTGTTAGGGAGTCGAATGCAAGAGTTTTGGAAAGAGGGGCAAGTATGAAGTCTGTTGTGGATGAGAGAGCTTGGGAAGTGAGTCAGTTGTTGTTCGCTGATGATACAGCGCTGGTGGCTGATTCATGTAAGAAACTGCAGAAGCTGGTGACTGAGTTTGGTAAAATGTGTGAAAGAAGAAAGTTAAGAGTAAATGTGAATAAGAGCAAGGTTATTAGGTACAGTAGGGTTGAGGGTCAAGTCAATTGGGAGGTAAGTTTGAATGGAGAAAAAGTGGAGGAAGTAAAGTGTGTTAGATATCTGGGAGTGGATCTGGCAGCGGATGGAACCATGGAAGCGGAAGTGAATCATAGGGTGGGGGAGGTGACGAAAATCCTGGGAGCCTTGAAGAATGTGTAGAAGTCGAGAACATTATCTCAGAAAGCAAAAATGGGTATGTTTGAAGGAATAGTGGTTTAAACAATGTTGTATGGTTGCGAGGCGTGGGCTATGGATAGAGTTGTGCGCAGGAGGGTGGATGTGATGGAAATGAGATGTTTGAGGACAATGTGTGGTGTGAGGTGGTTTGATTGAGTAAGTAAGGTAAGGGTAAGAGAGATGTGTGGAAATAAAAAGAGCGTGGTTGAGAGAGCAGAAGAGGGTGTTTTGAAATGGTTTGGGCACATGGAGAGAATGAGTGAGGAATGATTGACCAAGAGGATATATGTGTCGTAGGTGGAGGGAACGAGGAGAAGTGGGAGACCAAATTTGAGGTGGAAAGATGGAGTGAAAAAGATTCTGAGTTATCGCGGCCTAACATGCAGGAGGGTGAAAGGCGTGGAAGGAATAGAGTGAATTGGATCGATGTGGTATACCGGGGTTGACGTGCTGTCAGTGGATTGAATCAGGGCATGTGAAGCATCTGGGGTAAACCATGGAAAGTTGTGTGGGGCCTGGATGTGGAAAGGGAGCTGTGGTTTCTGGCATTATTGCATGACAGCTAGAGACTGAGTGTGAATGAATGGGTCCTTTGTTGTCTTTTCCTAGCGCTACCTCACACACATGAGGGGGGAGGGGGATGGTATTCCATGTGTGGCGAGGTGGTGATGGGAATGAATAAAGGCAGACAGTGTGAATTGTGTGCATGGGTATATATGTATGTGTCTGTGTGTGTATACATATGTGTACATTGAGATGTATAGGTATGTATATTTGCGTATGTGGACGTTTATGTATATACATGTGTGTGGGGGTGGGTTGGGCCATTTCTTTCATCTGTTTCCTTGCGCTACCTCACAAACGCGGGAGACAGCGACAAAGCAAAATGAATAAATGAATATATATATGTATATACACATTATACATCACAGCTAGAGACTGAGTGTGAACGAATGTGACCTTTGTTGTCATTTCTTAGCGCTACCTCGTGCACATGCGGGGGGATCGGGTTGTTATTTCATGTGTAGGTGGATGGCAATGGGAATGAATAAAGGCAGACAGTATGAATTATGTACATGTGTATATATGTATATGTCTGTGTGGGTATATATATGTATATGTTGAGATGTGTAGGTATGTATATTTGCGTGTGTGGACGTGTACATATATACATGTGTGTGTGGGTGGGTTGGGCCATTCTTTCGTCTGTTTCTTTGTGCTACCTCGCTAACGCAGGAGACAGCGACAAAGGAAAATAAAAAAAGATATACACATACACATAAAGACCCTCATATGCACATATACATACATATACATACATACACATACGCAGACATTACATACATACACGTACATATTCATACTTACTTGCCTTCATCCATTTATGCCACTATCCCACCCCATAGGAAAATGGCATTGCTATCCCTTGTTTCAGTGAGGTAGTGCCATGAATACAGACAAAAAGGGCCACATTCATTCACACTCAGTCTCTAACTGTCATGTGTAATGTGCCGAAGCCACAGCTCCCTATCCATATCCAGGCTCCACAGACCTTGCCATGGTCTATCCCAGACACTTCACATGCCCTGGTTCAATCCATTGACAGCACATCGATCCCGGTATACCACATCATTCAATTCTCTCTATTCCTTGCACGCCTCTCACCCTCCTGTATGTTCATGCCCCAATCGCTCATAATCTTTTTCACTCCATTCTTCCACCTCCAATTTGGTCTCCTGCTTCTTGTTCCCTCTACTTCTGACTCATATATGCTTTTTGTCAACCTTTCTTTACTCATTCTCTCTATATGTCCAAACCATTTCAATACACCCTCTTCTGTTCTCTCAGCAATACTCTTTTTATTTCCACACATGAATCTTACCCTTACATTACTTAATCAATCCACCTCACACCACATATTGTCCTCAAACATATCTTTTTCCAACACATCCACCCTCCTTCGTACAACCCTATCTATAGCCCATGCCTCGCAACTATATAACATTGTTGGAACTGCTGTTCCTTCAAACATATCCATTTTTGCTCTCCGAGATAATGTTCTCTCCTTCCACACATTCTTCACCGCTTTCAGAACCTTCGCCCCCCTCCCACACCCTGTGACTCACCTCCACTTCCATGGTTCCATCCAGTGCTAAGTCCACTCCCAGATATCTAAAACACTTCATATCCTCCAATTTTTCTCCCTTCAAACTTACACCCCATTGTACTTTTCACTCAACCTTACTGAACCTAATAACCTTGCTTGCATTTACATATACTCTCAACTTTCTCCTTTTACACACTTTTCCAAACTTAGTCACCAACCTCTGCAGTTTCTCACATGAATCAGCCACTAGAGCTGTATCATTGGTGGACAACAAATTACTCACTTCCCAGGCCCTCTCATCCACAACAGACCACATACTTTTCCCTCTCTCCAAAACTCTTGCATTTACCTCCCTAACATCCCATCCATTAACAAATTAAACAACCATGGGTACATCACACAACCCTGCAGCAGACTGACATTCACTGGGAACCAGGGAACAATCCACTCTCCTCTCTTCCTACTTGTACACAAGCCTTACATCCTTGGTAGAAACTTTTCACTGTTTCAAGCAACTTACCCCCATACTATATACTCTTAAAACCTTCCATAAAGCATGTCTATCAACCCTATCATATGCATTCTTCAGATCCATAAATGCTACATACAAATCCATTTGCTTTTCTAAGTATTTCTCACATACATTCTTCAAAGCAAACACCTGATCCACACATCCTATACCACTTGTGAAACTACACTGCTCTTCCCCAATCTGATGCTCTGTACATGCCTTCACCCTCTCAGTCAATACCCTCCCATATAATTTCCCAGGAATACTCAACAAACTTACACCTCTGTAATTTGAGCACTCACTTTTATCCCCTTTGCCTTTGGACAATGGCACTATGCAAGCATTCCGCCAATCCTCTGGCACCTCACCATGAGTCATACATACATTAAATAACCTTACCAACCAGTTAACAATACAGTCACCCCCTTTTTTAATAAATTCCACTGCAGTACCATCCAAACCCGCTGCCTTGCCGGCTTTCATCTTTCGCAAAGCTTTTACTACCTCTTCTCTGTTTACCAAATCATTCTCCCTAAACCTCTCACTTTACACACCACCTCGACCAAAACACCCTATACCTGCCACTCTATCATCAAACACATTCAACAAACCTTCAAAATACTCACTCCATCTCCTTCTCACATAACCACTACTTGTTATCACCTCCCCATTTGCCCCCTTCACTGAAGTTCCCATTTGTTCCCTTGTCTTACGCACTTTATTTACCTCCTTCCAAAACGTCTTTTTACTCTCCCTAAAATTTAATGATACTCTCTCACCCCAACTCTTATTTGCCCTCATTTTCACCTCTTGCACCTTTCTCTTGACCTCCTGCCTCTTTCTTTCATACATCTCCCACTCATTTGCATTATTTCCCTGCAAAAATCATCCAAATGCCTCTCTCTTCTCTTTCACTAATAATCTTACTTCTTCATCCCACCACTCACTACCCTTTCTAACCTGCCCACCTCCCACGCTTCTCATGCCACAAGCATCTTTTGCGCAAGCCATCACTACTTTCCTAAATACATCCCATCCCTCCCCCACTCCCCTTACGTCCTTTGTTCTCACCTTTTTCCATTCTGTACTCAGTCTCTCCTGGTACTTCCTCACACAGGTGTCCTACCCAATCTCACTTACTCTCACCACTCTCTTCACCCCAACATTCTCTCTTCTTTTCTGAAAACCTCTACAAATAATCACCTTCACCTCCACAAGATAATGATCAGACATCCCTCCAGTTGCACCTCTCAGCACATTAACATACAAAAGTCTCTCTTTCGCGTGCCTATCAATTAACACGTAATCCAATAACGCTCTCTGGCCATTTCTCCTACTTACATACGTATACTTGTATATATCTCTCTTTTTAAACCAGGTATTCCCAGTCACCAGTCCTTTTTCAGTACATAAATCTACAAGCTCTTCACCATTTCCATTTACAACACTGAACACCCCATGTACACCAATTATTCCCTCAACTGCCACATTACTCACCTTTTCATTCAAATAACCCATCACTATAACCTGATTTCGTGCATCAAAACTACTAACACGCTCACTCAGCTGCTCCCAAAACACTTGCCTCTCATGATCTTTCTTCTCTAGCCCAGGTGCATATGCACCAATAATCACCCATCTCTCTCTGTCCACTTTCAGTTTTACCCATATCAATCTAAAGTTTGCTTTCTTACACACTATCACACATTCCCACCACTCCTGTTTCAGGAGTAGTGCTACTCTTTCCCTTGCTCTTGTCCTCTCACTAACCCCTGACTTTACTCCTAAGACATTCCCAAACCACTCTTCCCCTTTACCCTTAAGCTTTGTTTCACTCAAAGCCAAAACATCCAGGTTCCTTTCCTCAAACATACTACCTATCTCTCCTTTTTTCTCATCTTGTTTACATCCACACACACTTAGACACCCCAATCTGAGCCTTCGAGGAGGATGAGCACTCCCCGCGTGACTTATGTATATCTCTCTTTTTAAACCAATTATTCCCAGTCGTTAGTCTTTTTTCAGCTCACAAATCCACAAGCTCTTAACCATTTCAATTTACAGCACTAAACACTCCATGTACACCAGTTTTACTCTCACCTGCCACATTACTCACCTTTGCATTTAAATCACCCATCTATTGTGGAGAAGTTCTGGAATCAATTATAGCAGACTAAATACAGGAACGCTTGGTGAATGATGACCTCATTAGGGATTCTTTACATGGATTTATGAAAGGATTTATGTGAAAGGGAAGTCATTTCTCTGTAGCCTTCTCTCCTTTAATAAAGTATTTGGAACTGTTGGGCAGGGTAAGAATTATGATGTTGTATACTTAGAGGTGAAAAAGAGGGCAAATGAGAGTTGGGTTGAGAGACTATCATTATATTTTAGGGAGAATAAAAAGATGCTTTGGAAAGAGGTAAATAAAGTGCATATGACAAAGGAACAAATGGGAACATCAGCGAAGGGGGATAATGGGGAGGTGATAACAAGTAGTGGTGATGTGAGAAGATGAGTGAGTGTTTTGAAGGTTTGTTGAATGTGATTGATGATAGAGTGGCAGATATACGGTGTTTTGGTCGAGGTGGTGTGTAAAGTGAGAGGGTTAGGAAGAATGATTTGGTATACCAAACAGAGAAGAGGTAGTAAAAGCTTTACGGAAGATGAAAGCCGGCAAGGCAGCGGGTTTGGATGGTATTGCAGTGGAATTTATTAAAACGGGATGACTGTATTGTTGACTGGTTGGTAAGGTTATTTAATGTATTTATAACTCATGGTGAGGTGCCTGAGGATTGGCTGAATGCATGCATAATGCCATTGTACAAAGGCAAAGGGGATAAAGGTGAGTGCTCAAATTACAGAGGTATAAGTTTGTTGAGTATTGCTGGGAAATTATATGTGAGGGTATAGATTAAGAGGGTGAAGGCATGTACAGAGCATCAGATTGGGGAAGAGCAGTGTGGTTTCAGAAGTGGTAGAGGGTGTGTGGATCAGATGTTTCCTTTGAAGAATGTATATTTATTTATTTTCCTTTGTCGCTGTCTCCCGCGTTAGCGAGGTAGCGCAAAGAAACAGACGAAAGAATGGCCCAACCCACCCACATACACATGTATATACATATATGTCGACACACGCAAATTTACATACCTATACATCTCAGTGTACACATATATATACACACACAGACATATACATATATACACATGTACATAATTCATACTTTCTGCCTTTATTTATTCCCATCGCCACCTCGCCACACATGGAATAACAACCCCCTCCCCCCTCATGTGTGCGAGGTAGCGCTAGGAAAAGACAACAAAGGCCCCATTCGTTCACACTCAGTCTCTAGCTGTTATGTAATAATGCACCGAAACCACAGCTCCCTTTCCACATCCAGGCCCCACAGATCTTTCCATGGTTTACCCCAGACGCTTCACATGCCCTGGTTCAATCCATTGACAGCACATCAACCCCGGTATAGCACATCGTTCCAATTCACTCTATTCCTTGCTCGCCTTTCACCCTCCTGCATGTTCAGGCCCCGATCACTCAAAATCTTTTTCTCTCTGTCTTTCCACCTCCAGTTTGGTCTCCCACTTCTCCTCGTTCCCTCCACCTCTGACACATATATCCTCTTGGTCAGTCTTTCCTCACTCATTCTCTCCATTTGACCAAACTATTTCAAAACACCCTCTTCTGCTCTCTCAACCATGCTCTTTTTATTTCCACACATCTCTCTTACCCTTACATTACTTACTCGATCAAACCACCTCACACCACATATTGTCCTCAAACATCTCATTTACAGCACATCCACCCTCCTACGCACAACTCTATCCATAGCCCACGCCTCGCAGCCATACAACATTGTTGGAACCACTATTCCTTCAAACATACCCATTTTTGCTTTCAGAGATAATGTTCTCGACTTCCAAACATTCTTCAAGGCTCCCAGAACTTTCTCCCCCTCCCCACCCTATGATTCACTTCCGTTTCCATGGTTCCATCCGCTGCCAAATCCACTCCCAGATATCTAAAGCACTTCACATCCTCCAGTTTTTCTCCATTCAAACTTACCTCCCAATTGACTTGTCCCTCAACCTTACTGTACCTAATAACCTTGCTCTTATTCACACTTACTCTCAGCTTTCTTCTTTCACACACTTTACCAAACTCAGTCACCACCTTCTGCAGCTTCTAACCAGAATCAGCCACCAGCACTGCATCATCAGCAAACAACAACTGACTCACTTCCCAAGCTCTCTCATCCACAACAGACTGCATACTTGCCCCTCTTTCCAAAACTCTTGCATTCACCTCCCTAACAACCCCATCCATAAACAAATTAAACATCCATGAAGACATCACGCATCCCTGCCGCAAACCAACATTCACTGAGAACCAATCACTTTCCTCTCTTCCTACACGTACACATGCCTTACATCCTCGATAAAAACTTTTCATTGCTTCTAACAACTTGCCTCCCACTCCATATATTCTTAGTACCTTCCACAGAGCATCTCTATCAACTCTATCATATGCCTTCTCCAGATCCATAAATGCTACATACAAATCCATTTGCTTTTCTAAGTATTTCTCACATACATTCTTCAAAGCAAACACCTGATCCACACATCCTCTACCAATTCTGAAACCACACTGCTCTTCCCCAATTTGATGCTGTGTACATGCCTTCACCCTCTCAATCAATACCCTCCCATATGATTTGCCAGGAATACTCAACAAACTTATACCTCTGTAATTTGAGCACTCACTCTTATCCCCTTTGCCTTTGTACAATGGCACTATGCAAGTATTCTGCCAATCCTCAGGGACCTCACCATGAATCATACATACATTAAATAACCTTACCAACCAGTCAACAATACAGTCACCCCCTTTTTTAATAAATTCCACTGCTATACCATCCAAACCTGCTGCCTTGCAGGCTTTCATCTTCCACAACGCTTTTACTACCTCTTCTCTGTTTACCAAATCATTTTCCCTAACCCTCTCACTTTGCACACCACCTTGACCAAAACACCCTATATCTGCCACTCTATCATCAAACACATTCAACAAACCTTCAAAATACTAACTCCATCTCCTTCTCACATCACCACTACTAGTTATCACCATTTATCAACCATTTTTGCTCCCTTGTCTTACACACTTTATTTACCTCCTTACAGAACATATTTTTATTCTACCTAAAATTTAATGATGCTCTCTCACCCCAACTCTCATTTGCCCTCTTTTTCACCTTTTGCACCTTTCTCTTGACCTCCTGTCTCTTTCTTTTATACATCTCCCACTCATTTGCATTTTTTGCCTGCAAAAATCGTCCAAATGCCTCTCTCTTCTCTTTCACTAATAATCTTACTTCTTCATCCCACCACTCACCACCCTCTCTAATCAACCCACCTCCCACAATTCTCATGCCACAAGCATCTTTTGTGCAAGCCATCACTGCTTCCATAAATACATCCCATTCCTCTCCCACTCCTCTTACCTTACATGTATGTATATATATATATATATATATATATATATATATATATATATATATATATATATATATATATATTTGCGTGTGTGGACGTGTGTATGTACATGTGTATGGGGGTGGGTTGGGCCATTTCTTTCGTCTGTTTCCTTGCGCTACCTAGCAAACACGGGAGACAGCGACAAAGTATAAAAAAAAAAAAAAAAAAATATATATATATATATATATTAATATATATATATATATATATATATATATATATATTTTTTTTTTTTTTTTTTTTTTTTTTGCTGTCTCCCACGTTTGCGAGGTAGCGCAAGGAAACAGACAAAAGAAATGGCCCAACCCACTCCCATACACATGTATATACATATGTCCACACATGCAAATATACATACCTACACAGCTTTCCATGGTTTACCCCAGACGCTTCACATGCCCTGACTCAATCCACTGACAGCACGTCAACCCCGGAATACCACATCGATCCAATTCACTCTATTCCTTGCCCTCCTTTCACCCTCCTGCATGTTCAGGCTCTGATCACACAAAATCTTTTTCACCCCATCTTTCCACCTCAAATTTGGTCTCCCACTTCTCCTTGTTCCCTCCACCTCCGACACATATATCCTCTTGGTCAATCTTTCCTCACTCATTCTCTCCAAGTACCCAAACCATTTCAAAACACCCTCTTCTGCTCTCTCAACCACGCTCTTTTTCTTTCCACACATCTCTCTTACCCTTACGTTACTTACTCGATCAAACCACCTCACACCACACATTGTCCTCAAACATCTCATTTCAAGCACATCCATCCTCCTGCGCACAACTCTATCCATAGCCCACGCCTCGCAACCATACAACATTGTTGGAACCACTATTCCTTCAAACATACCCATTTTTGCTTTCCGAGATAATGTTCTCGACTTCCACACATTCTTCAAGGCTCCCAGGATTTTCGCCCCCTCCCCCACCCTATGATCCACTTCCGCTTCCATGGTTCCATCCTGCTGCCAGATCCACTCCCAGACATCTAAAACACTTTACTTCCTCCAGTTTTTCTCCATTCAAACTTACCTCCCAATTGACTTGACCCTCAACCCTACTGTACCTAATAACCTTGCTCTTATTCACATTTACTCATAACTTTCTTCTTTCACACACTTTACCAAACTCAGTCACCAGCTTCTGCAGTTTCTCACATGAATCAGCCACCAGCGCTGTATCATCAGCGAACAACAACTATCTCACTTCCCAAGCTCTCTCATCCACAACAGACTTCATACTTGCCCCTCTTTCCAAAACTCTTGTATTTACCTCCCTAACAACCCCATCCATAAACAAATTAAGCAACCATGGAGACATCACACACCCCTGCCGCAAACCTACATTCACTGAGAACCAATCACTTTCCTCTCTTCCTACACGTACACATGCCTTACATCCTCGATAAAAACTTCTCACTGCTTCTAACAACTTGCCTCCCACACCATACATTCTTAATACCTTCCATAGAGCATCTCTATCAACTCTATCATATGCCTTCTCCAGATCCATAAATTCTACATGCAAATCCATTTGCTTTTCTAAGCATTTCTCACATACATTCTTCAAAGCAAACACCTGATCCACACATCCTCTACCACTTCTGAAACCAAACTGCTCTTCCCCAATCTGATGCTGTGTACATGCCTTCACCCTCTCAATCAATACCCTCCCATATAATTTACCAGGAATTCTCAACAAACTTATACCTCTGTAATTTGAGCACTCACTCTTATCCCCTTTGCCTTTGTACAATGGCACTATGCACGCATTCCGCCAATCCTCAGGCACCTCACCATGAGTCATACATACATTAAATAACCTTACGAACCAGTCGATAATACAGTCACCCCCTTTTTTAATAAATTCCACTGCAATACCATCCAAACCTGCTGCCTTGCCAGCTTTCGTCTTTCACAAAGCTTTTACTACCTCTTCTCTATTTACCAAATCATTTTCCCTAACCCTCTCACTTTGCACAACACACACACACATATATATATATATATATATATATATATATATATATTTTTTTGCTTTGTCGCTGTCTCCCGCGTTTGTGAGGTAGCGCAAGGAAACAGACGAAAGAAATGGCCCAACCCACCCCCATACACATGTATATACATACGTCCACACACGCAAATTTACATACCTACACAGCTTTCCATGGTTTACCCCAGACGCTTCACATGCCTTGATTCAATCCACTGACAGCACGTCAACCCCGGTATACCACATCGCTCCAATTCACTCTATTCCTTGCCCTCCTTTCACCCTCCTGCATGTTCAGGCTCCGATCACACAAAATCTTTTTCACTCCATCTTTCCACCTCCAATTTGGTCTCCCTCTTCTCCTCGTTCCCTCCACCTCTGACACATATATCCTCTTGGTCAATCTTTCCTCACTCATTCTCTCCATGTAACCAAACCATTTCAAAACACCCTCTTCTGCTCTCTCAACCACGCTCTTTTTATTTCCACACATCTCTCTTACCCTTACGTTACTTACTCCATCATACCACCTCACACCGCACATTGTCCTCAAACATCTCATTTCCAGCACATCCATCCTCCTGCGCACAACACTATCCATAGCCCATGCCTCGCAACCATACAACATTGTTGGAACCACTATTCCTTCAAACATACCCATTTTTGCTTTCTGAGATAATGTTCTCAACTTCCACACATTCTTCAAGGCTCCCAGAATTTTCGCCCCCTCCCCCACCCTATGATCCACTTCTGCTTCCATGGTTCAATCCGCTACCAGATCCACTCCCAGATATCTAAAACACTTTACTTCCTCCAGTTTTTCTCCATTCAAACTTACCTCCCAATTGACTTGACACTCAGCCCTACTGTACCTAATAACCTATATATATATATATATATATATATATATATATATATATATATATATATATATATATTCTTTTTTTTCTTCTTTTCATACTATTCGCCATTTCCCGCATTAGCGAGGTAGCGTTGAGAACAGAGGACTGGGCCTTTGAGGGAATATCCTCATCTGGTCACCTTCTCTGTTCCCTCTTTTGGAAAATTAAAAAAAAGCGAGAGGGGAGGATTTCCAGCCACCCGCTCCCTCCCCTTTTAGTCGCCTTCTACGACATGCAGGGAATACGTGGAAAGTATTCTTTCTCCCCTATCCCCAGGGATAATATATATATATATATATATATATATATATATATATATATATATATATTTTTTTTTTTTTTTTATACTTTGTCGCTGTCTCCCGCGTTTGCGAGGTAGCGCAAGGAAACAGACGAAAGAAATGGCCCAACCCCCCCCCCCCCATACACATGTATATACATACATCCACACACGCAAATATACATACCTACACAGCTTTCCATGGTTTACCCCAGACGCTTCACATGTCTTGATTCAATCCACTGACAGCACGTCAACCCCGGTATACCACATTGCTCCAATTCACTCTATTCCTTGCCCTCCTTTCACCCTCCTGCAAGTTCAGGCCCCGATCACACAAAATCTTTTTCACTCCATCTTTCCACCTCCAATTTGGTCTCCCTCTTCTCCTCGTTCCCTCCACCTCCGACACATATATCCTCTTGGTCAACCTTTCCTCACTCATTCTCTCCATGTGCCCAAACCATTTCAAAACACCCTCTTCTGCTCTCTCAACCACGCTCTTTTTATTTCCACACATCTGTCTCACCCTTACGTTACTTACTCGATCAAACCACCTCACACCACACATTGTCCTCAGACATCTCATTTCCAGCACATCCATCCTCCTGCGCACAACTCTATCTATAGCCCACGCCTCGCAACCATACAACATTGTTGGAACCACTATTCCTTCAAACATACCCATTTTTGCTTTCCGAGATAATGTTCTCGACTTCCACACATTCTTCAAGGCTCCCAGAATTTTCGCCCCCTCCCCCAAACTATTCGCCATTTCCCACATTAGCAAGGTAGCGTTAAGAACAGAGGACTGGGCCTCTGAGGGAATATCCTCACCTGGCCCCCTTCTCTGTTCCTTCTTTTGGGAAAAAAAAAAAAAAAAAAAATGAGGGGAGGATTTCCAGCCCCCCGCTCCCTCCCCTTTTGGTCGCCTTCTACGACACGCAGGGAATACGTGGGAAGTATTCTTTCTCCCCTATCCCTATAAATATATATATATATTGGTGCAAACAGACTCTATGTAATTAAGGTTGCTCAACAAGTGGAAGGTCACCCTTGACAAAGTTGTACCATTAAGAGTACAGTTTTGTTAAAGAACTTATCACTCCATATATATATATATATATTTATTTATTTATTTTGCTTTGTCGCTGTCTCCCGCGTTTGCGAGGTAGCGCAAGGAAAGAGACGAAAGAAATGGCCCAACCCACCCCCATACACATGTATATACACACACACGTCCACACACGCAAATATACATGCCTATATATCTCAATGTACACATATATATTACACACACAGACACATACATATATACCCATGCACACAATTCACACTGTCTGCCTTTATTCATTCCTATCGCCACCTCGCCACACATGGAATGCCATCCCCCTCCCCCCTCATGTGTGCGGAGTAGCGCTAGGAAAAGACAACAAAGGCCTAATTCATTCACACTCAGTCCCTAGCTGTCATGCAATAATGCCCGAAACCACAGCTCCCTTTCCACATCCAGGCCCCACACAGCTTTCCATGGTTTACCCCAGACGCTTCACATGCTCTGATTCAATCCACTGACAGCCCGTCAACCCCGATATACCACATCGATCCATGTCACTCTATTCCTTGTCCACCTTTCACCCTCCTGCATGTTCAGGCCCCGATCACACAAAATCTTTTTCACTCAATCTTTCCACCTCCAATTTGGTCTCCCACTTCTCCTCGTTCCCTCCACCTCCGACACATATATCCTCATGGTCAACCTTTCCTCACTCATTCTCTCCATGTGCCCAAACCATTTCAAAACACCCTCTTCTGCTCTCTCAACCACGCTCTTTTTATTCCACACATCTCTCTTACCCTTACCTTACTTACTTGATCAAACCACCTCACACCACACATTGTCCTCAAACATCTCATTTCCAGCACATCCACCCTCCTGCGCACAACTCTATCCATAGCCCACGCCTCGCAACCATACAACATTGTTGGAACCACTACTCCTTCAAACATACCCATTTTTGCTTTCCGAGATAATGTTCTCGACTTCCACACATTCTTCAAGGCTCCCAGGATTTTCGCCCCCTCCCCCACCCTATGATTCACTTCCACTTCCATGGTTCCATCCGCTGCCAGATCCACTCCCAGATATCTAAAACACTTTACTTCCTCCAGTTTTTCTCCATTCAAACTTACCTCCCAGTTGACTTGACCCTCAACCCTACTGTACCTAATAACCTTGCTCTTATTCACATTTACTCTTAACTTTCTTCTTTCACACACTTTACCAAACTCAGTCACCAGCTTCTCCAGTTTCTCACATGAATCAGCCACCAGCGCTGTATCATCAGCGAACAACTGACTAACTTCCCAAGCTCTCTCATCCACAACAGACTTCATTTTTGCCCCTCTTTCCAAAACTCTTGCATTCACCTCCCTAACAACCCCATCCATAAACAAATTAAACAACCATGGAGACATCACACACCCCTGCCGCAAACCTACATTCACTGAGAACCAATCACTTTCCTCTCTTCCTACACGTACACATGCCTTACATCCTCGATAAAAACTTTTCACTGCTTCTAACAACTTGCCACCGACACCATATATTCTTAATACCTTCCACAGAGCATCTCTATCAACTCTATCATATGCCTTCTCCAGATCCATAAATGCTACATACAAAGCCATTTGCTTTTCTAAGTATTTCTCACATATATTCTTCAAAGCAAACACCTGATCCACACATCCTCTACCACTTCTGAAACCACACTGCTCTTCCCCAATTTGATGCTGTGTACATGCCTTCACCCTCTCAATCAATACCCTCCCATATAATTTACCAGGAATACTCAACAAATTTATACCTCTGTAAAGTGAGCACTCACTCTTATCCCCTTTGCCTTTGTACAAAGGCACTATGCATGCATTCCTCCAATCCTCAGGCACCTCACCATGAGTCATACATACATTAAATAACCTTACCAACCAGTTAACAATACAGTCACCCCCTTTTTTAATAAATTCCACTGCAATACCATCCAAACCTGCTGCCTTGCCTGGCTTTCATCTTCCGCAAAGCTTTTACTACCTCTTCTCTGTTCACCAAATCATTTTCCTCAACCCTCTCACTTTGCACACCACCTCGACCAAGACTCCCTATGTCTGCCACTCTATCATCAAACACATTCAACAAACCTTGAAAATACTCACTCCATCTCCTTCTCACATCACCACTACTTGTTATCACCTCCCCATTTGCGCCCTTCACTGAAGTTCCCATTTGCTCCCTTGTCTTACGCACTTTATTTACCTCCTTCCAGAACATCTTTTTATTATTATTATTATTATTATTATTATTATTATTATTATTATTATTATTATACTTTGTCGCTGTCTCCCTAAAATTTAATGATACTCTCTCACCCCAACTCTCATTTGCCCTCTTTTTCACCTCTTGCACCTTTCTCTTGACCTCCTGTCTCTTTCTTTTATACATCTAAAGCTCATTTGCATTTTTTCCCTGCAAAAATCATCCAAATGCCTCTCTCTTCTCTTTCACTAATAATCTTACCTCTTCATCCCACCACTCACTACCCTTTCTAATCAACCCACCTCCCACGCTTCTCATGCCACAAGCATCTTTTGCGCAATCCATCACTGACTCCCTAAATACATCCCATTCCTCCCCCACTCCCCTTACTTCCATTGTTCTCACCTTTTTCCATTCTGTACTCAGTCTCTCCTGGTACTTCCACACACAAGTCTCCTTCCCAAGCTCACTCACTCTCACCATCCTCTTCACCCCAACATTCACTCTTCTTTTCTGAAAACCCATACAAAGCTTCACCTTAGCCTCCACAAGATAATGATCCGACAATCCTCCAGTTGCACCTCTCAGCACATTTACATCCAAAAGTCTCTCTTTCGCACGCCTGTCAATTAACACATAATCCAATAACGCTCTCTGGCCATCTCTCCTACTTACATACGTATACTTATGTATATCTCGCTTTTTAAACCAGGTATTCCCAATCACCAGTCCTTCTTCAGCACATAAATCTACAAGCTCTTCACCATTTCCATTTACAACACTGAACACCCCATGTATACCAATTATTCCCTCAACTGCCACATTACTCACCTTTGCATTCAAATCACCCATCACTATAACCCGGTCGCGTGCATCAAAACCACTAACACACTCATTCAGCTGCTCACAAAACACTTGCCTCTCATGATCTTTCTTCTCATGCCCAGGTGCATATGCACCAATAATCACCCATCTCTCTCCATCAACTTTCAGTTTTACCCATATTAATCGAGAATTTACTTTCTTACATTTTATCACATACTCCCACAACTCCTGTTTCAGGAGTACTTGCTCTTGTCCTCTCACTAATCCCTGACTTTACTCCCAAGACATTCCCAAACCACTCTTCCCCTTTACCCTTGAGCTTCGTTTCACTCAGAGCCAAAACATCCAGGTTCCTTTCCTCAAACATACTACCTATCTCTCCTTTTTTCATATCTTGGTTACATCCACACACATTTAGACACCCCAGTCTGAGCCTTCGAGGAGGATGAGCACTCCCCGCGTGACTCCTTCTGTTTCCCATTGTTTAGAAAGTTAAAAAATACAAGGAGGGGAAGATTTCTGGCCCCCCGCTCCCGTCCCCTCTAGTCGCCTTCTACGACACGTGAGGAATGCGTGGGAAGTATTCTTTCACCCCTATCCCCAGGGATAATATATATATATACATACACAAACACATACACACATATACACACATACACACATATACACATATTTTTTTTTTTTTTGCTTTGTCGCTGTTTCCCGCGTTTACGAGGTAGCGCAAGGAAACAGACGAAAGAAATGGCCCAACCCACCCCCATACACATGTATATACATATGTCCACACACACAAATATACATACCTACACAGCTTTCCATGGTTTACCCCAGTCGCTTCACATGCCCTGATTCAATCCACTGACAGCACGTCAACCCCGGTATACCACATCGATCTAATGCACTCTATTCCTTGCCCGCCTTTCACCCTCCCGCATGTTCAGGCCCCGATCACACAAAATCTTTTTCACTCCATCTTTCCTACATCCAATTAGGTCTCCCACTTCTCGTTCCCTCCACCTCCGACACATATATCCTCTTGGTCAATCTTTCCTCACTCATTCTCTCCATGTGCCCAAACCATTTCAAAACACTCTCTTCTGCTCTCTCAACCACGCTCTTTTTATTTCCACACATCTCTCTTACCCTTACGTTACTTACTCGATCAAACCACCTCACACCACACATTGTCCTCAAACATCTCATTTCCAGCACATCCATCCTCTTGCGCACAACTCTATCCATAGCCCACGCCTCGCAACCATACAACATTGTTGGAACCACTATTCCTTCAAACATACCCATTTTTGCTTTCCAAGATAATGTTCTCGACTTCCACACATTCTTCAAGGCTCTCAGGATTTTCGCCCCCTCCCCCACCCTATGATCCACTTCCGCTTCCATGGTTCCATCCGCTGCCAGATCCACTCCCAGATATCTAAAACACTTTGCTTCCTCCAGTTTTTCTCCATTCAAACTTACCTCCCAATTGACTTGACCCTCAACCCTACTGTACCTAATATACACACATATATATATATATATATATATATATATATATATATATATATATATATATATATATATATATATATATGGTGTGGGAGGAAAGTTGTTAGAAGCAGTGAAAAGTTTTTATCGAGGATGTAAGGCATGTGTACGTGTAAGAAGAGAGGAAAGTGATTGGTTCTCAGTGAATGTAGGTTTGCGGCAGGGGTGTGTGATGTCTCCATGGTTGTTTAATTTGTTTATGGATGGGGTTGTTAGGGAGGTAAATGCAAGAGTTTTGGAAAGAGGGGCAAGTATGAAGTCTGTTGGGGATGAGAGAGCTTGGGAAGTGAGTCAGTTGTTATTCGCTGATGATACAGCGCTGGTGGCTGATTCATGTGAGAAACTGCAGAAGCTGGTGACTGAGTTTGGAAAAGTGTGTGGAAGAAGAAAGTTAAGAGTAAATGTGAATAAGAGCAAGGTTATTAGGTACAGTAGGGTTGAGGGTCAAGTCAATTGGGAGGTGAGTTTGAATGGAGAAAAACTGGAGGAAGTGAAGTGTTTTAGATATCTGGGAGTGGATCTGGCAGCGGATGGAACCATGGAAGCGGAAGCGGATCATAACCTTACCAACCAGTCAACAATACAGTCACCCCCTTTTTTAATAGATTCCACTGCAATACCATCCAAACCTGCTGCCCTGCCGGCTTTCATCTTCTGTAAAGCTTTTACTACCTCTTCTCTGTTTACCAAATCATTTTCCCTAACCCTCTCACTTTGCACACCACCTTGACCAAAACACCCTATATCTGCCACTCTATCATCAAACACATTCAACAAACCTTCAAAATACTAACTCCATCTTCTCACATCACCACTACTAGTTATCACCTCCCCATTAGCCCCCTTCACTGAAGTTCCCATTTGCTCCCTTGTCTTACGCACTTTATTTACCTCCTTCCAAAACATCTTTTTATTTTCCCTAAAGTTTAATGATACTCTCTCACCCCAACTCTGATTTGCCCTCTTTTTCACCTCTTGCACCTTTCACTTGACCTCCTGCCTCTTTCTGTTATACATCTCCCACTCATTTGCATTTTTTCCCTGCAGAAATCGTCCAAATGCCTCTCTCTTCTCTTTCATTAATCATCTTACTTCATTCATCCCACCACTCACTACCCTTTCTAATCTGCCCACCTCCCATGCTTCTCATGCCACAAGCATCTTTTGCACAAGCCATCACTGCTTCCCTAAATACATCCCATTCCTCCCCCACTCCCCTTACGACCTTTGTTCTCACCTTTTTCCATTCTTTACTCTGTCTCTCCTTGTACTTCCTCACACAAGTCTCCTTCCCTAGCTCACTTACTCTCACCACTCTCTTCACCCTAACATTCTCTCTTCTTTTCTGAAAACCCCTACAAATCTTCACCTTTGCCTCCACAAGATAATGATCAGACATCCCTCCAGTTGCACCTCTCAGCACATTAACATCCAAAAGTCTCTCTTTCATGCGCCTATCAATTAACATGTAATCCAGTAACGCTCTCTGGCCATCTCTCCTACTTACATACGTATACTTATGTATATCTTGCTTTTTAAACCAGGTATTCCCAATCACCAGTCCTTTTTCAGCACATAAATCTACAAGCTCTTCACCATTTCCATTTACAACACTGAACACCCCATGTATGTGAGAAATACTTAGAAAAGCAAATGGCTCTGTATGTAGCATTTATGGATCTGAAGGCATACGATAGAGTTGATAGAGATGCTCTGTGGAAGGTATTAAGAATATATGGTGTGGGAGGCCAGTTGTTAGAGGCAGTGAAAAGTTTTTATAGAGGATGTAAGGCATGTTTATGAGTAGGAAGAGAGGAAAGTGATTGGTTCTCAGTTAATGTTGGTTTGCGGCTGGGAAGCGTGATGTCTCCATGTTGTTTGATTTGTTTATGGATGGGGTTGTTAGGGAGGTTAATGCAAGAGTGTTGGAAAGAAGGGCAAGTATGCAGTCTGTTGTGGATGAGAGAGCTTGGGAAGTGAGTCAGTTGTTGTTCGCTGATGATACAGCGCTGGTGGCTGATTCGTTTGAGAAACTGCAAAAGCTGGTGAATGAGTTTGGTGAAGTATGTGAAAGAAGAAAGCTGAGAGTAAGTGTGAATAAGAGCAAGGTTATTCGGTACAGTAGGGTTGAGGGACAAGTCAAATGGGAGGTAAGTTTGAATGGAGAAAAACTGGAGGAAGTGAATTGGTTTAGACATCTGGGAGTGGCTTTGGCAGCGGATGGAAGCGGAAGTGAGTCATAGGGTGGGGGAAGGGGTGAAAGTTCTGGGAGCGTTGAAGAATGTGTGGAAGTCAAAAACGGTATCTTGGAAAGGAAAAATGGGTATGTTTGAAGGAATAGTGGTTCCAACAATGTTATATGGTTGTGAGGCATAGGCCATAGATAGAGTTGTGCGGAGGAGGGTTGATGTGCTGGAAATGAGATGTTTGAGGACAATATGTGGTGTGAGGTGGTTTGAACGAGTAAGTAATGAAGGGGTAAGAGAGATGTGTGGTAATAAAAAGAGTGTGGTTGAGAGAGCAGAAGTGTGTGTTTTGAAATGGTTTGGTCAGATGGAGAGAATGAGTGAGGAAAGATTGACAAAGAGGATATATGTGTCAGAGGTGAAGGGAACGAGGAGAAGTGGTAGACCAGATTGGAGATTGAAGGATGGAGTGAAAGAGATTTTGAGTGATCGGGGTCTGAACATGCAGGAGAGTGAAAGGCGTGCAAGGAATAGAGTGAATTGGAACAATGTGGTATACTGGGTTCAACCTGCTGTCAGTGGATTGAACCAGGGCATGTGAAGTGTCTGGGGTAAACCATGGAAAGTTTTGTGGGGTGTGGATGTGAAAAAGGAGCAGTGGTTTCGGTGCATTATACATGACAGCTAGAGACTGAGTGTGAATGAATGTGGCCTTTGTTGTTTTTTCTTAGTGCTACCTTGTGCACATGCGGGGGGAGGGGGTTGTCATTTCATGAGTGGCAGGGTGGTGACAGGAATGAATAAGGGCAGACTATGAATTATGTACATGTGTATATATGTATATGTCTGTGTGTGTATATATTTGTATACATTGAGATGTATAGGTTTGTATATGTGCATGTGTGGACATGTATGTATATACACGTGTATGTGGTTGGGCTGGGCCATTCTTTCGTCTGTTTCCTTGCGCTACCTCGCTAATGCGGGAGATAGCGACAAAGTATAATAAATGAATAAATAATACTTAGACTTAAGTAAGGCTTTAATAGAGTACCTCTTGAATGTCTACTTAGAAAATTAGTGGCACATAGCATCGGGGTTGTGTATGTAATTGGGTTAGGCATTGGTGCCTGTTATTAGGCTAGCCCATTCCATGAAATGATGCAGTCCTTTTTGTACATCTACACGAGATGGAACCTATCAATGACTGTGTGTATATAATGAGGTATTTAGGTGATACAACAGAATATAAACATATTTAGATTATGTTTCAGGAAATAGTAGGTTAACATAACTGTAAATGTGTTTTCGAAAAAGGACCTCTTGGGTGCAGAGTTTTAAAACTTGCAGCACGCTTTTTTTCTTGCTTGAAAGAGATCAGGAGGTCTGACCATAACAGGAAAAACTCAGAAATGTTAGTGATTTTATGTATGTTCCTGATTGAAAAATCTGTTAAACAATATTAACAGAGATTGTCATTGTTTTTACAAGGATGCTTAAGAAGAATCTAATGCAGTGCTTATATACACATTACCATACAATATTTATATTAGAGAGAATGGGATATGATGGGGAATGATTGAAATTTATATAATTATTTTATAAAGGGAATACAGAATACTCCATTTCATATATTTTACTCCAAAGGTTGCTTCTCCTTCATATCCCTGTCACTTTCATTTACAAAAAAATGAAAGATAAGATAGATCAAACCTCTGCATTTATTTTTGTAATCACTTTTAATTATACACAGCACCTATAATGTAAGCAGCTATTTCCCAGAGGTATTTTTGGTGCAGAACTAAACAAGAATTTAGGGGTAATGAGTTTGTGCTAGCCTAACTGAAACTTTCTTGTGTCCAGCAGGCATTTATTGAGATTGTTAATTGCTTTTCAGAGACTTCCAGTTTAGGATCATCAAGGTTCCCCCATCCTTGACTTTCATGCCTTAGTGTATATTGGTGTTAGGGAATTTGTTGAAGTTCAGCATATCCAGTCCTAACTATTGTTTGTCCAATCTGTTTTTGAAATGATTTAGGCCTTTGGTTTGTACAGATGTTTTTGTCAGATTGATCTGTATTTTTCCAGCTTTCATTATAGAAGAGGTTCCTTTTCTTCTTGCAGCATTTGTCACTTTTGGATATAGTTTAAGGCTGTGTCCTTTAGGTGTTCCCAAACAATGAAATCCACCAGTACTATAAGGATCCAGTTCACTGATTTATTTATTTATTTATTCATTTATTATACTTTGTCGCTGTCTCCCACGCTAGCGAGGTAGTGCAAGGAAACAGATGAAAGAATGGCCCAACCCACCCACATACACATGTATATACATACACGTCCACACACGCACATATACATACCTATACATCTCAAAGTATACATATATATAAACACACACACAGACATATACATATATACACATGTACATAATTCATACTGTCTGCCCTTATTTATTCCTGTTGCCATCACGCCACACATGAAATGACCATCCCCTCCCCTCGCATGTACGCGAGGTAGCACTAGGAAAAGACAACAAAGGCCACATTTTTTCACACTCAGTCTCTAGCTGTCATGTATAATGCATCGAAACCATGGCTTCCTTTCCACATCCAGGCCCCACAAAACTTTCCATGGTTTACCCCAGACACTTCACTTTCAATGGTTCAATCCGTACCACATTTTTCCAATTCACTCTATTCCTTGCATGCCTTTCACCCTCCTGCGTGTTCAGGCCTCAATCACTCAAAATCTTTTTCACCTCCAATTTGGTCTCCCATTTCTCCTCGTTCCCTCTATCTCTGACACATATATCCTCTTTGTTGATATTTCCTCGCTCATTCTCTCCATGTGACCAAACCACTTCAAAACACCCTCTTCTGCTCTCTCAACCACACTCTTTTTATTACCACACATCTCTCTTACCCTTTAATTACTTACTCGATCAAACCACCCACACCACATATTGTCCTCAAACATCTCATTTCCAACACATCCACCCTCCTCCGCACAACTCTATCTGTAGCCATGCCTCGGAACCACTGGTCCTTCAAACATACCTATTTTTGCTTTCTGAGATAACGTTCTCGCCTTCCACACATTTTCCAACACTCCTGGAACTTTCGCCTCCTCCCCCACCCTATGACTCACTTCCACTTCCACGGTTCCATCCACTGCCAAATCCACTCCCAGATATCTAAAACACTTCACTTCCTCCAGTTTTTCTCCGTTCAAATTTACCTCCCAATTGACTTGTCCCTCAACCCTACTGTACTTAATAACCTTACTCTTATTCACATTTACTCTCAGCTTTCTTCTTTCACACACTTTATGAAACTCAGTCACCAGCTTCTGCAGTTTTTCACCAGAATCAGCCACCAGTGCTGTATCATCAGCGAACAATAACTGACTCACTTCCCAAGCTCTCTCATCCACAACAGACTGCATACTTGCCCCTCTTTCCAAAACTCTTGCATTCACCTACCTAACAACCCCATCCATAAACAAATTAAACAACCATGGAGACATCTAACCAACATTCACTGAGAACCAATCAGTTCCCTGTCTTCCTGCGCATATACATGCCTTGCATCCTTGATAAAAACCTTTCACTGCTTCTTACAAATGGCCTCCCACACCATATATTCTTAATACCTTCCACAGAGCATCTCTGTCAACTCTGTCATACACCTTCTCCAGATCCATAAATGCTACATACAAATCCATTTGCTTTTCTAAGTATTTTTCACATACATTCTTCAAAGCTGATCCACACATCCTCTACCACTTCTGAAACCACACTACTCTTCCCCAGTCTGATGCTCTGTACATGCCTTCACCCTTTCAATCAATACCCTCCCATATTATTTCCCAGGAATACTCAACAAACATATACTTCTGTAATTTGAGCACTCACCTTAATCCCCTTTGCCTTTGTACAATGGCACTATGCAGGCATTCTGCCAATCCTCAGGCACCTCACCATGAGTCATACATACATTAAATAACCTTACCAACCGGTCAACAACACAGTCACCCCCTTTTTTTGATAAATTCCACTGCGATACCATCCAAACCTAAGCAACCTAACCTAGTTGATACTTGGTAAAGTTTTTGGGGTCTTCTACATCAGCATCCTGGTTTGGGCCCAGGCTGTTGGGTTGATTCACTGATTGACCAAACTGTTGAAAGTTGCAGTCCACAGGCCCACATAACCTCTACAGCTTGGCTGATGTGGAACACTTTGTGGGTACTTGTCCAGGGCACTCTTAACTTCTTTCCTGTATATCCCATTGTTTTTTGATGATTTCAGGTAAGGATTTAAAGAGTCTTAGGTCCTGGATGTTTAAGATCTCTCATTTTATGCATATCATACCTTTAGATTACATAGGGAGCATTTTACAAACTTTTCCCTGCTTACCATGTCAGTAGGCTGTTATTTCTAAATGTAAGTTGGGACCCATGCCTTTTAGGATTTTCTAATATGAATTATGATAGCAGTAGGTTGTAGTTGGTAGGCTACCACCGACCAGGGAGGTATATTGCTTTTGCTGTATGCCTGAGTATCAGGAAGGTTAGTCACAGTTGTGTAGTGAGCCAGCACTTCACTGGTTTTCAAGTTGCACTCCTTTAAATCAGGTAGATGTCTTTTCTTTCTGCCTCACCCATATGTGGATTGCCAGCATTTTGTCCACAGATATGCGGTCTCTCCTTGTTACACATAACACTTGACAGCACTTAACTCACTCAAATCATTCTTTTTTTTTTTTTTTTTTTTTTTTTTTTATACTTTGTCGCTGTCTCCCGCGTTTGCGAGGTAGCGCGAGGAAACAGACGAAAGAAATGGCCCAACCCCCATACACACGTACATACACACGTCCACACACGCAAATATACATACCTACACAGCTTTCCATGGTTTACCCCAGACGCTTCACATGCCTTGATTCAATCCACTGACAGCACGTCAACCCCTGTATACCACATCGCTCCAATTCACTCTATTCCTTGCCCTCCTTTCACCCTCCTGCATGTTCAGGCCCCGATCACACAAAATCTTTTTCACTCCATCTTTCCACCTCCAATTTGGTCTCCCTCTTCTCCTCGTTCCCTCCACCTCCGACACATATATCCTCTTGGTCAATCTTTCCTCACTCATTCTCTCCATGTGCCCAAACCATTTCAAAACACCCTCTTCTGCTCTCTCAACCACGCTCTTTTTATTTCCACACATCTCTCTTACCCTTACGTTACTTACTCGATCAAACCACCTCACACCACACATTGTCCTCAAACATCTCATTTCCAGCACATCCATCCTCCTGCGCACAACTCTATCCATAGCCCACGCCTCGCAACCATACAACATTGTTGGAACCACTATTCCTTCAAACATACCCATTTTTGCTTTCCGAGATAATGTTCTCACTTCCACTTCCACGGTTCCATCCACTGCCAAATCCACTACCAGATATCTAAAACACTTCACTTCCTCCAGTTTTTCTCCGTTCAAATTTACCTCCCAATTGACTTGTCCCTCAACCCTACTGTACTTAATAACCTTACTCTTATTCACATTTACTCTCAGCTTTCTTCTTTCACACACTTTATGAAACTCAGTCACCAGCTTCTGCAGTTTTTCACCAGAATCAGCCACCAGTGCTGTATCATCAGCGAACAATAACTGACTCACTTCCCAAGCTCTCTCATCCACAACAGACTGCATACTTGCCCCTCTTTCCAAAACTCTTGCATTCACCTACCTAACAACCCCATCCATAAACAAATTAAACAACCATGGAGACATCTAACCAACATTCACTGAGAACCAATCAGTTCCCTGTCTTCCTGCGCATATACATGCCTTGCATCCTTGATAAAAACCTTTCACTGCTTCTTACAAATGGCCTCCCACACCATATATTCTTAATACCTTCCACAGAGCATCTCTGTCAACTCTGTCATACACCTTCTCCAGATCCATAAATGCTACATACAAATCCATTTGCTTTTCTAAGTATTTTTCACATACATTCTTCAAAGCTGATCCACACATCCTCTACCACTTCTGAAACCACACTACTCTTCCCCAGTCTGATGCTCTGTACATGCCTTCACCCTTTCAATCAATACCCTCCCATATTATTTCCCAGGAATACTCAACAAACATATACTTCTGTAATTTGAGCACTCACCTTAATCCCCTTTGCCTTTGTACAATGGCACTATGCAGGCATTCTGCCAATCCTCAGGCACCTCACCATGAGTCATACATACATTAAATAACCTTACCAACCGGTCAACAACACAGTCACCCCCTTTTTTGATAAATTCCACTGCGATACCATCCAAACCTAAGCAACCTAACCTAGTTGATACTTGGTAAAGTTTTTGGGGTCTTCTACATCAGCATCCTGGTTTGGGCCCAGGCTGTTGGGTTGATTCACTGATTGACCAAACTGTTGAAAGTTGCAGTCCACAGGCCCACATAACCTCTACAGCTTGGCTGATGTGGAACACTTTGTGGGTACTTGTCCAGGGCACTCTTAACTTCTTTCCTGTATATCCCATTGTTTTTTGATGATTTCAGGTAAGGATTTAAAGAGTCTTAGGTCCTGGATGTTTAAGATCTCTCATTTTATGCATATCATACCTTTAGATTACATAGGGAGCATTTTACAAACTTTTCCCTGCTTACCATGTCAGTAGGCTGTTATTTCTAAATGTAAGTTGGGACCCATGCCTTTTAGGATTTTCTAATATGAATTATGATAGCAGTAGGTTGTAGTTGGTAGGCTACCACCGACCAGGGAGGTATATTGCTTTTGCTGTATGCCTGAGTATCAGGAAGGTTAGTCACAGTTGTGTAGTGAGCCAGCACTTCACTGGTTTTCAAGTTGCACTCCTTTAAATCAGGTAGATGTCTTTTCTTTCTGCCTCACCCATATGTGGATTGCCAGCATTTTGTCCACAGATATGCGGTCTCTCCTTGTTACACATAACACTTGACAGCACTTAACTCACTCAAATCATTCTTTGTAACTCTAAATTTGCCTGCAGTGAGGGCTGTGTGATATCCTGCTTTTGGGGAAAATGGTAGGAGGAAAAGTTAGAAGTAGGTATGAACATTAAACAGAAGCATAAGTTAGAAGTAATAGGAAGAAACATTAGACAGGAGCATTGGATAGAAGTAATAGGTAGGAACATTAGACAGGAGCACTAGGTAGTAGTAGGTTGGAATGTTAGGTCATTAGGTAGACACATTGGATAGAAGTGGTTGGCAGGAACATTAGGTGGGAGCCTCTGAAAACACTGCATTAGCATTGCTCTCTGTCAGTTGCCATTTTAAAACCCTGTGTTGAGGTTGTGATATCTGCTATATGTAGCAGTGGGGGAAAACTGTTCAAGAAGTTCCTTGGGGTCATTTATCTTTAAGGGTTTTTTTTTTTTTTTTGCTTAATACCAGTTCATATTGTATTTTTAGAATTTCACTCCTCTGACAGTCATCTTTAAAAGTATCTTCTGGTTTTAGGGGGTAATGGAATTTATGGTCTTGAATTTGTGTTTTGCATATGTTATTTCTCATTTCATTAATGATTCTTTCCTCTTCTTCCTTCTCCTGTGATATTCCTGTCCTGTGACATTTTGAGTGTATGGTTTTTGTGTGATAATTCATTTGATAGGTTTCCTTTCCTTTGCTGGCTGAACCATGGCACCTAACCAACCTCATTTAATAAAATTGAATATTAGTTAATTAATGTAATGTAATGTAACCTAATCTAGAATTGCTATATTAACTTTAATTTCATTAGTCTTTTGGATTTCTCCTAGTGTTACAGTGTATTTTACTGATCCTATTGCAATCTTTGGTTTTTGTAGACTTTGGTGAATTGATTTTGTTCCTGCACGGTCTGTATTATCTCTCCATATCAAGACAGTGTCATATACATCTCTTTTATAGTGACCATGAATATCTCATAATTCTCTCTTGTGTTTGCCCTAAGTATTCTGTCATGGGTTAGGAAATTTCATTTCATTAGTCTTTCTTGAAAGGTTGTGCCTTTCATCCCTGGGAGTTGTCTACTGGCTCTATGTTGGACTGCCTTCATTGTTTCAATGAGTTTTTGGATTAAGGGCTCCAAACTACACTTGCTAAATATCTGTGTGATGTGCCATTGATTTTTAATGGGGCATGAAAGTATTTAAAGTGAGGGATTGAAATGTTCTGATTATGCCCATCAGAAATTGGCATTCTCTATTTTCATCTATGATGTGTTCTTCAGATTTTAATTTGTCAGTAATTCATATATTCTTTTCTGTTTCACTGTTTGCATTTTATTCAGATAGTTCTTACTTGTACTCCATCTCCTCTACTCCTCCAATACATATGTGCCTGCATTTTCCTAAGTGAAATGTCAACAGCCACTTTTCACTTCATTTCTCTATTGTTACAAACCTGTATGTTCCATGGCTTTTGTTTCAGGTAATTTTATTGTTATAGGTTTATGGCAGCGTGGTGACCAGGGGTCTCAGCATATTCCTTTTCCATTCCCGTGCTGGCCTTCCCAGCAGGGTCTCCATTATCTTGGCTGAGATTTCACACCTCCTCTCTAAGCCTTTGAGGAGGATGAGCACTTCCCGCATGACTCCTTCTTCTGTTTCCCCTTTTAGGAAGTTAAAATACAAGGAGGGGAGGGTTTCTAGCCCCCCGCTCTCGTCCCCTTTAGTCGCCTTCTACGACACAAGAGGAATGTGTGGGAAATATTCTTTCTCCCCTATCCCCAGGGATATATTATTTTATTTTGTTATACTTTGTTGCTATCTCCCATGTTAGCGAGGTAGTGCAAGGAAGCAGACGAAAGAATGGCCCAACCAACCCACATACACGTCCACACACACAAATATACATACCTATACATCTCAACGTGTACATATATATATACACACAGACATATACATATATACACATGTACATAATTCATACTGTCTGCCTTTATTCATTCCTGTCGCCACCCCGCCACACATGAAATGACAACCCCCTCCTCTTGCATGTGTGCGAGGTACCACTAGACAAAGGCCACATTCGTTCACACTCATTCTCTAGCTGTCATGTATAATCCACCGAAACCACAGCTCTCTTTCCACATCCAGGCCCCACAAAACTGTTCATGGTTTACCCCAGACGCTTCACATGCCCTGGTTCAATCCATTGACAGCTCGTCGACCTCGGTATACCACATTGTTCCATTTCACTCTATTCCTTGCACGCCTTTCACCCTCCTGCATGTTCAGGCCCTGATCACTCAAAATCTTATTCACTCCATCTTTCCACCTCCAATTTGGTCTCCCATTTCTCCTTGTTCCCTCCACCTCTGACACATATATCCTCTTTGTCAATCTTTCCTCGCTCATTCTCTCCTTGTGACCAAACCATTTCAAAACATCCCCTTCTGCTCTCTCAACCACACTCTTTTTATTACCTCACATCTCTCTTACCCTTACATTACTTAATCGATCAAACCACCTCACACCACATATTGCCCTCAAACATCTCATTTCCAGCACATTCACCCTCCTCTGCACAACTCTATCTATAGCCCATGCCTTGCAACCATATAACATTGTTAGAACCACTGTTGCTTCAAACATACCCATTTTTGCTTTCCAAGATAACGTTCTCAACTTCCACACATTTTTCAACGCTCCCAGAACTTTTGCCCCCCTCCCCCGCCCTATGACTCACTTCCACTTCCATGGTTCCATCCGCTGCCAAATCCACTCCCAGATATCTAAAACACTTCACTTCCTCCAGTTTTTCTACATTCAAACTTACCTCCCAATAGACTTGTCCCTCAATCCTACTGTACCTAATAACCTTGCTCTTATTCACATTTACTCTCAGCTTTCTTCTTTCACACACTTTACCAAACTCAGTCACCAACTTCTTCAGTTTCTCACTCAAATCAGCCACCAGTGCTGTATCATCAGCAAACAACAACTGAATTGCTTCCCAAGCTCTCTCATCCACAACAGACTGCATACTTGCCCCTCTCTCCAAAACTTTTGCATTCACCTCCCGAACAACCCAATCCATAAACAAATTAAATAACGCACCCTTGCCACAAACCGACATTCACTGGGAACCAATCATTTCCTCTCTTCCTGTTCATACACATGCCTTACATCCTTGATAAAAACTTTTCACTGCTTCTAGCAACTTGCCTCCCACATCATATACTCTTAATACCTTCCACAGAGCATCTCTATCAACTTTATCATATGACTTCTCGAGATCCATAAATGCTACATACAAATCCATCTGTTTTCTAAATATTTCTCACATACATTCTTCAAAGCAAACACCTGATACACACATCCTCTAACACTTTTGAAACCACACTGCTCTTCCCCAATCTCATACTCTGTACATGCCTTTGCCCTCTCAGTCAATACCCTCCCATATAATTTTCCAGGAATACTCAACAAACTTGTACCTCTGTAATTTAACTCATCTTTATCCCTTTTGCCCTTGTACAATGGCGCTATGCATGCATTCCACCAATCCTCATGCACTTCACCATGAACCATACATACGCTGAATATCCTTCCCAACCAGTCAACAACACAGCCACCCCCTTTTTTTAATAAATTCCACTGTAATACCATCCAAACCTGCTGCCTTGCCGGCTTTCATCTTCCGGAAAGCATTCTCTACCTCTTCATTGGTTACCAAACCATTCTCCCTAACCCTCTCACTTTACACACCACCTCAACCAAAACACCCTATATATGCTACTCTATCATCAAACACATTCAACAAACCTTCAAAATACTCACTTCATCACCACCTGTTATTAACTTCCAATTAGCCCCCTTCACCGATGCTCCCGTTTGTTCTCTTGTCTTATGCACTTTATTTACCTCTTTCAAAACATCTTTTAATTCTCCCTAAAATTTAATGATACGCTCTCACCCCAACTCTCATTTGCCCACTTTTTCACCACTTGCACCTTTCTGTTGACCTCCTACCTCTTTCTTTTATACATCACCGAATCATTTGCACTACTTCCCTGCAAAAATTGTCCAAACGCCTCTCTCTTCTCTTTCACTAACAGTCTTGTTTCTTCATCCCACCACTCACTACCCTTTCTAATCTGCCCACCTCCCACCTTTCTCATGCCACAAGAATCTTTTATGCAAGCCATCATTGCTTCCCTAAATACATCCCATTCCTCCCCCACTCCCCCTACGTCATTGCTCTCACCCTTTTCCATTCTGCGCTCAGTCTCTCCTGATACTTCCTCACATGTCTTCTTTCCAAGCTCACTTACTCTCAACACTCTCTTCCTTTTCTGAAAACCCCTACAAATCTTCAACCTCGCCTCCATAAGATAACGATCAGTTGCCCCTCTTAACATATTAACATCCAAAAGTCTGTTTCATGCGCCTATAAATTAACATGTAATCCAATAATGCTCTCTGGCCATCACTCGTACTTATATATGTATACTTATGTATATATCTCTTTTTTAACCAGATATTCCTAATCACCAATCCTTTTTCAGCACACAAATCTACAAGCTCCTCCATTTCCACTACAGTACTGAACACCCCATGGACTCCAATTATACCCTCTACTGCCACATTACTCACCTTTGCATTCACATTACCCATCACTATAACCCAGTCACATGCATGAGGTACATAGGCACCAATAATCACCCATCTCTCACCATCCCCTTTCAGTTTTATCCATATCAGTCTAGTTTACTTTCTTACACTCTTTCACATAAGAATACCTCCCACGCATTCCTCACGTGTCGTAGAAGGTGACTAAAGGGGATGGGAGCCAGGCGCTAGAAACCCTCCCCTCCTTGTATTTTAATTTTCTAAAAGGGGAAACAAGGAGTCACACAGAGTGCTCATCCTCCTCGAAGGCTCAGATTGGGGTGTTTAAATGTGTGTGGATGTAACCATGATGAGAAAAAAGGAGAGATAGGTAATATGTTTGAGGAAAGGAACCTGGCTGTTTTAGCTCTAAGTGAAATGAAGCTCAAGGGTAAAGGGGAAGAGTGGTTTGGGAATGTCTTGGGAGTAAAGTCAGGGGTTGGTGAGAGGACAAGAGCAAGAGAGGAAGTAGCACTACTCCTGAAACAGGAGTGATGGGAGTATGATAAGAGTGTAAGAAAGTAAACTCTAGATTGATATGGGTAAAACTGAAAGTGGATAGAGAGAGAGAGGGGTGATTATTGGTGCATGTGCACCTGGGCATGAGAAGAAAGATCATGAGAGACAAGTATTTTGGGAGCAGCTGAGTGAGTGTGTTAGTACTTTTGATGCACAAGACTGGGTTATAGTGATGGGTGATTTGAATGCAGAGGTGAGTAATGTGGCAGTTGAGGGAATAATTGGTGTATATAGGGTGCTAAGTGTTGTAAATGGAAATGATGAAGAGCTTGTAGATTTGTGCGCTGAAAAAGGACTGGTGATTGGGAATACTTGGTTTAAAAAGAGAGATATACATAAGTATACTTATGTAAGTAGGAGAGGTGGTCAGAGAGCGTTATTAGATTACGTATTAATGGATAAACGCGTGAAAGAGAGACTTTTGGATGTTAATGTGCTGAGAGGTGCAACTGGAGGGATGTCTGATCATTATCTTGTGGAGGTGAAGATTTGTAGAGGTTTTCAGAAAAGAAGAGAGAATGTTGGGGTGAAGAGAGTGGTGAGAGTAAGTGAGCTTGGGAAGGTGACTTGTATGAGGAAGTACCAGGAGAGACTGAGTATAAAATGGAAAAAGGTGAGAACAAAGGACGTAAGGGGAGTGGGGGAGGAAAGGGATATATTTAGGGAAGCAGTGATGGCTTGCGCAAAAGATGCTTGTGGCATGACAAAGGTGTGAGGTGGGCAGATTAGAAAGGGTAGTGAGTGGTGGGATGAAGAAGTAAGATTATAAGTGAGAGAGAAGAGAGAGGGATTTGGATGATTTCTGCAGGGAAATGATGCGAATGAGTCGGAGATGTATAAAAGAAAGAGGCAGTAGGTCAAGAGAAAGGTGCAAGAGGTGAAAAAGAGGGCAAATGAGTGTTGGGGTGAGAGAGTATCATTAAATTTTAGGGAGAATAAAAAGATGTTTTGGAAGGAGGTAAATAAAGTGTGTAAGACAAGGGAACAAATGGGAGCATCAGTGAATGGGGCTAATGGGGAGGTGATAACAAGAAGTGGTGATGTGAGAAGAAGATGGAGTGAGTATTTTGAAGGTTTTTTGAATGTGTTGGAGGATAGAGTGGCAGATATAGAGTGCTTTGGTCGAGGTGGTGTGTAAAGTGAGAGGTTTAGGGAGAATGATTTGGTAAACAGAGAAGAGGTAGTAAAGGCTTTGCGGAAGATGAAAGCCTGCAAGGCAGCGGGTTTGGATGGTATTGCAGTGGAATTTATTAAAAAAGGGGATGCCTGTGTTCTTGACTGGTTGGTAAGGTTATTTAATGTATGTATGACTCATGGTGAGGTGCCTGAGGATTGGCAGAATGCTTGCATAGTGCTATTGTACAAAGGCAAAGGGGATGAAGGTGAGTGCTCAAATTACAGAGGTATAAGTTTGTTGAGTATTGCTGGGAAATTATATGTGAGGGTATTGATTGAGAGGGTGAAGGCATGTACAGAGCATCAGATTGGGGAAGAGCAGTGTGGTTTCAGAATTGGTAGAGGATGTTTGGATCAGGTGTTTGCTTTGAAGAATGTATGTGAGAAATACTTAGAAAAGCAAATAAATTTGTATGTAGCATTTATGGATCTGGAGAAGGCATATGATGGAGTTGATAGAGATGCTCTGTGGAAGGTATTAAGAATATATGGTGTGGGAGGCAAGTTGTTAGAAGCAGTGAAAAGTTTTTATCGAGGATGTAAGGCATGTGTATGAGTAGGAAGAGAGGAAAGTGATTGGTTCTTAATGAATGTTGGTTTGCGGCAGGGATGCGTGATGTCTTCATGGATGTTTAATTTGTTTATGGATGGGGTTGTTAGGGAGGTGAGTGCAAGAGTTTTGGAAAGAGGGGCAAGTATGCAGTCTGATGTGGATGAGAGAGCTTGGGAAGTGAGTCAGTTGTTGTTTGCTGATGATGCAGTGCTGGTGGCTGATTCTGGTTAGAAGCTGCAGAAGGTGGTGACTGAGTTTGGTAAAGTGTGTGAAAGAAGAAAGCTGAGAGTAAGTGTGAATAAGAGCAAGGTTATTAGGTACAGTAAGGTTGAGGGTCAAGTCAATTGGGAGGTAAGTTTGAATGGAGAAAAACTGGAGGAAGTGAAGTGCTTTAGATATCTGGGAGTGGATTTGGCAGCGGATGGAACCATGGAAGCGGAAGTGAATCATAGGGTGGGGAGGGGGAGAAAGTTCTGGGAGCGATGAAAAATGTGTGGAAGTTGAGAACGTTGTCTTAGAAAGCAAAAATGGGTATGTTTGAAGGAATAGTTGTTCCAACAATGTTATATGGTATCGAGGCGTGGGCTGTAGATAGAGTTGTACGGAGGAGGGTGGATGTGCTGGAAATAAGATGCTTGAGAACAATATGTGGTGTGAGGTGGTTTGATCGAGTAAGTAATGAAAGGGTAAGAGAGATGTGTGGTAATAAAAAGAGTGTGGTTGAGAGAGCCGAAGAGGGTCTTTTGAAACGGTTTGGTCACATGGAGAGGAGTGAGGAAAGATTGATCAAGAGGATATATGTGTCAGAGGTGGAGGGAACGAGGAGAAGTGGGTGACCAAATTGGAGGTGGAAAGATGGAGTGAAAAAGATTTTGAGTGATCGGGGTCTGAACATGCAGGAGGGTGAAAGGCATGCAAGAAATAGAGTGAATTGGAACGATGTGGTATACCGGGGTCGACATGCTGTCAATGGATTGAAGCAGGGCATGTGAAGCATCTGGGGTAAACCATGGAAAGTTGTGTGGGGCCTGGATGTGGAAAGGGAGCTGTGGTTTTGGTGCATTATACATGATAGCTAGAGACTGAGTGTGAACAAATGTGGCCTTTGCTGTCTTTTCCTAGTGGTCTCTTGCACACTTGCAGGGGCAGGGGGTCGTCATTTCATGTGTGATGGGGTAGCGACGGGAATGAATAAGGGCAGACAGTATGAATTATGTACATGTGTATATATGTATATGTCTGTGTGTGTATATATATATATGTATACTTTGAGATGTATAGGTATGTATATGTTCGTGTGTGGATGTGTATGTATATACATGTGTATGTGGGTTGGTTGGGCCATTGTTTCGTCTGTTTCCTTGCTCTACCTTGCTAACGCAGGACATAGTGACAAAGTATAATAAAAAGAATGATATATCCCTGGGGATAGGGGAGAAAGAATACTTCTCATGCATTTCTCACGTGTCGTAGAAGGCGACTAAAGTGGATGGGATCGTGGGCTAGAAACCTTTTAACTTTAAAAGGGGAAACAGAAGAAGGAGTCATGCGGGGAGTGCTTATCCTCCATGAAGGCTCAGATTGGGGTGTGTGTCTAAATGTGTGTGGATGTAACTAAGATGAGAAAAAAGGAGAGATAGGTAATATGTTTGAGGAAAGGAACCTTGTTGTTTTGGCTCTGAGTGAAACGATGCTCAAGGGTAAAGGGGAAGAGTGGTTTGGGAATGTCTTGTGAGTAAAGTCAGGTTAGTGAGACGACAAGAGCAAGGGAAGGAGTAGCACTACTCCTGAAAGAGAAGTGGTGGGAGTATGTGATAAAGTGTGAGAAAGTAAACTCTAGATTAATATGGGTAAAATTGAAAGTGGATGGAGAGAGATGGGTGATTATTGGTGCCTATGCACCTGGGCATGAGAAGAAAGATCATGAGAGGCAAGTGTTTTAGGAGATACTGAGTGAGTGTGTAAGTAGTTTTGATGCACAAGACCGAGTTATAGTGATGGGTGATTTGAATGCAAAGGTGAGTAATGTGGCAGTTGAGGGAATAATTGGTGTACATGGAAATGGAAATGGTGAAGAGCTTGTAGATTTATGTGCTGAAAAAGGACTGGTGATTGGGAAAACCTGGTTTAAAAAGAGAGATATACATAAGTATACGTATGTAAGTAGGAGAGATGGCCAGAGAGATTTATTGGATTACGTGTAAATTGATAGACGTGCGAGAGATTTTTGGACGTTAATGTGCTGAGAAGTGCAACTGGAGGGATGTCTGATCATAATCTTGTGGAGGCAAAGGTGAAGAATTGTAGAGGTTTTCAGAAAAGAAGAGAGAATGTTGCGGTGAAGGGATTGGTGAAAGTAAGTGAGCTTGGGTAGGAGACTTGTGTGAGGAAATACCAGGTGAGACTGAGTATAGAATGGAAAAAGGTAGGAACAAAAGACGTAAGGGGAGTGGGGGAGGAATAGGATGTATTTAGGGAAGCAGTGATGGCTTGCACAAAAGATGCATGTGGCATGAGAAGCGTGGGAGGTAGGCAGATTAGAAAGGGTAGTGAGTGGTGGGATGAAGAAGTAAGATTATTAGTGAAAGAGAAGAGAGAGGTATTTTGACAATTTTTGCAGGGAAATAATGCAAATGAGTGGGAGATGTATAAAAGAATGAGGCAGGAGGTCAAGAGAAAGGTGCAAGAGGTGAAAAAGAGGGCAAATGAGATTTGGGGTGAGAGAGTATCATTGAACTTTAGGGAGAATAAAAAGATGTTTTGGAAGGAGGTAAATAGAATGCGTAAGACAAGGGAACAAATAGGAACATAAGTGAAGGGGGCTAATGGGGAGGTGATAACAAGTAGTGGTGATGTGAGAAGGAGATGGAGTGAGTATTTTGAAGGTTTGTTGAATGTGTTTGATGATAGAGTGCCATTCACCTCCCTAACAACCCCATCCATAAACAAATTAAACAACCATGGAGACATCACACACCCCTGCTGCAAACCTACATTCACTGAGAACCAATCACTTTCCTCTCTTCCTACATGTGCACATGCCTTTCATCGTCGATAAAAACTTTTCACTGCTTCTAACAACTTGCCTCCCACACCATATATTCTTAATGCCTTTCACAGAGCATCTCTATCAACTCGATCATATGCCTTCTCCAGATCCATAAATGCCACATACAAATCCATTTGCTTTTCTAAGTATTTCTCACATACATCCTTCAAAGCAAACACCTCCACACATCCCCTACCACTTCTGAAACCACACTGCTCTTCCCCAATCTGATGCTCTGTACATGTCTTCACCCTCTCAATCAATACCCTCCCATTTGATTTCCCAGCAATACTCAATAAACTTATACCTCTGTAATTCTAGCACTCACTTTTATCCCCTTTGCCTTTGTACAATGGCACTATGCAAGCATTCTGCCAATCCTCAGGCACCTCCCTATGAGTCATACATACATTAAATAACCTTACCAACCAGTCAATAATACAGTCACCCCCTTTTTTAATAAATTCCACTGCACTACCATCCAAACCCGCTGCCTTGCCGGCTTTCATCTTCCGCAAAGCTTTTACGACCTCTTCTCTGTTAACCAAATTATTCTCCCTCACCCACCTCTCAATTTGCACAGAACCTTGACCAAAACACCCTACATCTACCACTCTATCATCAAACACATTCAACAAACCTTCAAAATACTCACTTCATCTCCTTCTCACATCACCACTACTTGTTATCACCTCCACATTAGCCCCCTTCACTGATGTTCCCATTTGTTCCCTTGTCTTATGCACTTTATTTACCTCCTTCCAAAGCATCTTTTTTATTTATATATATATTTATTTTGCTTTGTCGCTGTCTCCCGCGTTTGCGAGGTAGCGCAAGGAAACAGACGAAAAAAATGGCCCAACCCACCCCCACACACAATGTATACACACACACGTTCACACACGCAAACATACACACCTACACATCCAAACGTACACACATATACACACACAGACACACACATATATACCCATGCACACAATTCACACTGTCTGCCTTTATTCATTCCCATCGCCACCCCGCTACACATGGAATACCATCCCCCTCCCCCCTCATGTGTGCGAGGCAACACTAGGAAAAGACAATAAAGGTCCCATCCGTCCACACTCAGTCTCCAGCTGTCATGCAATAATGCCCGAAACCACAGCTCCCCCTCCACATCCAGGCCCCACACAACTTTCCATGGCCCACCTCAGATGCCTCACATGCCCTGATTCAATCCACTGACAGCACGTCAACCCCGGTATACCACATCGATCCAATTCACTCTATTCCTTGCCCTCCTTTCACCCTCCTGCATGTTCAGGCCCCGATCACACAAAATCTTTTTCACTCCATCTTTCCACCTCCAATTTGGTCTCCCACTTCTCCTCGTTCCCTCCACCTCCGACACATATATCCTCTTGGTCAATCTTTCCTCACTCATTCTCTCCATGTGTCCAAACCAAAGCATCTTTTTATTTACCCTAAAATTTAATGATACTCTCTCATCCCAACTCTCATTTGCCCTCTTTTTCACCTCTTGCACCTTTATCTCTTGACCTCCTGCCTCTTTCTTTTATACATCTCCCAGTCATTTGCATTATTCCCCTGCAAAAATCATCCAAATGAGTCTCTTCTCTTTCACTAATACTCTCACTTCTTCATCTCACCACTCACTACCCTTTCTAATGTTGAAATCTATAGTTATGTATATGTACATGTGTGAACAGGTATGCATATACGTGTATATGGGTGGGTTAGGCTATTCTTTCGTCTGTTTCCTTGCGCTACCTCGCTAATGCGGGAGATAGCAACAAAGTATACTGGAATATATATACACATGTATATACATAGATGCCCACATACGCACATATACATAAATGTTACATTCAGATCCATTTGTTTTTCTAATCATTTTTCACATACATTTTCCAAAGCAAACACCTGATCCACACATCCTCTCCCACTTCTGAACCCACACTGCTTTTCTCCAATCTGATGCTCTGTACCTGCCTTTACCCTCTTTATCAATACTCTCCCATATGATATCCCAGGAATGCTAAACAAACTTATACCTCTGTAATTTGAACACTCACCTTTATCCCCTTTGCCTTTGTACAATGGCACTGTGCATGCATTCTGCCAATCCTCAGGCACTTTGTACAATGGCACTGTGCATGCATTCTGCCAATCCTCAGGCACTTTGTACAATGGCACTGTGCATGCATTCTGCCAATCCTCAGGCACTTCAGCATGAACCATACATACATTGAATATCCTTACCACCCAGTCAACAACACAGTCATCCCCCTTTTTTAATAGATTCTACTGCATTACCATCCAAACCCTTTCATTATGTACTCGATCAAAGCATCTCACACCACACATTGTCCTGAAACACTTCCTTTCCAACACATCCGCCCTCCTCTACACGACCCTATCTCTAGCCCATAGCTCGTATACCATATAACATTGTTGGAACCACTATTCCTTCAAACATACCCATTTTTGCTCTCCGAGATAACGTTCTCGCCTTCCACACATTCTTCAATGCTCCCAGAACCTTCACCCCCTCCCTCACCGGTTACTTTTACTTCCATGGTTTCATCCGCTGCTAAATCACTCCCAGATATGTAAAATGATTTCACTTCTAGTTTTTCCTCCATTCAAACTTACTTCCCAATTAACTTCTGCCTCAACCCTACTGAACCTAATAACCTTGCTCTTACATTTACTCTTACTTCCTTCTTTCACACACTCAACCATACTCAGTCACCATACCATACTCAGTCACTAGCTTCTGTAATTTCTCACCCGAATGAGCCACCAGTTCTGTATCATCAGTGAACAACAAATGACTCACCTCCCAAGCCCTCATCCACAAAAGACTACATACTTGGCAATCTCTCCAAAATGTTACATTCACTTCCCTACCCATCCCATCCATAAAGAAATCAAACAACCATGGGGACATCACGCACTGCTGCTGTGAAACAACATTCACTGGGAACCAATCAGTTTCCTCTCTCCCTACTTGTACACATGCCTTACATCCTTGGTAAAATCATTTCACTGCTTCTAGCAACATACCTCCCACACCATATACTCTTAAAACCTTCCACAGGATATGTGGTGTGGGGGGTAAGTTGCTAGTGAGGTAGCACTAGGAAATAGACAGAGAAAGGCTCATCTACTCATTTACACATATTGTTATGGATCCTCTTACTGGGAAGGATCATCAACTATGCACGCAGATAACATTATCTTAAAGTCATGGGATTTAATCAAACACCAACATTAAAACTGCTTATAATCCAATAACTAAAGAGTACAAAATATCAGAGCACATTAATCAGGCACAAATGATTTACATTAACACTGAGCATGAGTTCCACATTCCAGGTAAGATTTCAAACCAGATCTCTTTCCCTTATGACAATTTGACTTTAGCAACATGATTCAAGATACACTTATTTGTTGGGCACTTCTGTGACAAGTTACAATACTCTTTGACACTTGAAACTAAACAACAGAGGTAGTTCAACATTTTAGAGTTTACATAGCGGCCACTTCACTGATCGTCAACGGGCTTGAGACAAAAGGGGAAAACCACTTACTTTGGCTGGGCTACGGGCTAGAGAGGAATCATAGCTCAGTGGGTGTCAGAGGTTTTTATTGCAGGGAGGAGTGAGCCAGGAGCAGCCTGCCCCGCCCTGCTGCCCTAATCTCAGGTGGGATTTGTGAAGGGTGACCCGTAGTGCCACTCTTGATTGCCCAAAGGCCTAAGTCCAGTTGTGATTGGAGGAGGGTGGCTCATAGTGCCACTCCTACTTGGCTGGAGGGTCTTAGGTCCGGCTGTGACTTGAGGAGGGGCTCACTGCCACTCCTGGTTGGCTGGAGGGTCTTAGATCCGGCCCACCTCTTGCCTATGGCCCAACTTCATCTTGTCCTGACAGCAAAGACAATATACAGGAAGCCATATCTCCAAGCTGACCTCCCCTCTTGACCCCCCAGTCATCTGATGCCTCGGACGGGGGTAGAAATGAGGTCCAAGTGCTGTGGTTAACTGGATTGATGGCCTGGCGTGACCCTTGTTCTTGACCCCAGCCATCTGGTTCTCCTGGGTGTGGGAAATACGGCAGGCCTAAGGGTTCAGTTGGGGGAGTGAAACCCAGTGGGAAATAACGGAGGCCCTGGCCCTCTTCTCTGTCGTTCTACAACATAAAATATCACTTACACAGTAAACATAAAGACACACACACATATATATGAACATGAGGGCACACATACACATGTTCATAACACCCCCTTTCTTAAAGGAGAAAATTCCTGGAAGAGGAATTTTCTTACCTTAAGAGAGAGATGAACAGTCTGCTAGCACATTATGTGCACCAGCAATATGGTGAATATCTAAATTATACTCTTGAAGGAACAAGGCCCATCTACTTAACCTTTGATTCTTATCTCAAAACTTAACATATTTGAATGGGTGTTGGTCAGTATACACCCTTATGATATCACCTGAAAGGCACAAGTATACATGAAAGTGCTGCAATGGAAGTATTAAAGACAAAAGTTCCTTCTCAATGGTGGAAAGATTCCTTTGGGCTTGATTGAATTTCTTACTAAAATAGCTTACAGAATGGTCAACCTTGTCTGCGTCCTCCTGCAAGAGGACAGCACCAGCTCCCATGTTACTGGCATCTACTGCAAACTTGAATGGCTGGTCAAAATCAGGAGCCTGCAAAATAGGACTATTACAAAGTATGGCTTTTAACTGATGAAAGGCTGCCTCACACTGCTCATTCCAAACATATCTAGCATCTTCCTTCAGTAAATCTGTTTGAGAGGTCACTAGTGTTGCAAAATTTACAATGAACATCTGGTAGTACCCAACCATACCCATAGAACATCTCAGTTCTCTTTTAGATCGGAGGCACCCATCTGGGATGAAGCCTGGACTTTTGCAGTTGGTGGGGCTAGCTCACCTTGACCGATCACATAGCCCAAATACTGCACCTTGGCCTTTACAAATTCACATTTGTCCCAGTTGAGAACAAGGTTAGCCTCATTCAGGACTGTCAGAACGTTGTCAAGTCTCTGTAGATGCTTGTCCCAGCTCTGACTGTATATCACAATATCATCCTGGTAGATGACACAACCAGGCAGGTCTCTGATGAGGATGTCCATAAGTCATTGAAATGTGGCAGGGGCATTCTTCATGCCAAAAGGCATCACTTTACACTTATAAGTCCGTCCTAACACTACAAAGGTCCTGATGTCTTTTGCTTTCTTCGTTAACCTAATCTGCCAGTACCTTTTTCAGATATCTAATTTTGTCAGGTAGTGAGCATTGCCGACATGATCTATGCAGTCTTCCACACGTGGCAGGGGGTAACTATCAGTTCTCATCATCTCATTAACCCGGCGCTATTCAATACAGAACCAATAGGTCCCATCGGGCTTGGGCACGAGTAATAGGGGAGCTCCAATCTGACTGACATGGCACAATCAGGTTGTGCTCAAGCATATTGTTCAGCTCAGTGTGAAGGATGGCTGCTTGTTGTGGACTCACCGAGTAAGGAGCTTGTTTAACAGGCCGGGCATCTCCTATGTCTACATCATGGCGTGTGAGCGAGGTCTGTCCAGATGTGCTTTGGAAAACCTCTAGGTGTTTTGACAGCAGGGCAGACATTTGCACATGTTGTTCCTCCATTAGATGCGAAAGTTTTGCCTCCCACTTCCCATCCACACCTCCGTCCAGTTCCCAGGTCTCCAAGGCACCTGCAGTTGGGTTGTTGTCCTTATCGCATACAGCTACTGCTGAACGCTGGATGATGCAGACTGGCACAGTTGGTTCCAAAGGGGGAGGATCGTGATTGAAATATGGTTTAAGCATGTTGATGTGGCATAATCTCCGGCCTCTGCACCTGTCAGGGGTAGAGACAAGGTAATTTGAGTCTCCTACACTCCAGATAATGTTGTAGGGACCCTGAAAACGGGCAGCCAGTGGTTGTCCTGGCTGCGGTAGTAGAAGCAACACCTCATCCCCCATCTCAAACCTCAATTGAGATTGTTTGTCATACCATTTCTTCATTCATACCTGGGTTTCTGTTAAATTTTGCTGAGTGCCTCCCAACACCTTTGAAGTTTCTCCTTTAACTCGCTAACGGAGTCCAACAGGCTGACACTCACTCTTGTTCAGCCACACGTCTTTCAGTAACTTAAGAGGCCCTGGGACCTCATGGGGAGAAACGGGCACTTCTCTTGTGGTGAAGAGAAGAAATGGGAGTCCCTTATCCCAGTCATTAGTGTTGTCAGCACAATACTTCTTAAGCATGGACTTCAGGGTTGAATAGTAACATTCCAATGCGCCCTGACTCTGGGATTGGTAAGCAGTGGAAGTAATCTTACCGATACCCAGCTCCCTCAAGGTTTGTTGAAAAGTCCTGGACATGAAATTGGATTCCTGATCAGATTGCACCTCTTTGGGCAGTTCAGACTTTGTGACGAAGCTAAGCAGTTTTCGGACAATAGTCTTGGCACTCATGCTTCTTAATGGTATTGTCTCAGGATATCTCGTGGCCATATCAATAATTCTTAGAATGTAACAGTGGCCGGAGGAGGTTTTTGCCAATGGGTCCACAATGTCAATTATGACCTGGTCAAATGTAGCTTCAAATGGGGGAATAGGAACAAAGTGAGCAGCATTAAGCTTCTGATTAGGCTTTCCCAGAAGGTAATGACACATCTTTACCTACTGAGCAACATTCTGGCGGACACCAGGCCAAGTTACATTCTGCCACACTCGGTCCAGGGTCTTTCTCACTCCTAAATGACCGGTGAAGCTTGAGTCATGCGCAAGCTTCAAAGTCTCCCTTCTGTAAGGATGCGGCACCACAATGTGGTGGACTGCCTGCTACTCTTCATCTTCCCCATTACATGACACCGGACAGCATTTCCTCATTAACAACCCATCCCGCAGGTAATAGCCGTCAGCCAATTTTCAGCCAACTCAAACAGTTTCTCAAACTCTGGTTCGGCTTTCTGTAATCTCTTCAGATTCTGCTGAGACAAATCATCAGCCTCATCTTTCAACTCTGGCTCAAGAGTCTAAACCAGCAAAGAAGGTATCAACCAGCTCCACCTCACTCGTTTCACTCTCGGGGAGTGATGGCAGTCTTTCTGCCTCAAGCTCTGTCTACTTCTGAGACAGGCAACCGATCTACAACCCCCACCTGGGCAGGGCCTGTGAAGAGATCTGTTTCCACACTCATATTGGCTAGCGGAACTGCCTTGGGGACGAAGCAGCCCATATAGCAAGACTCAGTGCTTAGATTCTCCTGCCGGCACCAAACCATCCAACATCAAGGATTGCAGCGCACTAGAATCACGTAATAGTCAAGTCTTCGGGTTCCACCATTGCTGACATAACCCTTGGACAGGAATGCATTGTAGTTCCCCTGAAACAGATCCTTGACTACAGATTTATTAAAACTCTTGCAGCCCCTCACTTTCTTAAGAGCAGGGATAGCCTTACTTGCATAACTAACTGGTTCTTAAATCGAGACGAGAGACACCTGGCCTACGCTTGGTAGAATCTCTGGATTCCTTCACCCTAGCCCAGCAGTCCTTCTCCTGGTGCCCAACCTTGCAACACTTAAAGGAAACCTTAACTCTCTCAGAGCTGTTCCCCTGACTTTTATGAGTTACCGGTAAGGGAGCAGATTCAGGTGGGGTTACATGATTTTTGGATTTCCCTCTGCCATCAAAACCCTTTGAATGTCTCTGCATCAAGTTTGAGATTTAGGACGTACTCATCTGCTAGTTTCCCAGCCTTCTTAACAGATCTCACCTCTTTAGTAAATAAGTACTTCAGTACATCATGGGGTACACCATCCTTACATTCCTCAAGTACCATTAATTCTGCAACCGCCTCAGAATCACAAACTTGTTCGGAGCATAGCCTCTGTACGTATAACCTGACCTTTTCATGAAAGTGATCTGCGTAGTCTTGATCAGGACGCTTATTTTTAGCTCTAAACTTGAGTCGGTATACTTCTGGATTTAAATGATAAGCTCTCAGCACTGCCTGTTTCATGACCTTATAATCATTACACTGGTCACAGGTCAACGAGGCATATGTGGACCCAGCCTTACCAATGAGATGGGGACATATCACAGCTCTCCAAGACGACTTTGGCCATGAGAACTGATGGGCTGTCTGTTCAAACATAAGGAAAAATGTAGTCGCGTCATCTTCACAACTTTGGTACAAGATCTATGTTGTTCAACTGAGATGACACTGGTTCTGACCGTGGCGCACCCTATTGTAATTTCTCCTGTTCTAAAGCTAGCCTAGCTTGTTCAGTCTGTTTCCTCTGCTCTTGCACTTGTGCATTGATCTTAGCTTGTTCAGTCAGTGCGTTTAGCAATCTAGTTGGAACTGCAAATATTCAGGATTAACATTAACATCACTGGAGAGATGGGGAGGGAGCAAGGCTTCGGCCGACCTCAATGATGGGATGGTATTGTCAACACTTTCAACATCAGGTGCGGCATCTACGATCTGCTTGCCAACAAACTGATTTATTGATAAAGTCTCCAACTGTACTTTATTAGGACTCCAGGTCATAAATCACTCTTAGCCTATCTGCAACAAGCTTCAACTCATAACTTGTTAAAGATTTAATGTCCTCAGGAGAGGGCTCATATTGACAGAAACATTCATTGTCAGTGTCACTGGTCAGCAGCATGATTAAAGAATCAAGGAAAGAGATTCCATTAAGGCAAGAAAAATCCTGGCGAGGTTGCCAGTTTTCTTATGAATTCTCCTATTGGGAAGGATCGTTAACTACGCACACGGATAACACTGTCTTAAAGTCATGGGATTAAATGAAACACCAGCATTAAAACTGCTTATAATCCCAGAACTAAAGAGTACAAAATATCAGAAGCATTAGTCAGGCACAAATGATTTACGTTAACACTGAACATGAGTTCAGCATTCCAGTTAAGATTTCAAACCAGGAAATCTCTTTCCTTTATGACAGTTTGACTTTAGCAACTTGATTCACGATACTTTTATTCATTAGACACTTCTATGACAAGTTACAATACTCTGTGACACTCGAAACTAAATGACAGAGGCAGTTCAATACCATAGAGTTTATAGTGGCCACTTCACTGATCGTCAATGGGCTTGAGACAAAAGGGGAAAACCACTTACTTTGGCTGGGCTAAGGGCTAGAGAATCATCATGGCTCAGTGGGTGTCAGAGGTTTTTATTGCAGGGAGGAGTGACCCAGGAGCGGCCTGACCCGCCCTGCTGCCCTAGTTTCAAGTGGGATTTGTGAAGGGTGACCCATAGTGCCACTCTTGATAAGCTAAAGGCCTAAGATCCAGTTGTGATTGGAGGAGGGTGGCTCATAGTGCCACTCCTACTTGGCTGGAGGGTCTTAGGTCCAGCTGTGACTGAAGGAGGGGCTCATAGAGCCACTCCTGGTTGGCTGGAGGGTCTTAGGTCAGGAACACCTCTTGCCTAAGGCCCAACCTCCTCTTGGCCTGACAGCAACGACGATATACAGGAAGCCATAACTCAAAGCTGACCTTCCCTCTTGACCCCCAGTCGTCTGGTGCCTCGGACGGGGGTAGAAATGAGGTCTAAGTATTGAGGTTAACTGGATTGATGGCCCGGCGTGACCCTTGTTCTTGACCCTGGCCATCTGGTTCTACCGGGTGTGGGAAAGACGGCAGGCCTAAGGGTTCGGTTGGGGGAGTGAAACCCAAGCGAAGATAACGGAGGCCCTGGCCCTCTTCTCTGTCGTCCTACAACATAAAATATCACTTTCACCATAAACACAAAGACACGCATATATATGGGAACATGACGGCACTCACACACATGTTCGTAACAATATGTATACACAAATGCCCATACGTGCACAGATACATATCAGCTTATACACATATGCATACATGTACATAGACATATACATATATACACATATACTCCTATGAGTCCACGGAGAAAATGAAACAAGACATGTTCTCAAGTGCACTCTTGTGTAATAATCACATCATCAGGGGAGATACAAGAAAGAAATATAAGTCAGCTGATATACAACACGTGATTGTCTTGGACGATCACATATTTTCCAAATGGCATCCTAGCTACGTCTCTTCATTGTATATCAGCTGACTTATATTTCATTCTTGTATCTCCCCTGATGGTTTGATTATCTCACAAAAGTGCTTTTGGGAACATATTGTGTTTCATTTTCCCCGTGGGCTCATAGGAATATACTTGATCACGCGCAAAATTGTGATTCTTTCCAATACGCATGTGCATATTCATACTCGCTTGCCTTCTTCCATTTCTGGCACCACCACGTTTCACAGGAAACATCACTACCCCTAGCTTCAAAGAGGTAATGCCTGGGAAACAGACAAAAAAGGCCACATTTGTCCACTCTTAGTCTCTAGGTGTCATGTGCAATGCGCCGAAACTACATCCAGACCCCCCAGACCTTTCCATAGTTTACCCCAGATGCTTCATATGCCCTGGTCCAGTCCATTGACAGCATGTTGACCCTGGTATACCACATTGTTCCAATTTACTCTATTCCTTGCACACCTTTCACCCTCCTGTATGTTCAGGCCCCATTTGCTCAAAATCTTTTTCTCTTCATTCTTCCACCTCCAATTTGCTCTCTCGCTTCTCCTTGTTCCTTTCACCTCAGGTATATATATATATATATTTTTTCTTTTTTTTCTTTCAAACTATTCGCCATTTCCCGCTTTAGCGAGGTAGCGTTAAGAACAGAGGACTGGGCCTTGGAGGGAATATCCTCACCTGGCCCCCTTCTCTGTTCCTTGTTTTGGAAAATTAAAAAAAAAAAAAAATCCAATTCACTCTATTCCTCGCCCTCCTTTCACCCTCCTGCATGTTCAGGCCCCGATCACAGAAAATCTTTTTCACTCCATATTTCCACCTCCAGTTTGGTCTCCCACTTCTCCTCGTTCCCTCCACCTCCGACACATATATCCTCTTGGTCAATCTTTCCTCACTCATTCTCTCCATGTGCCCAAACCATTTCAAAACACCCTCTTCTGCTCTCTCAACCATGCTCTTTTTATTTCCAGACATCTCTCTTACCCTTACGTTACTTACTCGATCAAACCACCTCCCACCACACATTGTCCTCAAACATCTCATTTCCAGCACATCCATCCTCCTGCACACAACTCTATCCATAGCCCATGCCTCGCAACCATACAACATTGTTGGAACCACTATTCCTTCAAACATAGCCATTGTTGCTTTCCGAGATAATGTTCTCGACTTCCACACATTCTTCAAGGCTCCCAGAATTTTCGCCCCCTCCCCCACCCTATGATCCACTTCTGCTTCCATGGTTCCATCCGCTGCCAGATCCACTCCCAGATATCTAAAACACTTTACTTCCTCCAGTTTTTCTCCATTCAAACTTACCTCCCAATTGACTTGACTCTCAACCCTACTGTACCTAATAACCTTGCACTTATTCACATTTACTCTTAACTTTCTTCTTTCACACACTTTACCAAACTCAGTCACCAGCTTCTGCAGTTTCTCACATGAATCAGCCACCAGTGCTGTATCATCAGCGAACAACAACTGACTCACTTCCCAAGCTCTCTCATGCCCAACAGACTTCATACTTGGCCCTCTTTCCAAAACTCTTGCATTCACCTCCCTAACAACCCCATCCATAAACAAATTAAACAACCATGCAGACATCACACACCCCTGCCGCAAACCTACATTCAGAGCATCAGATTGGGGAAGAGCAGTGTGGTTTTAGAAGTGGTAGAGGATGTGTGGATCAGGTGTTTGCTTTGAAGAATGTATGTGAGAAATACTTAGAAAAGCAAATGGATTTGTATGTAGCATTTATGGATCTGGAGAAGGCATATGATAGAGTTGATAGAGATGCTCTATGGAAGGTATTAAGAATATATGGTGTGGGAGGCAAGTTGTTAGAAGCAGTGAAAAGTTTTTATCGAGGATGTAAGGCATGTGTACGTGTAGGAAGAGAGGAAAGTGATTGGTTCTCAGTGAATATATATATATATATATATATATATATTTATATATAAAAAACTATTTGCTTTGTCGCTGTCTCCCGCGTTAGCGAGGTAGCGCAAGGAAACAGATGAAAGAATGGCCCAACCCAACCATGAACACATGTATATACACACACATCCACACATGCAAATATACATACTTATACATCTCAACGTATACATACATATACACACACAGACATATACATATATACACATGTACATAATTCATACTGTCTCCCTCTATTCATTCCCATCGCCACCCCGCCACACATGAAATAACAACCTCCTCCCCCCACATGTGCGCAGGTAGCACAAGGAAAAGACAACAAAGGCCACATTCGTTCACACTCAGTCTCTAGCTGTCATGTAATGATGCACTGAAACCACAGCTCCCTTTCCACATCCAGGCCCCACACAACTTTCCATGGTTTACCCCAGACGCTTCACATGCCCTGGTTCAATCCATTGACAGCACGTCGTCCCCGGTATACCACATCGTTCCAATTCACTCTATTCCTTGCATGCCTTTCACCCTCCTGCATGTTCAGACCCCGATCACTCAAAATCTTTTTCACTCCATCTTTCCACCTCCAATTTGGTCTCCCACTTCTCCTCGTTCCCTCCACCTCCGACACATATATCCTCTTGGTCAATCTTTCCTCACTCATTCTCTCCATGTGCCCAAACCATTTCAAAACACCCTCTTCTGCTCTCTCAACCACGCTCTTTTTATTTCCAGACATCTCTCTTACCCTTACGTTACTTACTCGATCAAACCACCTCCCACCACACATTTTCCTCAAACATCTCATTTCCAGCACATCCATCCTCCTGCACACAACTCTATCCATAGCCCACGCCTCGCAACCATACAACATTGTTGGAACCACTGTTCCTTCAAACATAGCCATTTTTGCTTTCCGAGATAATGTTCTCGACTTCCACACATTCTTCAAGGCTCCCAGATTTTTCGCCCCCTCCCCCACCCTATGATCCACTTCTGCTTCCATGGTTCCATCCGCTGCCAGATCCACTCCCAGATATCTAAAACACTTTACTTCCTCCAGTTTTTCTCCATTCAAACTTACCTCCCAATTGACTTGACCCTCAACCCTACTGTACCTAATAACCTTGCACTTATTCACATTTACTCTTAACTTTCTTCTTTCACACACTTTACCAAACTCAGTCACCAGCTTCTGCAGTTTCTCACATGAATCAGCCACCAGCGCTGTATCATCAGCGAACAACAACTGACTCACTTCCCAAGCTCTCTCATCCCCAACAGACTTCATACTTGCCCCTCTTTCCAAAACTCTTGCATTCACCTCCCTAACAACCCCATCCATAAACAAATTAAACAACCATGGAGACATCACACACCCCTGCTGCAAACCTACATTCAGAGCACCAGATTGGGGAAGAGCAGTGTGATTTCAGAAGTGGTAGAGGATGTGTGGATCAGGTGTTTCCTTTGAAGAATGTATGTGAGAAATACTTAGAAAAGCAAATGGATTTGTATGTAGCATTTATGGATCTGGAGAAGGCATATGATAGAGTTGATAGAGATGCTCTATGGAAGGTGTTAATATATGGTGTGGGAGGCAAGTTGTTAGAAGCAGTGAAAAGTTTTTTTCGAGGATGTAAGGCATGTGTACGTGTAGGAAGAGAGGAAAGTGATTGGTTCTCAGTGAATATATATATATATATATATATATATATATATATATATATATATATATATATATATATATATATATAAAACTATTTGCTTTGTCGCTGTCTCCCGCGTTAGCGAGGTAGCGCAAGGAAACAGATGAAAGAATGGCCCAACCCAACCATAAACACATGTATATACACACACATCCACACATGCAAATATACATACTTATACATCTCAATGTATACATACATATACACACACAGACATATACATATATACACACAGACATATACATATATACACATGTACATAATTCATACTGTCTCCCTCTATTCATTCCAATCGCCACCCCGCCACACATGAAATAACAACCCCCTCACCCCTCATGTGCGCAGGTAGCACAAGGAAAAGACAACAAAGGCCACATTCGTTCACACTCAGTCTCTAGCTGTCATGTAATGATGCACTGAAACCACAGCTCCCTTTCCACATCCAGGCCCCACACAACTTTCCATGGTTTACCCCAGACGCTTCACATGCCCTGGTTCAATCCATTGAGAGCACGTCGTCCCCGGTATACCACATTGTTCCAATTCACTCTATTCCTTGCACGCCTTTCACCCTCCTGCATGTTCAGACCCCGATCACTCATAATCTTTTTCACTCCATCTTTCCACCTCCAGTTTGGTCTCCCACTTCTCCTCGTTCCCTCCACCTCCGACACATATATCCTCTTGGTCAATCTTTCCTCACTTATTCTCTCCATGTGCCCAAACCATTTCAAAACACCCTCTTCTGCTCTCTCAACCATGCTTTTTTTATTTCCACACATCTCTCTTACCCTTACATTACTTACTCGATCAAACAACCTCACACCACATATTGTCCTCAAACATCTCGTTTCCAGCACATCCACCCTCCTGCACACAACTCTATCCATAACCCACGCCTCGCAACCATACAACATTGTTGGAACCACTATTCCTTCAAACATAGCCATTGTTGCTTTCCAATATAATGTTCTCGACTTCCACACATTCCTCAAGGCTCCCAGGATTTTTGCCCCCTCCCCCACCCTATGATTCACTTCCACTTCCATGGTTCCATCCGCTGCCAGATCCACTCCCAGATATCTAAAACACTTTACTTCCTCCAGTTTTTCTCCATTCAAACTTACCTCCCAATTGACTTGACCCTCAACCCTACTGTACCTAATAACCTTGCTCTTATTCACATTCACTCTTAACTTTCTTCTTTCACACACTTTACCAAACTCAGTCACCAGCTTCTGCAGTTTGTCACATGAATCAGCCACCAGCGCTGTATCATCAGCGAACAACAACTGACTCACTTCCCAAGCTCTCTCATCCCCAACAGACTTCATACTTGCCCCTCTTTCCAAAACTCTTGCATTCACCTCCCTAACAACCCCATCCATAAACAAATTAAACAACCATGGAAACATCACACACCCCTGCCACAAACCTACATTCACTGAGAACCAATCACTTTCCTCTCTTCCTACACGTACACATGCCTTACATCCTCAATAAAAACTTTTCACTACTTCTAACAACTTGCTTCCCACACCATATATTCTTAGTACCTTCCACAGAGCATCTCTATCAACTCTATCATATGCCTTCTCCAGATCCATAAATGCTACATACAAATCCATTTGCTTTTCCAAGTATTTCTCACATACATTCTTCAAAGCAAACACCTGATCCACACATCCTCTACCACTTCTTAAACCACACTGCTCTTCCCTAATCTGATGCTGTGTACATGCCTTCACCCTCTCAATCAATACCCTCCCATATAATTTACCAGGAATACTCAACAAACTTATACCTCTGTAATTTGAGCACTCACTCTTATCCCCTTTGCCTTTGTACAATGGCACTATGCATGCGTTCTCCCAATCCTCAGGCACCTCGCCATGAATCATAGATACATTAAATAACCTTACCAACCAGTCAACAATACAGTCACCCCCTTTTTTAATAAATTCCACTGCAATACCATCCAAACCTGCTGCCTTGCCGGCTTTCATCTTCCGCAAAGCTTTTACTACCTCTTCTCTGTTTACCAAATCATTTTCCCCAACCCTCTCACTTTGCATACCACCTCAACCAAAACACCGTTATATCTGCCACTCTATGATCAAACACATTCAACAAACCTTCAAAATACTCACTCCATCTCCTTCTCACATCACCACTACTTGTTATCACCTCCCCATTAGCGCCCTTCACTGAAGTTCTCATTTGCTCCCTTGTCTTACGCACTTTATTTACCTCCTTCCAGAACATCTTTTTATTCTCCTTAAAATTTAATGATACTCTCTCACCCCAACTCTCATTTGCCCTCTTTTTCACCTCATGCACCTTTCTCTTGACCTCCTGTCTATTTCTTTTACACATCTCCCACTCATTTGCATTTTTCCCTGCAAAAATCGTCCAAATGCCTCTCTCTTCTCTTTCACTAATAATCTTAATTCTTCATCCCACCACTCACTACCCTTTCTAATCAACCCACCTCCCACGCTTCTCATGCCACAAGCATCTTTTGCGCAATCCATTACTGCTTCCCTAAATGCATCCCATTCCTCCCCCACTCCCCTTACCTCCTTTGTTCTCACCTTTTTCCATTCTGTACTCAGTCTCTCCTGGTACTTCCTCACACAAGTCTCCTTCCCAAGCTCACTTACTCTCACCACCATCTTCTCCCCAACATTCTCTCTTCTTTTCTCCACCCTCTTCTCCCCAACATTCTCTCTTCTTTTCTGAAAACCCCTACAAATCTTCACCTTCGCCTCCACAAGGTAATGATCAGACATCCCTCCAGTTGCACCTCTCAGCACATTAACATCCAAAAGTCTCTCTTTCGCGTGCCTGTCAATTAACACGTAATCCAATAACGCTCTCTGGCCATCTCTCCTACTTACATACGTATACTTATGTATATCTCGCTTTTTAAACCAGGTATTCCCAATCACCAGTCCTTTTTCAGCACATAAATGTACAAGCTCTTCACCATTTCCAATTACAACACTGAACACCCCATGTATACCAATTATTCCCTCAGCTGCCTCATTACTCACCTTTGCATTCAAATCACCCATCACTATAACCCGGTCTTGTGCATCAAAACCACTAAAACACTCATTCAGCTGCTTCCAAAACACTTGCCTCTCATGATCTTTCTTCTCATGCCCAGGTGCATATGCACCAATAATCACCATCTCTCTCCATCGACTTTCTCAGTTTTACCCATATTAATCTAGAATTTACTTTCTTACGTTCTATCACATACTCCCACCACTCCTGTTTCATGAGTAGTGCTACTCCTTCCCTTGCTCTTGTCCTCTCACTAACCCCTGACGTTACTCCCAAGACATTCCCAAACCACTCTTCCCCTTTACCCTTGATCTTCATTTCACTCAGAGCCAAAACATCCAGGTTCCTTTCCTCAAACATTATCTCGGAAAGCAAAAATGGGTATGTTTGAAGGAATAGTGGTTCCAACAATGTATGTTTGCGAGGTGTGGGCTGTGGATAGAGTTGCGTGCAGGAGGGTGGATGTGCTGGAAATGAGATGTTTGAGGACAATGTATGGTGTGAAGTGGTTTGATCGAGTAAGTAATGTAAGGGTAAGAGTGATGTGTGGAAATAAAAAGGGCGTAGTTGAGAGAGCAGAAGAGGGTGTTTTGAAATGGTTTGGGCACATGAAGAGAATGAGTGAGGAAAGATTGACCAAGAGGATATATGTGTCAGAGGTGGAGGGAATGAGGAGAAGTGGGAGACAAAATTGGAGGTGGAAAGATGGAGTGAAAAAGATTTTGAGAGATCGGGGCCTGAACATGCAGGAGGGTGAAAGGTGTGAAAGGAATAGAGTGAATTGGATCGATGTGGTATACCGGGGTTGACGTGCTGTCAGTGGATTGAATCAGGGCATGTGAAGCGTCTGGGGTAAACCATGGAAAATTGTGTGGGGCCTGGATGTGGAAAGGGAGCTGTGGTTTCGGGCATTATTGCATGACAGCTAGAGACTGAGTGTGAACGAATGTGGCCTTTGTTGTCTTTTCCTTGCGCTACCTCACACACATGAAGGGGGAGGGGGATGGTATTCCATGTGTGGTGAGGTGGTGATGGGAATGAATAAAGGCAGACAGTGTGAATTGTGTGCATGGGTATATATGTATGTGTCTGTGTGTGTATATATATGCGTACATTGAGATGTATAGGTATGTATATTTGCGTGTGTGGACGTGTATTTATATACATGTATATGGGGGTGGGTTGGGCCATTTCTTTCGTCTGTTTCCTTGCGCTACCTCGCAAATGCGGGAGACAGCGACAAAGCAAAATAATAATAATATATATGTATATATATATTATCTCTGGGGATAGGGGATTAAGAATACTTCCCACGTATTCCCTGCGTGTCGTAGAAGGCGACTAAAAAGGGAGGGAGCAGGGTGCTGGAAATCCTCCCCTCTCATTTTTTTTTTTAATTTTCCAAAAGAAGGAACAGAGGGGGCCAGGTGAGGATATTCCAAAAATGGCCCAGTCCTCTGTTCTTAATGCTACCTCGCTAACGCGAGAAATGGCGAATAGTTTAAAAGAAAGAAAAGATATATATATATATATATATATATATATATATATATATATATTTTTTTTTTTTTTTTTTTTTTTTTTTGCTTTGTCGCAAATATACATACCTACATATACATACAAATACATACATATACATACAAATATACATACGCAAATATACATACCTACACAGCGTTCCGTGGTTTACCCCAGACGCTTCACATGCCCTGATTCAATCCACTGACAGCACGTCAACCCCGGTATACCACATCGCTCCAATTCACTCTATTCCTTGCCCTCCTTTCACCCTCCTGCATGTTCAGGCCCTGATCACACAAAATCTTCTTCACTCCATCTTTCCACCTCCAATTTGGTCTCCCACTTCTCCTCATTCCCTCCACCTCCGACACATATATCCTCTTGGTCAATCTTTCCTCACTCATTCTCTCCATGTGCCCAAACCATTTCAAAACACCCTCTTCTGCTCTCTCAACCACGCTCTTTTTATTTCCACACATCTCTCTTACCCTTACGTTACTTACTCGATCAAACCACCTCACACCACACATTGTCCTCAAACATCTCATTTCCAGCACATCCATCCTCCTGCGCACCACTCTATCCATAGCCCAGGCCTCGCAACCATACAACATTGTTGGAACCACTATTCCTTCAAACATACCCATTTTTACTTTCCGAGATAATGTTCTCGACTTCCACACATTCTTCAAGGCTCCCAGAATTTTCGCCCCCTCCCCCACCCTATGATCCACTTCCGCTTCCATGGTTCCATCCGCTGCCAGATCCACTCCCAGATATCTAAAACACTTCACTTCCTCCAGTTTTTCTCCATTTTAACTCACCTCCCAATTGACTTGACCCTCAACCCTACTGTACCTAATAACCTTGCTCTTATTCACATTTACTCTTAACTTTCTTCTTCCACACACTTTACCAAACTTCAAGAAACTTATACCTCTGTAATTTGAGCACTCACTCTTATCCCCTTTTCCTTTGTACAATGGCACTATGTACGCATTCAGCCAATCCTCAGGCACCTCACCATGAATCATACATACATTAAATAACCTTACCAACCAGTCAACAATACAGCCACCCCCTTTTTTAATAAATTCCACTGCAATACCATCCAAACCTGCTGCCTTGCCGGCTTTCATCTTCCGCAAAGCTTTTACTACCTCTTCTCTGTTTACCAAGTCATTTTCCCTAACCCTCTCACTTTGCACACCACCTCGACCAAAACAACCTATATCTGCCACTCTATCATCAAACACATTCAACAAACCTTCAAAATACTCACTCCATATCCTTCTCACATCACCACTACTTGTTATCACCTCCCCATTTGCGCCCTTCACTGAAGTTCCCATTTGCTCCCTTGTCTTACGCACTTTATTTACCTCCTTCCAGAACATCTTTTTATTCTCCCTAAAATTTAATGATACTCTCTCACCCCAACTCTCATTTGCCCTTTTTTTCACCTCTTGCACCTTTCTCTTGACCTCCTGTCTCTTTCTTTTATACATCTCAAGCTCAATTGCATTTTTTCCCTGCAAAAATCGTCCAAATGCCTCTCTCTTCTCTTTCACTAATACTCTTACTTCTTCATCCCACCACTCACTACCCTTTCTAATCAGCCCATCTCACACTCTTCTCATGCCACAAGCATCTTTTGCGCAATCCATCACTGATTCCCTAAATACATCCCATTCCTCCCCCACTCCACTTACTTCCATCGTTTTCACCTTTTTCCATTCTGTATTCAGTCTCTCCTGGTACTTCCTCACACAAGTCTCCTTCCCAAGCTCACTTACTCTCACCACCCTCTTCACCCCAACATTCACTCTTCTTTTCTGAAAACCCATACAAATCTTCACCTTAGCCTCCACAAGATAATGATCAGACATGCCTCCAGTTGCACCTCTCAGCACATCAACATCCAAAAGTCTCTCTTTCGCGCGCCTGTCAATTAACACGTAATCCAATAACGCTCTCTGGCCATCTATCCTACTTACATAAGTATACTTATGTATATCTCGCTTTTTAAACCAGGTATTCCCAATCATCAGTCCTTTTTCAGCACATAAATCTACAAGCTCTTCACCATTTATATATATATATATATCTTTCTTTTTCTTTTAAACTATCCGCCATTTCCCGCATTAGCGAGGTAGCGTTAAGAACAGAGGACTGGGCCTTTGTGGAATATCCTCACCTGGCCCCCCTCTGTTCCTTCTTTTGGAAAATTAAAAAAAAAAGAAAAAAAAATGAGAGAGGAGGATTTCCAGCCTCATGCTCCCTCCCCTTTTAGTCGCCTTCTACGACACGCAGGGAATACGTGGGAAATATTCTTCATCCCCTATCCCCAGGGATATATATATATATATATATATATATATATATATATATATATATATATATATATATATATATATATATATATATATATTTCTTTCTTTCATACCATTCGCCATGTCCCGTCAGCGAGGTAGCGTCAAGAACATATATATATATATATATATATATATATATATATATATATATATATATATATATATATATATACATATATTTTTTTTTTTTTTTTTTTTTTTTTTTATACTTTGTCGCTGTCTCCCGCGTTTGCGAGGTAGCGCAAGGAAACAGACGAAAGAAATGGCCCAACCCCCCCCATACACATGTACATACACACGTCCACACACACAAATATACATACCTACACAGCTTTCCATGGTTTACCCCGGACGCTTCACATGCCTTGATTCAATCCACTGACAGCACGTCAACCCCGGTATACCACATCGCTCCAATTCACTCTATTCCTTGCCCTCCTTTCACCCTCCTGCATGTTCAGGCCCCGATCACACAAAATCTTTTTCACTCCATCTTTCCACCTCCAATTTGGTCTCCCTCTTCTCCTCGTTCCCTCCACCTCCGACACATATATCCTCTTGGTCAATCTTTCCTCACTCATTCTCTCCATGTGCCCAAACCATTTTAAAACACCCTCTTCTGCTCTCTCAACCACGCTCTTTTTATTTCCACACATCTCTCTTACCCTTACGTTACTTACTCGATCAAACCACCTCACACCACACATTGTCCTCAAACATCTCATTTCCAGCACATCCATCCTCCTGCGCACAACTCTATCCATAGCCCACGCCTCGCAACCATACAACATTGTTGGAACTACTATTCCTTCAAACATACCCATTTTTGCTTTCCGGGATAATGTTCTCGACTTCCACACATTTTTCAAGGCTCCCAAAATTTTCGCCCCCTCCCCCACCCTATGATCCACTTCCGCTTCCATGGTTCCATCCGCTGACAGATCCACTCCCAGATATCTAAAACACTTCACTTTATTTTTATTTATTTATTTTGCTTTGTCACTGTCTCCCGCGTTTGCGAGGTAGCGCAAGGAAACAGACGAAAGAAATGGCCCAACCCACCCCCATGCACAATGTATATACATACACGTCCACACACACAAAATATACATACCTATACATCTCAATGTACACATATATATACACACACAGACATATACATATATACCCATGCACACAATTCACACTGTCTGCCTTCATTCATTCCTATCACCACCTCGCCACACATAGAATACCATCCCCCTCCTCCCTCATGTGTGTGAGGTAGCACTAGGAAAAGACAACAAAGGCCCCATTCGTTCACACTCAGTCTCTAGCTGTCATGCAATAATGCCCGAAACCACATCCAGGCCCCACACAGCTTTCCATGGTTTACCCCAGACGCTTCACATGCCCTGATTCAATCCACTGACAGCACGTCAACCCCGGTATACCACATCGATCCAATTCACTCTATTCCTTGCCCTCCTTTCACCCTCCTGCATGTTCAGTCCCCGATCACACAAAATTTTTTCACTCCATCTTTACACCTCCAATTTGGTCTCCCACTTCTCCTCATTCCCTCCACCTCCGACACATATATCCTCTTGGTCAATCTTTCCTCACTCATTCTCTCCATGTGCCGAAACCATTTCAAAACACCCTCTTCTGCTCTCTCAACCACGCTCTTTTTATTTCCACACATCTCTCTTACCCTTACGTTACTTACTCAATCAAACCACCTCACACCACACATTGTCCTCATACATCTCATTTCCAGCACATCCATCCTCCTGCGCACAACTCTATCCATAGCCCACGCCTCGCAACCATACGACATTGTTGGAACCACTATTCCTTCAAACATACCCATTTTTGCTTTCCTAGATAATGTTCTCGACTTCCACACATTTTTCAAGGCTCTCAGGTTTTTTGCCCCCTCCCCCACCCTATGATCCACTTCCGCTTCCATGGTTCCATCTGCTGCCAGGTCCACTCCCAGATATGTAAAACACTTCACTACCTCTAGTTTTTCTCCATTCAAACTTACCTCCCAATTGACTTGACCCTCAACCCTACTGTACCTATTAACCTTACTCTTATTCACATTTACTCTTAACTTTCTTCTTTCACACACTTTACCAAACTCAGTCACCAGCTTCTGCAGTTTCTCACATGAATCAGCTACCAGCGCTGTATCATCAGCGAACAACAACTGACTCACTTCCCAAGCTCTCTCATCCCCAACAGACTTCATACTTGCCCCTCTTTCCAAAACTCTTGCATTTACCTCCCTAACAACCCCATCCATAAACAAATTAAACAACCATGGAGACATCACACACCCCTGCCGCAAACCTACATTCACCAAGAACCAATCACTTTCCTCTCTTCCTACACGTACACATGCCTTACATCCTCGATAAAAACTTTTCACTGCTTCTAACAACTTGCCTCCCACACCATATATTCTTAATACCTTCCACAGAGCATCTCTATCAACTCTATCATATGCCTTCTCCAGATCCATAAATGCTACATACAAATCCATTTGCTTTTCTAAGTATTTCTCACATACATTCTTCAAAGCAAACACCTGATCCACACATCCTCTACCACTTCTGAAACCACACTTCTCTTCCCCAATCTGATGTTCTGTACATGCCTTCAACCTCTCAATCAATACCCTCCCATATAATTTCCCAGGAATACTCAACAAACTTATACCTCTGTAATTTGAGCACTCACTCTTATCCCCTTTGCCTTTGTACAATGGCACTATGCACACATTCCTCCAATCCTCAGGCACCTCACCATGAGTCATACATACATTAAATAACCTTACCAACCAGTCAATAATACAGTCACCCCCTTTTCTAATGAATTCCACTGCAATACCATCCAACCCTGCTGCCTTGCCGGCTTTCATCTTCCGCAAAGCTTTTACTACCTCTTCTCTGTTTACCAAATCATTTTCCCTAACCCTCTCACTTTGCACACCACCTCGACCAAAACACCCTATATCTGCCACTCTATCATCAAACACATTCAACAAACCTTCAAAATATTCACTCCATCTCCTTCTCACATCACCACTACTTGTTGTCACCTCCCCATTTGCGCCCTTCACTGAAGTTCCCATTTGCTCCCTTGTCTTACGCACTTTATTTACCTCCTTCCAGAACATCTTTTTATTCTCCCTAAAATTTAATGATACTCTCTCACCCCAACTCTCATTTGCCCTCTTTTTCACCTCTTGCACCTTTCTCTTGACCTCCTGTCTCTTTCTTTTATACATCTCAAGCTCAATTGCATTTTTTCCCTGCAAAAATCGTCCAAATGCCTCTCTCTTCTCTTTCACTAATAATCTTACTTCTTCATCCCACCACTCACTACCCTTTCTAATCAACCCACCTCCCACTCTTCTCATGCCACAAGCATCTTTTGCGCAATCCATCACTGATTCCCTAAATACATCCCATTCCTCCCCCACTCCCCTTACTTCCATTGTTCTCACCTTTTTCCATTCTGTACTCAGTCTCTCCTGGTACTTCCTCACACAAGTCTCCTTCCCAAGGTCACTTACTCTCACCACTCTCTTCACCCCAACATTCACTCTTCTTTTCTGAAAACCCATACAAATCTTCACTTTAGCCTCCACAAGATAATGATCAGACATCCCTCCAGTTGCACCTCTCAGCACATTAACATCCAAAAGTCTCTCTTTCTCGCGCCTGTCAATTAACACATAATCCAGTAATGCTCTCTGGCCATCTCTCCTACTTACATACGTATACTTATGTATATCTCGCTTTTTAAACCAGGTATTCCCAATCACCAGTCCTTTTTCAGCACATAAATCTACAAGCTCTTCACCATTTCCATTTACAACACTGTACACCCCATGTATACCAATTACATATATATATATATATATATATATATATATATATATATATATATATATATATATATATATATATATATATTGCAGTGGAATTTATTAAAAAAGAGGGGTGACTGTATTGTTGACTGGTTGGTAAGGTTATTTAATGTATGTATGACTCATGGTGAGGTGCCTGAGAATTGACGGAATGCGTGCATAGTGCCATTGTACAAAGGCAAAGGGGATAAGAGTGATTGCTCAAGTTACAGAGGTATAAGTTTGTTGAGTATTCCTGGTAAATTATATGGGAGGATATTGATTGAGAGGGTGAAGGCATGTACAGAGCATCAGATTGGGGAAGAGCAGTGTGGTTTCAGAAGTGGTAGAGGATGTGTGGATCAGGTGTTTGCTTTGAAGAATGTATGTGAGAAATACTTAGAAAAGCAAATGGATTTGTATGTAGCATTTATGGATCTGGAGAAGGCATATGATAGAGTTGATAGAGATGCTCTGTGGAAGGTATTAAGAATATATGGTGTGGGAGGCAAGTTGTTAGAAGCAGTGAAAAGTTTTTATCGAGGATGTAAGGCATGTGTACGTGTAGGAAGAGAGGAAAGTGATTGGTTCTCAGTGAATGTAGGTTTGCGGCAGGGGTGTGTGATGTCTCCATGGTTGTTTAATTTGTTTATGGATGGGGTTGTAAGGGAGGTAAATGCAAGAGTCCTGGAAAGAGGGGCAAGTATGAAGTCTGTTGGGGATGAGAGAGCTTGGGAAGTGAGTCAGTTGTTGTTCGCTGATGATACAGCGCTGGTGGCTGATTCATGTGAGAAACTGCAGAAGCTGGTGACTGAGTTTGGTAAAGTGTGTGGAAGAAGAAAGTTGAGAGTAAATGTGAATAAGAGCAAGGTTATTAGGTACAGTAGGGGTGAGGGTCAAGTCAATTGGGAGGTGAGTTTGAATGGAGAAAAACTGGAGGAAGTGAAGTGTTTTAGATATCTGGGAGTGGATCTGTCAGCGGATGGAACCATGGAAGCGGAAGTGGATCATAGGGTGGGGGAGGGGGCGAAAATTTTGGGAGCCTTGAAAAATGTGTGGAAGTCGAGAACACTATCTCGGAAAGCAAAAATGGGTATGTTTGAGGGAATAGTGGTTCCAACAATGTTGTATGGTTGCGAGGCGTGGGCTATGGATAGAGATGTGCGCAGGAGGATGGATGTGCTGGAAATGAGATGTTTGAGGACAATGTGTGGTGTGAGGTGGTTTGATCGAGTAAGTAACGTAAGGGTGAGAGAGATGTGTGGAAATAAAAAGAGCGTGGTTGAGAGAGCAGAAGAGGGTGTTTTGAAATGGTTTGGGCACATGGAGAGAATGAGTGAGGAGAGATTGACCAAGAGGATATATGTGTCGGAGGTGGAGGGAACGAGGAGAAGAGGGAGACCAAATTGGAGGTGGAAAGATGGAGTGAAAAAGATTTTGTGTGATCGGGGCCTGAACATGCAGGAGGGTGAAAGGAGGGCAAGAAATAGAGTGAAGTGGAGTCATGTGGTATACAGGGGTTGACGTGCTGTCAGTGGATTGAAGCAAGGCATGTGAAGCGTCTGGGGTAAACCATGGAAAGCTGTGTAGGTATGTATATTTGCGTGTGTGGACGTGTGTATGTACATGTGTATGGGGGGGGGGGGTTGGGCCATTTCTTTCGTCTGTTTCCTTGCGCTACCTCGCAAACGCGGGAGACAGCGACAAAGTATAAAAAAAAAAAAAAAAAAAAAAAAAAAAAAATATATATATATATATATATATATATATATATATATCCAAACCTGCTGCCTTGCCAGCTTTCATCTTCCGCAAAGCTTTCACTACCTCTTCTCTGTTTACCAAATCATTTTCCCTAACCCTCTCACTTTGCACACCACCTCGACCAAAACACCCTATATCTGCCACTCTATCATCAAACACATTCAAGAAACCTTCAAAATACTCACTCCATCTCCTTCTCACATCACCACTACTTGTTATCACCTCCCCATTTGCGCCCTTCACTGAAGTTCCCATTTGCTCCCTTGTCTTACGCACTTTATTTACCTCCTTCCAGAACATCTTTTTATTCTCCCTAAAATTTAATGATACTCTCTCACCCCAACTCTCATTTGCCCTTTTTTTTCACCTCTTGCACCTTTCTCTTGACCTCCTGTCTCTTTCTTTTATACATCTCCCACTCAATTGCATTTTTTCCCTGCAAAAATCGTCCAAATGCCTCTCTCTTCTCTTTCACTAATACTCTTACTTCTTCATCCCACCACTCACTACCCTTTCTAATCAACCCACCTCCCACTCTTCTCATGCCACAAGCATCTTTTGCGCAATCCATCACTGATTCCCTAAATACATCCCATTCTTCCCCCACTCCCCTTACTTCCATTGTTCTCACCTTTTTCCATTTTGTACTCAGTCTCTCCTGGAACTTCCTCACACAGGTCTCCTTCCCAAGCTCACTTACTCTCACCACCCTCTTCACCCCAACATTCACTCTTCTTTTCTGAAAACCCATACAAATCTTCATCTTAGCCTCCACAAGATAATGATCAGACATCCCTCCAGTTGCACCTCTCAGCACATTAACATCCAAAAGTCTCTCTTTCGCATGCCTGTCAATTAACACGTAATCCAATAACGCTCTCTGGCCATCTCTCCTACTTACATAAGTATACTTATGTATATCTCGCTTTTTAAACCAGGTATTCCCAATCATCAGTCCTTTTTCAGCACATAAATCTACAAGCTCTTCACCATTTCCATTTACAACACTGAACACCCCATGTATACCAATTATTCCCTCAACTGCCACATTACTCACCTTTGCATTCAAATCACCCATCACTATAACCCAGTCTCGTGCATCAAAACCACTAACACACTCATTCAGCTGCCCCCAAAACACTTGCCTCTCTTGATCTTTCTTCTCATGCCCAGGTGCATATGCACCAATAATCACCCACCTCTCTCCATCAACTTTCAGTTTTACCCATATCAATCGAGAATTTACTTTCTTACACTCTATCACATACTCCCACAACTCCTGTTTCAGGAGTATTGCTACTCCTTCCCTTGCTCTTGTCCTCTCACTAACCCCTGACTTTACTCCCCAGACATTCCCAAACCACTCTTCCCCTTTACCCTTGAGCTTCGTTTCACTCAGAGCCAAAACATCCAGGTTCCTTTCCTCAAACATACTACATATCTCTCCTTTTTTCACATCTTGGTTACATCCACACACATTTAGGCACCCCACTCTGAGCCTTCGAGGAGGATGAGCACTCCCTACGTGACTCCTTCTTCTGTTTCCCATTTTAGAAAGTTAATACAAGGAGGGGAGGATTTCTGGCCCCCCGCTCCCGTCCCCTCTAGTCGCTTTCTACGACACGCGAGGAATACGTGGGAAGTATTCTTTCACCCCTATCCCCAGGGATAATATACATATATATATACATATACACATACACACACATACACATACATACGCACATATACACACACACACACATACATATATATACATATGAGAAAATGTAAGAAACAATTTAGAAAACTGAAACTTCTAGCTTGAAATGAATGAAAAAAATGAATGTCACATAATGGTTCAACCTCTGGCTATGGAAAAAAGGAATGTATAATTTATTTACAAACACGTCAATAGCAGTTCTCATCAATTTAACCACTGTATCAATAAGCTTCAATGTCTAAGCTACATTTTTTTCCAATTTGGATGTTATTGCAGTGGAATTTATTAAGAAAGGGGGTGACTGTATTGTTGACTGGTTGGTAAGGTTATTTAATGTATGTATGACTCATGGTGAGGTGCCTGAGGATTGGCAGAATGCGTGCATAGTGCCATTGTACAAAGGCAAAGGGGATAAGAGTGAGTGCTCAAATTACAGAGGTATAAGTTTGTTGAGTATTCCTGGTAAATTATATGGGAGGGTATTGATTGAGAGGGTGAAGGCATGTACAGAGCATCAGATTGGGGAAGAGCAGTGCGGTTTCAGAAGTGGTAGAGGATGTGTGGATCAGGTGTTTGCTTTGAAGAATGTATGTGAGAAATACTTAGAAAAGCAAATGGATTTGTATGTAGCATTTATGGATCTGGAGAAGGCATATGATAGAGTTGATAGAGATGCTCTGTGGAAGGTATTAAGAATATATGGTGTGGGAGGAAAGTTGTTAGAAGCAGTGAAAAGTTTTTATCGAGGATGTAAGGCATGTGTACGTGTAGGAAGAGAGGAAAGTGATTGGTTCTCAGTGAATGTGGGTTTGCGGCAGGGGTGTGTGATGTCTCCATGGCTGTTTAATTTGTTTATGGATGGGGTTGTTAGGGAGGTAAATGCAAGAGTTTTGGAAAGAGGGGCAAGTATGAAGTCTGTTGGGGATGAGAGAGCTTGGGAAGTGAGTCAGTTGTTGTTCGCTGATGATACAGCGCTGGTGGCTGATTCATGTGAGAAACTGCAGAAGCTGGTGACTGAGTTTGGTAAAGTGTGTGGAAGAAGAAAGTTAAGAGTAAATGTGAATAAGAGCAAGGTTATTAGGTACAGTAGGGTTGAGGGTCAAGTCAATTGGGAGGTGAGTTTGAATGGAGAAAAACTGGAGGAAGTGAAGTGTTTTAGATATCTGGGAGTGGATCTGGCAGCGGATGGAACCATGGAAGCGGAAGTGGATCATAGGGTGGGGGAGGGGGCGAAAATTCTGGGGGCCTTGAAGAATGTGTGGAAGTCGAGAACATTATCTCGGAAAGCAAAAATGGGTATGTTTGAAGGAATAGTGGTTCCAACAATGTTGTATGGTTGCGAGGCGTGGGCTATGGATAGAGTTGTGCGCAGGAGGATGGATGTGCTGGAAATGAGATGTTTGAGGACAATGTGTGGTGTGAGGTGGTTTGATCGAGTGAGTAACGTAAGGGTAAGAGAGATGTGTGGAAATAAAAAGAGCGTGGTTGAGAGAGCAGAAGAGGGTGTTTTGAAGTGGTTTGGGCACATGGAGAGGATGAGTGAGGAAAGATTGACCAAGAGGATATATGTGTCGGAGGTGGAGGGAACGAGGAGAAGAGGGAGACCAAATTGGAGGTGGAAAGATGGAGTGAAAAAGATTTTGTGTGATCGGGGCCTGAACATGCAGGAGGGTGAAAGGAGAGCAAGGAATAGAGTGAATTGGAGCGATGTGGTATACCGGGGTTGACGTGCTGTCAGTGGATTGAATCAAGGCAGGTGAAGCGTCTGGGGTAAACCATGGAAAGCTGTGTAGGTATGTATATTTGCGTGTGTGGACGTATGTATATACATGTGTATGGGGGGGGTTGGGCCATTTCTTTCGTCTGTTTCCTTGCGCTACCTCGCAAACGCGGGAGACAGCGACAAAGTATAATAAATATAAATAATATATATATATATATATATATATATATATATATATATATATATTTTTTTTTTTTTTTTTTTTTTTTTTTTTATACTTTGTCGCTGTCTCCCGCGTTTGCGAGGTAGCGCAAGGAAACAGACGAAAGAAAATGGCCCAACCCCCCCCCCCCATACACATGGGGAAGAGCAGTGTGGTTTCAGAAGTGGTAGAGGATGTGTGGATCAGGTGTTTGCTTTGAAGAATGTATGTGAGAAATACTTAGAAAAGCAAATGGATTTGTATGTAGCATTTATGGATCTGGAGAAGGCATATGATAGAGTTGATAGAGATGCTCTGTGGAAGGTATTAAGAATATATGGTGTGGGAGGCAAGTTGTTAGAAGCAGTGAAAAGTTTTTATCGAGGATGTAAGGCATGTGTACGTGTAGGAAGAGAGGAAAGTGATTGGTTCTCAGTGAATGTAGGTTTGCGGCAGGGGTGTGTGATGTCTCCATGGTTGTTTAATTTGTTTATGGATGGGGTTGTAAGGGAGGTAAATGCAAGAGTCCTGGAAAGAGGGGCAAGTATGAAGTCTGTTGGGGATGAGAGAGCTTGGGAAGTGAGTCAGTTGTTGTTCGCTGATGATACAGCGCTGGTGGCTGATTCATGTGAGAAACTGCAGAAGCTGGTGACTGAGTTTGGTAACGTGTGTGGAAGAAGAAAGTTAAGAGTAAATGTGAATAAGAGCAAGGTTATTAGGTACAGTAGGGGTGAGGGTCAAGTCAATTGGGAGGTGAGTTTGAATGGAGAAAAACTGGAGGAAGTGAAGTGTTTTAGATATCTGGGAGTGGATCTGTCAGCGGATGGAACCATGGAAGCGGAAGTGGATCATAGGGTGGGGGAGGGGGCGAAAATTTTGGGAGCCTTGAAAAATATGTGGAAGTTGAGAACATTATCTCGGATATATATATATATATATATATATATATATATATATATATATATATATATATATATATATATATATCTTCTGTTTCTCCTTTTAGAAAGTTAAAATACAAGGAGGGGAGAGTTTCTAGTCCCCCGCTCCCGTCCCCTTTAGTCACTTTCTACGACACGTGAGGAATGCGTGGGAAGTATTCTTTCTCCCCTATCCCCGGGGATAGTTCCCCTAGGGAACTACTATTCCATCAAACATACCCATTTTTGTTCTCCAAGATAATGTTTTCTCCTTCCACACATTCTTCATCGCTCCCAGAACCTTTGCCCCCTCCCCCACTCTCTGACTCACTTCCACTTCCATGGTTCCATCCACTGCTAAGTCTTCTCCCAGATATCTAAAACACTTCACTTCCTCCCATTTCTCTCCATTCAAACTTACATCCAAATTAACTTGTCCCTCAACCCTACTGAACCTAATAACCTTGCTCTTATTCACATTTACTCTCAACTTTCTCCTTTCACACACTTTTCCAAAGTCAGTCACCAACCTCTGCAGTTTCTCACCCAAATCAGCCTCTAGAGCTGTATTATAGGCAAACAATAGCTGATTCGTTTCCCAGTCCTTTTCATCCACAACAGACTGCATACTCGCCCCTCTCTCCAAAACTCTTGCATTTACCTCCATAACCACCCCATCCATAAGCAAATCAAACATCCATGGGGACATCACATACCCCTGCCGCAAACTGACATTCACTGGGAACTAATCACTCTCCTCTCTTCCTACTTGTACACATGCCTTACATCCTTGGTAAAAACTTTTCACTTCTTCTAGCATCTTACCTCCCACACTATATACTCTTAAAACCTTCCACAAAGTGTGTGTATCATCCCTGTCATATGCCTTCTCCAGATCTATAGATGGTAAATACAAATCCATATGATGGTTCTTTCTTCATTTGTTTCCTGGCATTACCTTACTAATGTGGGAAACGCAATCAAGTACAATAATAATGATATATATTTCATAATTGATCGCTGTTACCCATTTTGGTGAAGTAGCACCAGGAACAGACAAAAGGAAGGACACATCTACTCATGTCCATTCTCATGCTATGTAATGTACTGAAACCACTGCTCCCTGTCTACAGCCAGGCCCCACATACCTTCCATTTGTATATATATATATATGGGTCTTTCTTCGTGTGTTTCCTGGTGCTACCTCACTAACACAGAAAACGGAGATCAAGTATAATAATGAGTGGATGCTTCACATAGCCTGTTTCAGTCCTTTACTAGCACATTGATCTAGCATACCATATCATTCCAGTTCACTCTATCCTGTACACACCTTTCTCCCTCCTGCATATTTAGGCCCCAGTTGTTCAAAAATCTTTTTTACTTCATCCTTCCATCTTGATTTGATTTTCTCATTCTCCTTGTTCCTTCCACTTTTGCTTTATTTATCCTTTTTGTCAACCTTTCATCTCATTCTTTCCATATGTCCGAACCATTTCAGCACAGTCTCTCCTGCTCTCTCAAACACACATCTCTCTTATCCAGTCATTACTTACTTGATCAAACCATCTCACACCACATATTCTCATATGTTTCATTTCCAACACATTCACCCACCTCCTCACAGCCTTATCTGTAGTCCATGCCTCACATCGAAAAAATATTGTTGGGACTAATATTCCCTCAAACAAACCAATTTTTCTCACCTAGATAATGTTCTCTCTTTCCACTTATTCTTTAGTGGTTCTAGAAATTTGCCCCTCTCCCACCATTATGACTCACTTCAGCTTCCATGGTTTTCTTACTGTGACCACTCCTAGATAACTAACACAACTAACTTGTCCATCATCCCTGCTGAACCTAATAACATTGCTTTTATTCACATTCACTCTCAGCTTTCTCCTTTCACATAATCATCCCAACTCATCACCATCTGCAGTTTCTCACTTAGATCTGCTACCCATTGCTGTATCATCAGCAAACAAAAGGTGACTCACTGCCCAGGCCCTCTCATCACCACAGACTGGATAGTTGCCCCTTTCTCCAAAACTCTTACATTTTACTCTCTCACCACCCCTTCCTTGAATGAGTTGAACAGCTATTGTGAAAGCACACACCCCTGCCACAGACCAACCTTCACTTGGAACCATTCACTCTCCTCTCTTTCTACTCATGCACAGTCCTCACACCTTTGGTGTAAACTTCTCACTGCTTCCAGCAGCTTACCTCGTACACCATATATTCTTAAGACCTTCCAGCATCTCTATCAGCCCTATCATATGCCTTCTCCAGATTTGTAAATATTTTTTTTTTTTTATTATACTTTGTCGCTGTCTCCCGCGTTTGCGAGGTAGCGCAAGGAAACAGACGAAAGAAATGGCCCAACCCCCCCCCATACACATGTATATACATACGTCCACACACGCAAATATACATACCTACACAGCTTTCCATGGTTTACCCCAGACGCTTCACATGCCCTGCTTCAATCCACTGACAGCACGTCAACCCCGGTATACCACATCGCTCCAATTCACTCTATTCCTTGCCCTCCTTTCACCCTCCTGCATGTTCAGGCCCCGATCACACAAAATCTTTTTCACTCCATCTTTCCACCTCCAATTTGGTCTCCCTCTTCTCCTTGTTCCCTCCACCTCTGACACATATATCCTCTTGGTCAATCTTTCCTCTCTCATCCTCTCCATGTGCCCAAACCACTTCAAAACACCCTCTTCTGCTCTCTCAACCACGCTCTTTTTATTTCCACACATCTCTCTTACCCTTACGTTACTCACTCGATCAAACCACCTCACACCACACATTGTCCTCAAACATCTCATTTCCAGCACATCCATCCTCCTGCGCACAACTCTATCCATAGCCCACGCCTCGCAACCATACAACATTGTTGGAACCACTATTCCTTCAAACATACCCATTTTTGCTTTCCGAGATAATGTTCTCGACTTCCACACATTCTTCAAGGCCCCCAGGATTTTCGCCCCCTCCCCCACCCTATGATCCACTTCCGCTTCCATGGTTCCATCCGCTGCCAGATCCACTCCCAGATATCTAAAACACTTCACTTCCTCCAGTTTTTCTCCATTCAAACTCACCTCCCAATTGACTTGACCCTCAACCCTACTGTACCTAATAACCTTGCTCTTATTCACATTTACTCTTAACTTTCTTCTTCCACACACTTTTCCAAACTCAGTCACCAGCTTCTGCAGTTTCTCACATGAATCAGCCACCAGCACTGTATCATCACCGAACAACAACTGACTCACTTCCCAAGCTCTCTCATCCTTAACAGACTTCATACTTGCCCCTCTTTCCAAAACTCTTGCATTTACCTCCCTAACAACCCCATCCATAAACAAATTAAACAACCATGGAGACATCACACACCCCTGCCGCAAACCTACATTCACTGAGAACCAATCACTTTCCTCTCTTCCTACACGTACACATGCCTTACATCCTCGATAAAAACTTTTCACTGCTTCTAACAACTTTCCTCCCACACCATATATTCTTAATACCTTCCACAGAGCATCTCTATCAACTCTATCATATGCCTTCTCCAGATCCATAAATGCTACATATAAATCCATTTGCTTTTCTAAGTATTTCTCACATACATTCTTCAAAGCAAACACCTGATCCACACATCCTCTACCACTTCTGAAACCACACTGCTCTTCCCCAATCTGATGCTCTGTACATGCCTTCACCCTCTCAATCAATACCCTCCCATATAATTTACCAGGAATACTCAACAAACTTATACCTCTGTAATTTGAGCACTCACTCTTATCCCCTTTGCCTTTGTAGATTTGTAAATACCACATACTAATCCATATATGTATATATAAAATGTGCCTCAAAAAGACTGAATGGAACTAAAAGGAAAAACTGCAATGTAGAGGCAGACAAACTCCAGAAAAATGAAAAATGGGTGCACTGAGACCTAACATCAGCTTCAAATTTCTAAATTGGCTTGATGATGATTGGAAAGCATTCTTTAAGACGTGCAGCACCAGAGTAACCAGAGGCCATAACAAAAAGCTGGGTAAAAAGCTTGTTAGTTAAGAAGTACTGGTTCAGTGTTATGGTGGTGGATGGTTGGAATATACCAATGAGATAGTGACTGCTGGCAGTAGACCAAGGTTTAAGAGGCTACTTGACAACATAGAAAATTCAGGATTCTCTCTCTCTCTCTCTCTCTGCTGTATAATAGATAATTGAGTAATCACAGCCTAACAGAAAACCGATCTGGGTTTTTGCCCAAGGTTGAAAATGATGTGATGAAGCTGAGTTGATCCATTTTTCCCCCCCTGTTATTCTCACCTTATTAGGAAATATAGTTTTTCTAACTTCATTACAAATGTTGAGAATAGTGTTGCAATATGTTGTCAGAATTGAAACTACTGAAGTTGTTTTATGTTATATCATTAATTCGATTACATTCATGCTTTTTTTTTTCATAACTAGTCATTGAAAAGGAATTGCTTAAGGTGTGTTTTCTTGGTTTCAGAGAAGAATGGCTAGAAGTATACGAAGATACATTTTCCAACGACATTGTGCGCTGGAAAAATGCCAGGGACACTATGACTGTATGGCAGGCAAGGTAAGCATAACTAAAAAAATTCATGGTGGTGTGTGAAGTGAGAGGGTCAGGGAGAATGGTTTGGTTAGAGAGAGGAGGTGGTGAAAGCTTGCAGAAGATGAAATCCAGCACAGGTTGCAGGTTTGGATGGTATTGAAGTGGAATTCTTAAGAAAGGAGGTGACTGTGTTGTTGATTGGTTGCTAAGGATAGTCACTGTATGTAAAGATCTTAATGAAGTGCCTGAGGATTGGCAGAAAGCATGTATAGTGCCATTGTACAAAGGCAAAGGGGATAAAGGTGTGTTCAAACTAAAGAGGCTTAAGTATTCCTGGAAAATTGTATGGGAAGGTATTGATTGAGAGGATGAAGACTTGTACAGAGTATCAGATTGGGGAAGGGCAGTGTGGTTTCAGAAGTGGTAGTGGATGTGTGGATCAGGTGTTTTCCTTGAAGAATGTGTGAAATACTTAGAAAAACAGATGGATTTTTATGTAGCATTTATGGATCTAGAGAAGGCACATAATAGGGTTGATAGAGATGCTTTGTGGAAGGTCTTAAGGTATATGGTGTGGGAGGTAAGCTGATAGCAGCAGTGAAAAGTTTTTATCAAGGATGTAAAGCATGTGTATGAATAGGGAGGAGAGTGATTGGTTCTCAATGAAGGTCGGTCTGTGGCAGGGTTGTGTGTGATGTCCCCATGGCTGTTAAATATGTTTATGGATGGGGTGGTTAGGGAAGTAAGTGTGAGAGTTTTGGAGAGAGTGGGGGAGTATGCTGTCTGTTGAAGATGAGAGGGCCTGGGAAGTGAATCAGTTGTTGTTTACCGATGATACGGCTCTGGTGATTCGAGTGAGAAACTGCAGAAGTTGGTGACTGAGTTAGGAAAAGTGTGTGAAAGGAGAAAGTTGAGAGTAAAATGTATATAGGAGCAACGTTATTAGGTTCTGCAGGGTTGAGGGACATGTTAGCTGGGATGTAAGTATGAATAGAGAAAAATTGGAGGAAGTGAAGTGTTTTGAATATCTGGGAGTGGACCTATCAGTAAATGGAACTATGGAAGTGGAAGTGAGTCATAGGGTGGGGGAGGGGCAAAGGTTCTGGGAGCAATGAAGAATGTTTGGAAATAGAGAACATTATCTCGAAGAGCAGAAATGGGTACGTTCGAAGGAATAGTGGTTCCAACAATATTATATGGTTGCGAGGCATGGGCTTTAGATGGGGTTATGTGGGGGAGGGTGGATGTGTTGGACATGAAACGTTTGAGGACAATATGTGGTGTGAGGTGGTTGATCAAGTAAGTAATGAAAGGGTAAGATAGATGTGTGGTAATAAAGATAGTGTGGTTGAGAGAGCAGAAGAGGGTGTGTAGAAATGGTTTGGACATATTGAGAGAATGAGTGAGAAAAGATTGACAAAGAGGATATATGTGTCAGAGGTGGAGGGAACAAGGAGAAGCAGGAGTCCATATCGAAGGTGGAAGGACGGAGTGAAAAAGATTTTGAGTAATCAGGGCCTGAACATGCAGGAGGGTGAGAGGCGTGTAAGGAATAGAGTGCATTGGAATGATGTGGTATACCGGGGTCGACGTGCTGTCAGTGGACTGAATCAGGGCATGTGAAATGTCTGGGGTAAACTATGGAAAGGTCTGTGGGGCCTGAATGTGGTTAGGGGGCTGTGATTTCAGTGCATTACATGTGACATTTAGAGATTGAATGTGGACAAATGAGGCCTTTTTTTTATTTTTCTATTTTTTTATTTTTTTTGGTACTACCTTGTTGAAGTTGGGGGGGTAGCAAGGCTGTTTCCTCTTGGGTAGGATGTCACCAGGAATGGGTAAGGGCAAGCAAGTATGAATATGTACAGGTGTGTACATGTATATATATATATATATATATTTTTTTTTTTTTTTTTTTTTTATACTTTGTCGCTGTCTCCCGCGTCTGCGAGGTAGCGCAAGGAAACAGACGAAAGAAATGGCCCAACCCCCCCCCATACACATGTACATACACGTGTCCACACACGTGTATACATACCGACACAGCTTTCCATGGTCCACCCCAGACGCCTCACATGCCTTGATTCACTCCACTGACAGCACGTCAACCCCTGTATACCACATCGCTCCAATTCACTCTATTCCTTGCCCTCCTTACACCCTCCTGCATGTTCAGGCCCCGATCACACAAAATCTTTTTCACTCCATCTTTCCACCTCCAATTTGGTCTCCCTCTTCTCCTCGTTCCCTCCACCTCCGACACATATATCCTCTTGGTCAATCTTTCCTCACTCATTCTCTCCATGTGCCCAAACCATTTCAAAACACCCTCTTCTGCTCTCTCAACCACGCTCTTTTTATTTCCACACATCTCTCTTACCCTTACGTTACTCACTCGATCAAACCACCTCACACCACACATTGTCCTCAAACATCTCATTTCCAGCACATCCATCCTCCTGCGCACAACTCTATCCATAGCCCACGCCTCGCAACCATACAACATTGTTGGAACCACTATTCCTTCAAACATACCCATTTTTGCTTTCCGAGATAATGTTCTCGACTTCCACACATTTTTCAAGGCTCCCAAAATTTTCGCCCCCTCCCCCACCCTATGATCCACTTCCGCTTCCATGGTTCCATCCGCTGACAGATCCACTCCCAGATATCTAAAACACTTCACTTCCTCCAGTTTTTCTCCATTCAAACTTACCTCCCAATTGACTTGACCCTCAACCCTACTGTACCTAATAACCTTGCTCTTATTCACATTTACTCTTAACTTTCTTCTTCCACACACTTTACCAAACTCAGTCACCAGCTTCTGCAGTTTCTCACATGAATCAGCCACCAGCGCTGTATCATCAGCGAACAACAACTGACTCACTTCCCAGGCTCTCTCATCCCCAACAGACTTCATACTTGCCCCTCTTTCCAGGACTCTTGCATTTACCTCCCTAACAACCCCATCCATAAACAAATTAAACAACCATGGAGACATCACACACCCCTGCCGCAAACCTACATTCACTGAGAACCAATCACTTTCCTCTCTTCCTACACGTACACATGCCTTACATCCTCGATAAAAACTTTTCACTGCTTCTGACAACTTGCCTCCCACACCATATATTCTTAATACCTTCCACAGAGCATCTCTATCAACTCTATCATATGCCTTCTCCAGATCCATAAATGCTACATACAAATCCATTTGCTTTTCTAAGTATTTCTCACATACATTCTTCAAAGCAAACACCCGATCCACACATCCTCTACCACTTCTGAAACCGCACTGCTCTTCCCCAATCTGATGCTCTGTACATGCCTTCACCCTCTCAATCAATACCCTCCCATATAATTTACCAGGAATACTCAACAAACTTATACCTCTGTAATTTGAGCACTCACTCTTATCCCCTTTGCCTTTGTACAATGGCACTATGCACGCATTCCGCCAATCCTCAGGCACCTCACCATGAGTCATACATACATTAAATAACCTTACCAACCAGTCAACAATACAGTCACCCCCTTTTTTAATAAATTCCACTGCAATACCATCCAAACCTGCTGCCTTGCCGGCTTTCATCTTCCGCAAAGCTTTTACTACCTCTTCTCTGTTTACCAAATCATTTTCCCTAACCCTCTCACTTTGCACACCACCTCGACCAAAACACCCTATATCTGCCACTCTGTCATCAGACACATTCAACAAACCTTCAAAATACTCATTCCATCTCCTTCTCACATCACCACTACTTGTTATCACCTCCCCATTTACGCCCTTCACTGAAGTTCCCATTTGCTCCCTTGTCTTACGCACCCTATTTACCTCCTTCCAGAACATCTTTTTATTCTCCCTAAAATTTACTGATAGTCTCTCACCCCAACTCTCATTTGCCCTTTTTTTCACCTCTTGCACCTTTCTCTTGACCTCCTGTCTCTTTCTTTTATACTTCTCCCACTCAATTGCATTTTTTCCCTGCAAAAATCTTCCAAATGCCTCTCTCTTCTCTTTCACTAATACTCTTACTTCTTCATCCCACCACTCACTACCCTTTCTAAACAGCCCACCTCCCACTCTTCTCATGCCACAAGCATCTTTTGCGCAATCCATCACTGATTCCCTAAATACATCCCATTCCTCCCCCACTCCCCTTACTTCCATTGTTCTCACCTTTTTCCATTCTGTACACAGTCTCTCCTGGTACTTCCCCACACAGGTCTCCTTCCCAAGCTCACTTACTCTCACCACCTTCTTCACCCCAACATTCACTCCTCTTTTCTGAAAACCCATACTAATCTTCACCTTAGCCTCCACAAGATAATGATCAGACATCCCTCCAGTTGCACCTCTCAGCACATTAACATCCAAAAGTCTCTCTTTCGCACGCCTGTCAATTAACACGTAATCCAATAACGCTCTCTGGCCATCTCTCCTACTTACATAAGTATACTTATGTATATCTCGCTTTTTAAACCAGGTATTCCCAATCATCAGTCCTTTTTCAGCACATAAATCTACAAGCTCTTCACCATTTCCATTTACAACACTGAACACCCCATGCATACCAATTATTCCCTCAACTGCCACATTACTCACCTTTGCATTCAAATCACCCATCACTATAACCCGGTCTCGTGCATCAAAACCGCTAACACACTCATTCAGCTGCTCCCAAAACACTTGCCTCTCATGATCTTTCTTCTCATGCCCAGGTGCATATGCACCAATAATCACCCACCTCTCTCCATCAACTTTCAATTTTACCCATATTAATCGAGAATTTACTTTCTTACATTCTATCACATACTCCCACAACTCCTGTTTAAGGAGTATTGCTACTCCTTCCCTTGCTCTTGTCCTCTCACTAACCCCTGACTTCACTCCCCAGACATTTCCAAACCACTCTTCCCCTTTACCCTTGAGCTTCGTTTCACTCAGAGCCAAAACATCCAGGTTCCTTTCCTCAAACATACTACCATATATATATGTCTGTATATATATATATACTTTTTTAAAGGGGAAGTAAATGTTTATAGTTGTGTGACTGGAGTGATAGTTTTCATACATGGTGCTTTGACAAGAAAATAGTGAAATTGAAAAAATGTAGCTTAGACATTGAAGCTTATTGATACAGTGGTTAAATTGATGAGAACTACTATTGACGTTTGTGTAAATAAATTAAACATTTCCTTTTTTCCATAGCCAGAGGTTGAACCATTATGTGACATTCATTTTTTCATTTCATTTCAAGCTAGAAGTTTCAGTTTTCTAAATTGTTTCTTACATTTTTCACATGTATATATATGTATGTGTGTGTGTGTGTGTATGTGTGCGTGTGTGTGTGTATGTGTGTGTATGTGTATATATATATATGTATATTATCCCTGGGGATAGGGGTGAAAGAATACTTCCCACGCATTCCTCGCGTGTCGTAGAAAGCGACTAGAGGGGACGGGAGCGGGGGGCCAAAAATCCTCCCCTCCTTGTATTTTTTTTTAACTGTCTAAAATGGGAAACAGAAGAAGGAGTCACGCGGGGAGTGCTCATCCTCCTCGAAGGCTCAGATTGGGGTGCCTAAATGTGTGTGGATGTAACCAAGATGTGAAAAAAGGAGAGATAGGTAGTATGTTTGAGGAAAGGAACCTGGATGTTTTGGCTCTGAGTGAAACGAAGCTCAAGGGTAAAGGGGAAGAGTGGTTTGGGAATATCTTGGGAGTAAAGTCAGGGGTTAGTGAGAGGACAAGAGGAAGGGAAGGAGTAGCAGTACTCCTGAAACAGGAGTTGTGGAAGTATGTGATAGAATGTAAGAGAGTAAATTCTCGATTGATATGGGTAAAACTGAAAGTTGATGGAGAGAGATGGGTGATTATTGGTGTATATGCACCTGGGCATGAGAAGAAAGATCATGAGAGGCAAGTGTTTTGGGAGCAGCTGAATGAGTGTGTTAGTGGTTTTGATGCACGAGACTGGGTTATAGTGTTGGGTGATTTGAATGCAAAGGTGAGTAATGTGGCAGTTGAGGGAATAATTGGTATACATGGGGTGTTCAGTGTTGTAAATGGAAATGGTGAAGAGCTTGTAGATTTATGTGCTGAAAAAGGACTGATGATTGGGAATACCTGGTTTAAAAAGCAAGATATACATAAGTATACTTATGTAAGTAGGAGAGATGGCCAGAGAGCGTTATTGGATTACGTGTTAATTGACAGGCGCGCGAAAGAGAGACTTTTGGATGTTAATGTGCTGAGAGGTGCAACTGGAGGGATGTCCGATCATTATCTTGTGGAGGCTAAGGCGAAGATTTGTATGGGTTTCCAGAAAAGAAGAGTGAATGTTGGGGTGAAGAGGGTGGTGAGAGTAAGTGAGCTTGGGAAGGAGACTTGTGTGAGGAAGTACCAGGAGAGACTGAGTACAGAATGGAAAAAGGTGAGAACAATGGAAGTAAGGGGAGTGGGGGAGGAATGGGATGTATTTAGGGAATCAGTGATGGATTGCGCAAAAGATGCTTGTGGCATTAGAAGAGTGGGAGGTGGGTTGATTAGAAAGGGTAGTGAGTGGTGGGATGAAGAAGTAAGAGTATTAGTGAAAGAGAAGAGAGAGGCATTTGGACGATTTTTGCAGGGAAAAAATGAAATTGAGTGGGAGACGTATAAAAGAAAGAGACAGGAGGTCAAGAGAAAGGTGCAAGAGGTGAAAAAAAGGGCAAATGAGAGTTGGGGTGAGAGAGTATCATTAAATTTTAGGGAGAATAAAAAGATGTTCTGGAAGGAGGTAAATAAAGTGCGTAAGACAAGGGAGCAAATGGAAACTTCAGTGAAGGGCGCAAATGGGGAGGTGATAACAAGTAGTGGTGGTGTGAGAAGGAGATGGAGTGAGTATTTTGAAGGTTTGTTGAATGTGTTTGATGATAGAGTGGCAGATATAGGGTGTTTTGGTCGAGGTGGTGTGCAAAGTGCGAGGGTTAGGGAAAATGATTTGGTAAACAGAGAAGAGGTAGTAAAAGCTTTGCGGAAGATGAAAGCCGGCAAGGCAGCAGGTTTGGATGGTATTGCAGTGGAATTTATTAAAAAAGGGGGTGACTGTATTGTTGACTGGTTGGTAAGGTTATTTAATGTATGTATGACTCATGGTGAGGTGCCTGAGGATTAGCGGAATGCATGCATAGTGCCATTGTACAAAGGCAAAGGGGATAAGAGTGAGTGCTCAAATTACAGAGGTATAAGTTTGTTGAGTATTCCTGGCAAATTGTATGGGAGGGTATTGATTGAGAGGGTGAAGGCATGTACAGAGCATCAGATTGGGGAAGAGCAGTGTGGTTTCAGAAGTGGTAGAGGATGTGTGTATCAGGTGTTTGCTTTGAAGAATGTATGTGAGAAATACTTAGAAAAGCAAATGGATTTGTATGTAGCATTTATGGATCTGGAGAAGGCATATGATAGAGTTGATAGAGATGCTCTGTGGAAGGTATTAAGAATATATGGTGTGGGAGGCAAGTTGTTAGAAGCAGTGAAAAGTTTTTATCGAGGATGTAAGGCATGTGTACGTGTAGGAAGAGAGGAAAGTGATTGGTTCTCATTGAATGTAGGTTTGCGGCAGGGGTGTGTGATGTCTCCATGGTTGTTTAATTTGTTTATGGATGGGGTTGTAAGGGAGGTGAATGCAAGAGTTTTGGAAAGAGGGGCAAGGATGAAGTCTGTTGGGGATGAGAGAGCTTGGGAAGTGAGTCAGTTGTTGTTCGCTGATGATACAGCGCTGGTGGCTGATTCATGTGAGAAACTGCAGAAGCTGGTGACTGAGTTTGGTAAAGTGTGTGAAAGAAGAAAGTTAAGAGTAAATGTGAATAAGAGCAAGGTTATTAGGTACAGTAGGGTTGAGGGTCAAATCAATTGGGAGGTGAGTTTGAATGGAGAAAAACTGGAGGAAGTGAAGTGTTTTAGATATCTGGGAGTGGATCTGGCAGCGGATGGAAACATGGAAGCGGAAGTGGATCATAGGGTTGGGGAGGGGGCGAAAATTCTGGGAGCCTTGAAGAATGTGTGGAAGTCTAGAACATTATCTCGGAAAGCAAAAATGGGTATGTTTGAAGGAATAGTGGTTCCAACAATGTTGTATGGTTGCGAGGCGTGGGCTATGGATAGAGTTGTGCGCAGGAGGATGGATGTGCTGGAAATGAGATGTTTGAGGACAATGTGTGGTGTGAGGTGGTTTGATCGAGTAAGTAACGTAAGGGTAAGAGAGATGTGTTGAAATAAAAAGAGCGTGGTTGAGAGAGCAGAAGAGGGTGTTTTGAAATGGTTTGGTCACATGGAGAGAATGAGTGAGGAAAGATTGACCAAGAGGATATATGTGTCGGAGGTGGAGGGAACGAGGAGAAGAGGGAGACCAAATTGGAGGTGGAAAGATGGAGTGAAAAAGATTTTGTGTGATCGGGGCCTGAACATGCAGGAGGGTGAAAGGAGGGCAAGGAATAGAGTGAATTGGATCGATGTGGTATACCGGGGTTGACGTGCTGTCAGTGGATTGAATCAAGGCATGTGAAGCGTCTGGGGTAAACCATGGAAAGCTGTGTAGGTATGTATATTTGCGTGTGTGGACTTATGTATATACATGTGTATGGGGGTGGGTTGGGCCATTTCTTTCGTCTGTTTCCTTGCGCTACCTCGCAAACGCGAGAGACAGCAAAAAAAAAAAAAAAAAAAAAAAGTCTGTATATGTATATATGATTTTATGTATGTGTATGTATATGTACATGTATGGGCAATTATGTACATATATTTGTGTATGATTGGATGGACTGTTCTTCATCTGTTTCCGGGCTCTACCTCACTGATGCAGGAAATGGCAATCAAGTAAATAAATGAGATAAATTTATGTGTGTATAGGAGTGAATGTGTCTTTCTTTGTCTGTTTCTTGGTGCTACCTGGTAAACGATGATCAGTTATGAAAGAAAAGATACACCTCTCCCGTCTGCACTGTAGGGAGTATTTCTGCAGTGGTTTATGTTATTCCCAATAAATTACTTTCTTTGCTGCATTAATATAGGCTGTGAAAGATATCTTTCTAATATCTTTCTAATTCCACAGTTTCACCTGCCTTGTAGGGTGATGTTAGAACTCAAGAATATTCAATTCATGAAAGAATTAGTGCCTTGAACAATATTATTATTGGTTTTTTTTCCTTCGTCTTGAAGTTCCTTAGAATATTTGTTGTGTTCACTGAACATGAGCTTATTAGACATTAATACTCTAAGGTCTTTCACATTATTCATCAGGTTTATCATAGTGTCTGTGTTTGTCTGATATTCTGTGTTGTTTTTCTTTACTTCATTTTCCCCATACTGGAGGAGTTAAAATTTATCTTCATTGAAAAAATGGTGTTCTTGGTTACCCAGTTTAAGACTGTTTATCTCACTTTGTAGCCCTTTGGCATCATCTATTGATGTGATTTTGATACTTATTGTTGTATCATCTGCAAATGATGATTTGGAATGAGGGGACTGAGCTTTTTAGTGTGAAAGAGCTTGAGATACTACTATGTGTTGTGATGTATGAATTGAAAAGTTGCAAATCCATTTTCCAATTTTTCCGCTTATTCCCATCTTTCACGTTTTAGGTGCTAGGACACCATGGTCACATTTGCAAAGTCTTTGTTAATCACATCAGCATTTTCTTTGTTATGCAGAGCTTCAACATCTTCCTGCACTGAAACCTTGTTTTCTTGGGTTATGTGGTTTGTTCACTTCCATGAATTAAGTCATCTTGCCTTTTAGGACTCTTTCGAAGATTTTAATGATGTGTGATGTTCATGCTGTCGGTTTATAGTTTTTTTTTGAATGCTTTGCTTTGTTATTTGTAGTGTGGTGCAATGTGGGTCAGTTTCAGACTCTTGGGAATTATGCCAGAAACTGACTTTTTCTCTAGAGGATATATAGTGCATGTACTTGAGGTGTCTAACATTTCTTTATGAAAATTGAGTTCTATGAGTTGGGTCCATATACTGATGCTTTGCTTCCATTTTTATGGAATGGTGTAATGTGGGTCAGTTTCAGACTCTTGGGAATTATGCCAGAAACTAGACTTTTTTTCAAGTGGATATTTAGTGCATGTGCTAGAGTTGGCCTGCATTTCTTTGTGAAAACTGAGTTCCCTGAGTTGGGTCCATATGCTGTTAAGACATGGAAGTTGATTCGGCTGTTTTTAAGCCCTCACTGGATACATTTATACTCTCGAGATATGATGACAAGGTTTCTCAGGGCCTAAAGTTTACTATGCTGGGTGAATTGGTACCTATTTGCACCATGAGAGAATGTAGTATGTTCATTATAATGTTGTCCCATGTCCTTTACCTCATGGGTGGGACTTGAATCCAGGAATTTTTTATGAAAAGTCGATTTCTTTTTCATTTGGCCTGGACATCCTTTCAAACATTGATAGGATTATAATTCAGATTGGTGTATCATGTTCATATAAGGATAGTCATTTAGTGTATTCTTATTTTTGAAAGATTTGACAATAGCTCAGACTTTGAAGATTTATTCCTGAGAAATCTCTAGCATTTGTAGGCCTTCTGAAGCAAGAGCTGGCAAAATCGGCTTGATATGTCATGATTCTTAATGCATTTCACTTGTGTGTGATATTCATATAAGAAAGCATAACAGTACTGTCTGTAATTAGTAGAGCTATTGTGAGTACTCTGCAGAATTAAGTTTACAGTTATTTTGTAAAAATTAAATTCTCTGCTTTGGTTTTTCAGAGTATACAAATTACCTGCTGGCGTCGATGTAACTTTACCCTTACTTCAAGCCAAAGTTGTAGATGCTGACCCCACAGTTGCTAAATCTCTGAAATCCATCTTACTTGCATCTGCTCTCCAGAGGTAAGGCAGATACCTTTTTCCTTGTACTTATAACACTAATAGTAGTATTATTTCCTGCACTGGCAAGTAACTCCAGAACCAGAAGAAAAAAATGGCCTCATTCGGTCATATTCACTCTTTAACTGTCATGCAAGATACATGTAACAAACCACAGGATAACCTTTCCAAGGTTATCCGGAACTGCATCACATGCCCTGGTTCAATCCATTGATAGTGCATTTCCCCCTTTATACCACACTCCTCCAACTTGCTGTATCATGTTCATGCCTTATGCCCTTCTGAATTTTCAACTCCAGAGCACTCATGACCTTTTTCCACTCCATCTTACCACCATCTCCAGTATGCTCTCCCCCTTTCTCCTTGTCCCCTCCACTTCTGATACATATACTCCTTTGTCAGCCTGTCCTTGTTCATTCTTTCCATATGTCCAAACCATATCAGCACATTTGTCTCAGTTCTCAACCATACTCTTCTTATTACCATGTGTCTTCCTTACTATGTTATTTCTTAAGTGATTAACACTCCTCATGCCATGTATTTTCTTTGTACACTTAATTTCCAGAACTCTCACCCTCATATGCTGATTTACAGTAAATTATGGCTTCTCTTGCCACAGATTTGATGCACATAAGCTTTGTTTGGCATACTGGGAGAATAATTGAAACAAGGAGAGTGGGAAGGGAGTGTAAAGTGTTCAAGGTATCAATGCGTATGTATACAGATGAAGATTGTTGTATGCAGAAGGAGAGATGTATGAGAATAGATAGTATGTGGTGGGATGAGGAAGTTGAATTACTTCTGAATAAAGAATAGAGCTGTGTGTGGATGGTATTTGTTTGTGTGGATGTGAATGTTTAACAAGTCAGTGTCATGAACACCTCTTTCTAACTGTAGCTTGGTGATGCTTGCCAAAGCTCCTTAAAACATTATGATTATCAGAGATCAATAAACCTTCAAGCCTTGAGATCCCAGTTATAACTAAGAACATCTTATAAGAAAATCACCACACAGTACTAGCTTTGGTATCAGTTTACCCCAAAAGGGCTAAAGTAGGTTTCCTTGAATCCTTTCACTGGCTACATTCATAAACTCATAAAAAGCTTGTGAACTGAAAGATTTGATGGAAAAAAATTATCATCAAGGGTTGCACCAATTCTTTAAACCCCCTCAGGCTGAATTTACATCTGCAACCTTTCCCAAAGGAATATGTAATTATACATTTGTAGCTTTTTAAAGGTTTGATCCTTACACTGCAGCTATATTTTTTTCTGGTGATTCTTTTCTGTTCTTTGTGGCTGGGGTGTATAGACCTGTTTTTTCTTCTCTTTACTGAAGCTGGAGCATACATATTGATGTTTGTAGTCGCATCCTATACACTGTTTTGATATGCTGTCGCCTTAAGTATATACATGATGCCAAATGTGTTTGCAATTTGTGCTTTTGAAGCAGCATTCTACTTACAAGATGAAGAATTTTACTGATGAAAAACCTTAATAAGTAGTTATATTTGTTTGTGACAAAAATGCTTCCAAAAATATCACACATTTATATACTTATGCCTAAAAAGACTCTTGGAGTACCTCGTATGCCTGGTTGCAAAACAGAAGTTAATGTCTGTGTTGCTTACCATGGAAAGTGTTGTGGGTCCTGGATGTGGAAAGGGAGCTGTGGTTTCGATGCATTACACATGACAGCTAAAGACTGAATGTGAACGAATGTGGCCTTTGTTGTCTTTTCCTAGCGCTACCTCACACGTGCAAATGGGGAGGGGGGTGTCATTTCATGTGTGGCGAGGTGGCGACAGGAATGAATGAAGGCAGCAAGTATGAATATGTACATGTGTATATATGTATATGCCTGTGTATGTATATGTATGTATATGTTGAGATGTACATGTGCTTGTGTGGGCGTTTATGTATATACATGTGCATGTGGGTGGGTTGGGTCATTCTTTCGTCTGTTTCCTTGCACTACCTTGCTGACGCGGGAGACAGTGACTAAGTATGATAGATAGAAATCATTTTATTAAGAAAATTTTGTTTATAATTTTTATAGCAAACTTTTGGAGATAGTTTTGAGAATATCCCACACATATTGTATTTTGTATATTAGGATTGCTACCATGAAAGGGATTAGATAAGGCAAATGCCATTTGCCTCTTCTTGATAGAAAGTTAGGAACTACTTTATCCAAAATACCCAAGACAGAAAGATATTGGAATTAGAAAGAGACAAAGGTAGTAGTAAAGCAAAACATTGAAAGAAGATCTGTAGAAAGAATAATCTCAAAAAGGTTATTAAGGAATTAAAGAATTTATTGCAAACCTTTGGTTAGTGGCATTAATGAATATTGCCAAAGAGTAGAATAGTTTGTGGGTGAGAGACAGTTTTTTTTACATTTACACAGTTTTTGAGACTATATCACCAGTTGCTCTTTTTATTAAGTATATGTAAATTTTTCATCGCAGGTTTGTAAGCGCCATTGTGAAACTGCCACAGAAGAATTATTATTCGTCACAGTCACTGCATACTCTTGCTGCTGACATTGGACTACCCATGCATCTGGTTGATCTTCGGAATGAGATTATACATGGCAGTGGTGGATGGGAAGGTGGAGAGACAATTTATAAAGCCTTTGAGACTGCATATGAGTGGATCAAGGTATATGTAGTAGAAAGCATTTCTTTGCAGATCATGAAACCTCTCCAAGTATGCCATTTCCCAGTGTTTGCACATGGTAACACTGCTTCCTTAAATTCCTCCCCAACCTCACTCACTCCCATTGCTTCACGTACTCTCACCTTTTGTCATTCTACACTCAATTTCTCATGGTATTTCATCACATAAGTCACCTTTCTAAGTTCACTTGCTTTCATTTAAAGTCTTTTGTTTACTGCTGTTCTCAGAATATTGCTTATATGATTTTACATTTGAAGAAAGGAGAGATAGGTAGTATGTTTGAGGAAAGAAACCTGGTTGCTCTGGCTCTGAGTGAAATGAAGATCAAGGGTAAAAGAGAAGAGTGGCTTGGGAAAGTAAAATCAGGGGTTGGTGAGAGGACAAGAGCAGGAGTTGTGGGAGTATGTGATAGAGTGTAAGAAAGTAAATTCCAGATTGTTGTGGGTAAAAGTGAAAGTGGATGGAGAGAGATGGGTGATTACTGGTGCTTATGCACCTGGTCATGAGAAGAAAGATTATGAGAGGCAAGTGTTTTGGGAGCAGCTGAGTGAGGATATTAGCAGTTTGATGCTTGAGACTGGGTTATAGTGATGGATAATTTAAATGTGAAAGTGAGTAATGTAGCAGTTGAGTGTATAATTGGTGTACATAGGGATGTTCAGATTATAAATGGAAATGGTGAAGAGCTTGTGGATTTGTGTGCTGAAAAAAGACTGGTGATCAGGAGTACCTGGTTTAAAAAGATAGATGTGTTGTAGAAGGCGACTAAAAGGGGAGGGAGCGGATGGCTGGAAATCCTCCCCTCTCGTTTTTTTTTTTTTTTTTTTTTTTTTTTCTCCCCAAAAGAGGGAACAGAGAAGGGGGCCAGATGAAGATATTCCCTCAAAGGCCCAGTCCTCTGTTCTTAACGCTACCTCACTAAGGCGGGAAATGGCGAATAGTATGGAAATATGGAGACATTTGTTTATGTATGTAAGTAGGAGAGATGGTCCAAGGGCATTACTGGATTACATGTTAATCGTTAGGTGTGTAAAAGAGAGACTTTTGCATGCTAATGTGGTGAGAGGGGCAGCTGGAGGGATGTCTGATCACTGTCTTGTGGAGGCAAAGGTGAAGATTTGTAGTGGTTTTCAGAAAAGAAGAGAGAAAGTTGGGGAGAAGAGAGTGGTGAGAGTAAGTGAGCTTGGAGAGGAGACTTGGGTGAGGAAGTATCAGGAGAGATTGAGTGTAGAATAGCAAAAAGTGAGAGCATGGGGTGTTCAGTCTGTAAACGGAAATGGTGAAGAGCTTGTGGGTTTGTGCGTTGAAAAAAAGACTGGTGATTGGGAATACTTGCTTTAAAAAGAGAGATATACATATGTATACATATGTAAGTAGGAGAAATGGTCCAAGGGCATTATTGGATTACGTGTTAATTGATAGATTTGTAAAAGAGAGACTTCTGGATGTTGATGTGGTGAGAGGGGCAGCTGGAGGGATGTCTGATTACTAGCTTGTGGAGACGAAGGTGAAGATCTGTAGTGTTGTCAGAAAAGAAAAGAGAATGTTGGGGAGGAGAGAGAGTGGTGAGAGTATGTGAGCTTGGAGAGGAGGCTTGGATGAGGAAGTATCAGGAGAGATTGAGTGTATAATGGCAAAAAGTGAAAACAAATAACATGAAGGGAGTATTTGAGGAATGGGATTTATTTAAGGAAGCAGTGATAGCTTGCACAAAAGATGCATGTGGCATGAGAAAGGTAGGAGGTGGGCAGATTAGAAAGTGTAGTGAGTGGTGGGATGAAAAAGTAAGGTTGGTAGTGACAGAGAAAAGAGAGGCGTTTGGACGATATTTGCGGGGAAGTAGTGCAAATGACTGGGAGATGTATAAAAAAAAGCATCAAGAGGTCAAGAGAAAGGTGCAAGAGTTGAAAAACAGGGCAAATGAGAGTTGGGGTGAGAGAGTAACATTAGATTTTAGGGAGAATTAAAAGATGTTTTGGAAGGAGGTAAATAATCTGTGTAAGACAAGAGAACAAATAGAAACATTGGTGAAGGGAGCAAGTGGGGAAGTGGTAACAGGTAGTGAAGAAGTGATAAGGAGATGTAGTGAGTATTTTGAAGGTTTGTTGAATGTGTTTGATGATAGAGTGGCAGATATAGGATGTTTTGGTCGGGGTGGTGTGTGAAGTGAGATGGTCAGGAAGAATGATTTAGTGAAGAGAAGAGGTAATGAAAGCTTTGCGGAGGATGAACTCTGGCACGGCAGTGGGTTTTGATGGCATTGCAGTGGAATTTATTAAAAAAGGGGGTGACAGTGTTCTTGATTGGTTGGTAAGGATAGTCAGTGTATGGATGGACCATGGTGAAGTGGCTGAGGATTGGCAGAATGCATGCATACTGCTATATCACGAAGGCAAAGGGGAAAAACGTAAATGTACAAACTACAGAAGCAAACGTTTGTCGAGTATTCCTGGGAAATTACATGGGAGGGTATTGACTAAGAGGTTGAAGGCATGTACAGAGCATCAGACTGGGGAAGAGCAGTGTGGTTTCAGAAGTGGTAGAGGACGTGTGGATCAGGTGTTTGCTTTGAAGAATGTATGTGAGAAATACTTAGAAAAGCAAATGGATTTGTATGTGGAATTTATGGATCTGGAGAAGGCATATAGGGTTAATATAGATGCTTTGTGGAAGGCTTTAAGAGTATATGGTGTGGGAGGTAAGTTGCTAGAAGTGTGAAACGTTTTTACCAAGGATGTAAGGCATGTGTACGAGTAGGAAGAGAGGAAAGTGATTGGTTCCCAGTTAATGTCGGTCTGTGGCAGGGTTATGTGATGTCCAATGGATGTTTAATTTGTTTTTGGATGGGGTGGTGAGTAAGGTAAATGCAAGAGTTTTGAATAGAGTGGCAAGTATGCAGTCTGTTGTGGATGAGAGGGCTTGGGAAGGGAGTCAGTTGTTGTTCGCTAAGTATACAGCTCTAGTGGCTGATTCATGTGAGTTACTGCTGAGGTTGGTAAGTGAGTTTGAAAAAATGTGTGAAAGGAGAAAATTGAGGGTAAATGTGAATAAGAGCAAGATTATTAGATTCAGTAGGGTTGAGGGACAAGTTAATTGGGGTGTGAGTTTGAATGGAGAAACATTGGAGGAGGTGAAGTGTTTTAGATATCTGGGGTTGGTCTTACCAGCTGATGGAACAGTGGAAGTGGTAGTGATTCACAGGGTGGGGAGGTTGCGAAGGTTCTGGGAGCGATGAAGAATGTGTGGAAGGGGAGAACATTATCTTGGAGAGCAAAGATGGGTATATTTGAAGGAATAGTAGTTTGAATTATATGGTTGCGAGGCATGGGTTAGAGATGGGGTTGTATGGAGGAGGGTGGATGTGTTGGAAATGAAGTGTTTGAGGATAATATGTGGTGTATATTGGTATGATCAAGTAAGTAGTGTAAGAGTAAGAGAGATGTATGGAAATGAAAAGAGTATGATTGAGAGATCAGAGGAGTGTGTGTGTTCAAATGGTTTGGACATATGGAGAGAATGAGTGAGGAAAGATTTACAAAGAAAATATGTGTCAGAGGTGGAGGAAACAAGAAGTGGGAGACCAAATTGGAGGTGGAAAGATGGAGTGAAAAAGATTTTGAGTGATCAGGACCGAACGTACCAGAAGGTGAGAGGCTTGCAAGGAATAGAGTGAATTGGAACAATGTGGTATACCGGAGTCAACATGCTGTCAGTGGACTGAACCAGAGCATTTGAAGTATCTGGGGTAAACCTTGGCAAGGTCTGTGGAGCCTGGATGTGGATAGGGAGCTGTTACACATGATAGCTAGAGGCTGAATGTGAGTAAATTGGCCTTTTTTTATCCGTTTTCCTGGCGCTTTCTCGCTGAAGCAGGGGATAGCATTGCTCTTTTCCTGTGGGGTGTGGTTTTGCCAGGAATGGATGAAGTCAAACAAGTATATGTTCATGTGTGTGTATGTAATGTCTGCATATGTGTATGTATATGTGCACATATGGGCATATAAGATTATTTAATGTATGTCTGATTCATGGTGAGGTGCCTGAGGATTGGCAGAATCCTTCCATAGTGCCATTGTACAAAGGCAAAGGGGATAAGAGTGAGTGCTCAAATTACAGAGGTATAAGTTTGTTGAGTATTCCTGGTAAATTATATGGGAGGGTATTGATTGAGAGGGTGAAGGCATGTACAGAGCATCAGATTGGGGAAGAGCAGTGTGGTTTCAGAAGTAGAGGATGTGTGGATCAGGTGTTTGCTTTGAAGAATGTATGTGAGAAATACTTAGAAAAGCAAATGGATTTGTATGTAGCATTTATGGATCTGGTGAAGGCGTATGATAGAGTTGATAGATATGCTCTGTGGAAGGTATTAAGAATATATGGTGTGGGAGGGAAGTTGTTAGAAGCAGTGAAAAGTTTTTATCGAGGATGTAAGGCATGTGTACGTGTAGGAAGAGAGGAAAGTGATTGGTTCTCAGTGAATATAGGTTTGCGGCAGGGGTGTGTGATGTCTCCATGGTTGTTTAATTTGTTTATGGATGGGGTTGTAAGGGAGGTGAATGCAAGAGTTTTGGAAAGAGGGGCAAGTATGAAGTCTGTTGTGGATGAGAGAGCTTGGGAAGTGAGTCAGCTGTTGTTCACTGATGATACAGTGCTGATGGCTGATTCATGTGAGAAACTGCAGAAGCTGGTGACTGAGTTTGGTAAAGTGTGTGGAAGAAGAAAGTTAAGAGTAAATGTGAATAAGAGCAAGTGTTATTAGGTGCAGTAGGGTTGAGGGTCAAGTCAATTGGGATATAAGTTTAAATGGAGAAAAACTGGAGGAAGTAAAGTGTTTTAGATATCTGGGAGTGGATTTGGTAGCGGATGCAACCATGGAAGCGGAAGTGAGTCATAGGGTGGGGGAGGGGGCGAAAATTCTGGGAGCGTTGAAGAATGTGTGGAAGTCGAGAACATTATCTCAGAAAGCTAAAATGGGTATGTTTGAAGGAATAGTGGTTCCAACAATGTTATATGGTTGCAAGGCGTGGGCTATGGATAGAGTTGTGTGGAGGAGGGTGGATGTGCTGGAAATGAGATGTTTGAGGACAATATGTGGTGTGAGATGGTTTGATCGGGTAAGTAATGTAAGGGTAAGAGAGATGTGTGGTAATAAAAAGAGTGTGGTTGAGAGAGCAGAAGAGTGTGTTTTGAAATGGTTTGGTCACATGGAGAGAATGAATGAGGAATGATTGACCAGAGGATATATAAGTCAGAGATGGAGGGAACGAGGAGAAGTGGGAGACCAAATTGGAGTTGGAAAGATGGAGTGAAAAAGATTTTGAGTGATCAGGGTCTGAACATGCAGGAGGGTGAAAGGCGTGCAAGGAATAGAGTGAATTGGAATGATGTGGTATACCGGGGTCGACGTGCTGTCAGTGGATTGAACCAGGGCATGTGAAGTGTCTGGGGTAAACCATGGAAAGTTCTGTGGGACCTGGATGTGGAAAAGGAGCTGTGGTTTTGGTGCATTATTACATGACAGCTAGAGACTGAGTGTGAATGAATGTGGCCTTTGTTGTCTTTCCCTAGCGCTACCTCGCACACATGAGGGGGTAGGGGGTTGTTATTTCATGTGTGGCGAGGTGGCGATGGGAATGAATAAAGGCAGACAGTATGAATTATGTACATGTGTATATATGTATATGTCTGTGTGTGTATATGTATGTATACGTTGAGATGTATAGGTATGTATATTTGCGTGTGTGGAGGTGTATGTATATACATGTGTATGTGGGTGGGTTGGGCCATTCTTTCGTCTGTTTCCTTGCACTACCTCGCTGACACGGCAGACAGCAATAAAGCAAAATAGTAGAAGGAAAATACATTATTTATATATATATTTATTTTGCTTTGTTGCTGTCTCCCACATTTGCGAGTTAGCGCAAGGAAACAGACAAAAGAAATGGCCCAACCCACCCCCATACACATGTATATACATACACATCCCCACACGCAAATATACGTACCCATACATCTCAAAGTACACATATATACACACACACACACATATACATATATACACATGCACACAATTCACACTGTCTGCCCTTATTCATTCCCATCGCCACCTCGCCACACATGGAATAACATCCCCCTCCCCCTCATGTGTGCGAGGTAGCGCTAGGAAAAGACAACAAAGGCCCCATTCGTTCACACTCAGTCTCTAGCTGTAATGCAATAATGCCCGAAACCACAGCTCCCTTTCCACATCCAGGCCCAACACAACTTTCTATGGTTTACCCCAGACGCCTCACATGCCCTGATTCAATCCATTGACAGCAAGTCGACCCCGGTATACCACATCGATCCAATTCACTCTATTTCTTGCCCGCCTTTCACCCTCCTGCATGTTCAGGCCCTCCCCGATCACTCAAAATCTTTTTCACTCCATCTTTCCACCTCCAATTTGATCTCCCACTTCTCCTCGTTCCCTCCACCTCTGACACATATATCCTCTTGGTCAATCTTTCCTCACTCATTCTCTCCATGTGCCCAAACCATTTCAAAAACCCTCTTCTGCTCCCTCAACCACGCTCTTCTTATATATATATATATATATATATATATATATATATATATATATATATATATATATATATTTATATATATATATCTTTTTTTTCTTTTAAACTATTCGCCATTTCCCGCGTTAGCGAGGTAGCTTTAAGAACAGAGGACTGGGCCTTTGGGGGAATATCCTCACCTGGCCCCCTTCTGTGTTCCTTCTTTTGGGAAAAAAAGAAAATAGAGAGGGGAGGATTTCCAGCCCCCCGCTCCCTCCTCTTTTAGTTGCCTTCTACGACACGCAGGGAATACGTGGGAAGTATTCCTTCTCCCCTATACCCAGGGATATATATATATATATATATATATATATATATATATATATATATATATATATATATATATATATATATATATATTTATATATATATATATATATATATATATATATATATATATATATATATATATATTTTTTTTTTTTTTTTTTTTATACTTTGTCGCTGTCTCCCGCGTTTGCGAGGTAGCGCAAGGAAACAGACGAAAGAAATGGCCCAACCCCCCCCCCCATACACATGTACATACACACGTCCACACACGCAAATATACATACCTACACAGCTTTCCATGGTTTACCCCAGACGCTTCACATGCCTTGCTTCAATCCACTGACAGCACGTCAACCCCTGTATACCACATGACTCCAATTCACTCTATTTCTTGCCCTCCTTTCACCCTCCTGCATGTTCAGGCCCCGATCACACAAAATCTTTTTCACTCCATCTTTCCACCTCCAATTTGGTCTCCCTCTTCTCCTCGTTCCCTCCACCTCCGACACATATATCCTCTTGGTCAATCTCTCCTCACTCATTCTCTCCATGTGCCCAAACCATTTCAAAACACCCTCCTCTGCTCTCTCGACCACGCTCTTTTTATTTCCACACATCTCTCCCACCCCTACGTTACTTACTCGATCAAACCACCACACACTGTCCCCAAACATCCCACCTCCAGCACATCCATCCTCCTGCGCACATCCCCATCCATAGCCCATATATATATATATATATATATATATATATATATATATATATTAAAGGGTGTTTTGGTTGAGGTGGTGTGCAAAGTGAGAGGGTTAGGGAAAATGATTTGGTAAACAGAGAAGAGGTAGTGAAAGCTTTGCGGAAGATGAAAGCCGGCAAGGCAGCAGGTTTGGATGGTATTGCAGTGGAATTTATTAAAAAAGGGGGTGACTGTATTGTTGACTGGTTGGTAAGGTTATTTAATGTATGTATGACTCATGGTGAGGTGCCTGAGGATGGGGAATGGTGCATTTAGTGCATTGTACAACGGCCAAAGGGGATAAGCGTGAGAGTCAATTACAGAGTTATAAGATTGGATGATTCTTCTTTTAAATTAAAAGTGAGGTATTGATTGAGATTTTGAAGTAATAACATAGATATAAATTTTCATATCGATTGGATATACTTGTAAGCTTATTGTTTGTCCTTATTTTAGAAATCCTCCTACATATCTCCACAAATACTAAACTTCATATATTCTCTTACTTTACATTATCATTCAAATAACTTAATCATCTCATAATATTACTTAAACTTCACACATTAATCTTTCCCAATTAACTCATCCTATCCCCTAAAACACTCTTATACCTTATATAATAATCACTTCTCTCTCCCTATCATTAAACCTATCCCATACTTAAATTTTTTTATATAATAATAAATAATAAACCAAATAAACTTATTTAATAATTTCTACCCATCCATTAAAATTCCCTTTTTTACATCCTAATAATTTTATCTCTCTAATTCCTTTATATAATAATATATCATTATTATTATAATCTATATAGTTAATCATACCCATCTCTGTAGAGATATACTCTCTCTCTCTCTACGCTCTCTCTCTTCACTCACTCACATCACACACAAACCTCTCATAATACTATTGAGAATATACTCTCTCAACTACAATTCATAGATATTACCTCATCGCTACTCGTCACGCTCACTAAACAATTTCAAATAAAACTATTTACTTCTCCTCTTATCTAGATACAACCTCCTCTCCCACATTTTCAAACTAAACATACTCACTCTCCTCTACGTATTCTGATCTTTCATTCCCATTATACGACACAGTTTATTTTTCGAATTACTTTTTTTTATTTTAGACACACAAAAATTTTTAATCCTCCTTAAATTCCTACCTCTCAACCAACTTCTAAACAAATCTCTCACTTACTCACCATTCCAATATTAACACACCAACTCATCAATACACTCTTTATTACATCATCAAAAAGAGTGATAGCTACTCTCACTTTTCGCTATCTCCTCGACACACACATTAATAAATCTTACACTACATTATATATTACTTCTCCTATAAGTGAAACTATATATACTTTATTTCACGCGCTGAGTTAGGGTGTCGTTATCGCTTAACGTTTTTGTGTAGAGATAGTAGATATAGTGATATTAGAGAGAGAGAGATCTATTTTTATCGTAGACCGACACGTCGCGCTCTCTCGCGATAGTTTCTGGTTTGTGTGTGCTTCCAGATCTTATTAGAATAATAACTCTTCACACATATCTTCTTATCGCGCTCGCGTCTTATATTTTATATTCTTTCTTGTGTAGTGTGGTAGGTGTGTGGAATGAGACCAAACTCTGCGACCCGGTGCGGAAATCTGCCGCGCCTCCCGCCACAAAGCTTTGATTCTCTCGTCATGTGTGTTGCCTGTGCGCTGTGAGTCTCGCTACAAATTTGTGTGTGTATGAGAGGAGAGTGCGCGGATAGGAGCTAAGTGCGTATATACCGTGGGTTGACGTCGCTCGTAACGGATATAAGGTTTATCAGGGTATCTACGAGACTAGGCCGTGGCGCGGTAGACCATTTGCCAAAGAATCCGCTCCCCGTATGTATGATCTCCACCCCGTGGTGCGCGCACGCGCGTTGGAGTTGTGTGTGTGTGTGTGTGGGATGGTGTGTGGCCAGGTGGAGATTCCGGAGTGTTTAGTGCATTTTCTTTAGTTCGTTTCCTTGCGTACTCGCATCGCTGGGAGACAGTGCAAAAGTATAATGAAAAAAAAGAACTAACAAACAAGTCGGGGTGTATTATCCCTGGGGGTTGGGGTGAAAGAATTCTTCCCCGCATTCCTCGCGTGTTGTAGAAGGCAACTAGAGGGGGACGGGAGTGGGGGTTCAGAAAACTCCCCTCCTGGTATTTTTCTATTTCTAAAATGGGAAAACAGAAGAAGGAGTCACCCACGGGGAGTGCTCCATCCTCCTCGAAGGCTCAGATGGTCCTGGGGTGTCTATATGTGTGTGGGATTTTGTAACCAAGATGTGAAACTAGGGATCGGAGATAGTAGTAATGGTTTGAGAAGGAACCTGGAAATGTTTTTGGCTCTGAGTGAACGAAGCTCAAGGGTAAAAGGAGACAAGTGTGGTTTGGGAATGTCTTGGGAGTAAGTCAGGGGTTAGTGACGAGGACAAGTGCAAGGAAGGAGTAGCAGTTACTCCTGAAAACAGGAGTTGTTCGTGGGAGTATGTGATAGAATGTGAAGAAAGTAAATTCTCAATTAATATTGGTAAATCTGAAAGATGATGGAGAGAGAATCGGGTGATTATTGGTGCATATGCACTTGGGCATGAGAAGAAAGATCATGAGAGGCAGTGTTTTGGGAGCAGTGGAAGAGAGTGTTAGTGGTTTTGATGCATGAGGTGCGGGTGATAGTGATGGGTGATTTGAATGGCAAAGGATGTGTAATGTGGCAGTAGTTGAGGGAATAATTTGTATACATTGGAGTGTTCAGTGTGTAAATGGAAATGGTGAAGAGCTTGTTAGATTTATGTGCTGGAAAAAGACTGGTGATTGGGAATTACCTGGTTTAAAAAAGCGTAGATATAACATAAGTATACTTTTTGTAAAGTAGGAGAGATGGCCAGGAGAGCGATATTGGATTACGTTTAATTGACAGGCTTGCGCGAAAAAGAGAGACTTTTGGATGTTAATGTGCTGAGAGGGCAATGGAGGGAATGTCTGATAATTATCTTGTGGAGGCTAAGGTGAAGATTTGTAGGGTTTCAGAAAAGAAGAGTGGATGTGTTGGGGTGAAGAGGGTGGTAGAGTAGGAGCTTGGGAAGGAGATTGTGTGAGGAACAGTTCCCAGGAGAGATGAGTACAGAATGGAAAAAGGTGAGAACAAAGGTCGTAAGGGGAGTGGGGGAGAGGAATGGGATGTATTTAGGGAATCAGTGATGGATTGCGCAAAAGATGCTTGTGGCATGAGAAGAGTGGGAGGTGGGTTGATTAGAAAGGGTAGTGAGTGGTGGGATGAAGAAGTAAGAGTATTAGTGAAAGAGAAGAGAGAGGCATTTGGACGATTTTTGCAGGGAAAAATGCAATTGAGTGGGAGATGTATAAAAGAAAGAGACAGGAGGTCAAGAGAAAGGTGCAAGAGGTGAAAAAAAGGGCAAATGAGAGTTGGGGTGAGAGAGTATCATTAAATTTTAGGGAGAATAAAAGATGTTCTGGAAGGAGGTAAAAAGTGCGTAAGACAAGGGAGCAAATGGGAACTTCAGTGAAGGCGCAAATGGGGAGGTGATAACAAGTAGTGGTGATGTGAGAAGGAGATGGAGTGAGTATTTTGAAGGTTTGTTGAATGTGTTTGATGATAGAGTGGCAGATATAGGGTGTTTTGGTCGAGGTGGTGTGCAAAGTGAGAGGGTTAGGGAAAATGATTTGGTAAACAGAGAAGAGGTAGTGAAAGCTTTGCGGAAGATGAAAGCCGGCAAGGCAGCAGGTTTGGATGGTATTGCAGTGGAATTTATTAAAAAAGGGGGTGACTGTATTGTTGACTGGTTGGTAAGGTTATTTAATGTATGTATGACTCATGGTGAGGTGCCTGAGGATTGGCGGAATGCGTGCATAGTGCCATTGTACAAAGGCAAAGGGGATAAGAGTGAGTGCTCAAATTACAGAGGTATAAGTTTGTTGAGTATTCCTGGTAAATTATATGGGAGGGTATTGATTGAGAGGGTGAAGGCATGTACAGAGCATCAGATTGGGGAAGAGCAGTGTGGTTTCAGAAGTGGTAGAGGATGTGTGGATCAGGTGTTTGCTTTGAAGAATGTATGTGAGAAATACTTAGAAAAGCAAATGGATTTGTATGTAGCATTTATGGATCTGGAGAAGGCATATGATAGAGTTGATAGAGATGCTCTGTGGAAGGTATTAAGAATATATGGTGTGGGAGGAAAGTTGTTAGAAGCAGTGAAAAGTTTTTATCGAGGATGTAAGGCATGTGTACGTGTAGGAAGAGAGGAAAGTGATTGGTTCTCAGTGAATGTAGGTTTGCGGCAGGGGTGTGTGATGTCTCCATGGTTGTTTAATTTGTTTATGGATGGGGTTGTTAGGGAGGTAAATGCAAGAGTTTTGGAAAGAGGGGCAAGTATGAAGTCTGTTGGGGATGAGAGAGCTTGGGAAGTGAGTCAGTTGTTGTTCGCTGATGATACAGCGCTGGTGGCTGATTCATGTGAGAAACTGCAGAAGCTGGTGACTGAGTTTGGTAAAGTGTGTGGAAGAAGAAAGTTAAGAGTAAATGTGAATAAGAGCAAGGTTATTAGGTACAGTAGGGTTGAGGGTCAAGTCAATTGGGAGGTGAGTTTGAATGGAGAAAAACTGGAGGAAGTGAAGTGTTTTAGATATCTGGGAGTGGATCTGGAAGCGGATGGAACCATGGAAGCGGAAGTGGATCATAGGGTGGGGGAGGGGGCGAAAATTCTGGGGGCCTTGAAGAATGTGTGGAAGTCGAGAACATTATCTCGGAAAGCAAAAATGGGTATGTTTGAAGGAATAGTGGTTCCAACAATGTTGTATGGTTGCGAGGCGTGGGCTATGGATAGAGTTGTGCGCAGGAGGATGGATGTGCTGGAAATGAGATGTTTGAGGACACTGTCTGGTGTGAGGTGGTTTGATCGAGTGAGTAACGTAAGGGTAAGAGAGATGTGTGGAAATAAAAAGAGCGTGGTTGAGAGAGCAGAAGAGGGTGTTTTGAAGTGGTTTGGGCACATGGAGAGAATGAGTGAGGAAAGATTGACCAAGAGGATATATGTGTCGGAGGTGGAGGGAAAAAGGAGAAGAGGGAGACCAAATTGGAGGTGGAAAGATGGAGTGAAAAAGATTTTGTGTGATCGGGGCCTAAACATGCAGGAGGGTGAAAGGAGGGCAAGGAATAGAGTGGATTGGAGCTATGTGGTATACCGGGGTTGACGTGCTGTCAGTGGATTGAATCAGGGCATGTGAGGCGTCTGGGGTAAACCATGGAAAGCTGTGTAGGTATGTATATTTGCGTGTGTGGACGTATGTATATACATGTGTATGGGGGGGGGGGTTGGGCCATTTCTTTCGTCTGTTTCCTTGCGCTACCTCGCAAACGCGGGAGACAGTGACAAAGTATAATAAAAAAATAAAAAAAAAAAATATTATCCCTGGGGATAGGGGTGAAAGAATACTTCCCACGCATTCCTCACGTGTCGTAGAAGGCAACTAGAGGGGACGGGAGTGGGGGTTCAGAAATCCTCCCCTCCTTGTATTTTTCAACTTTCTAAAATGGGAAACAGAAGAAGGAGTCACACGGGGAGTGCTCATCCTCCTCGAAGGCTCAGACTGGGGTGTCTAAATGTGTGTGGATGTAACCAAGATGTGAAAATAGGAGAGATAGGTAGTATGTTTGAAGAAAGGAACCTGGATGTTTTGGCTCTGAGTGAAACGAAGCTCAAGGGTAAAGGGAAAGAGTGGTTTGGGAATGTCTTGGGAGTAAAGTCAGGGGTTAGTGAGAGGACAAGAGCAAGGGAAGGAGTAGCAGTACTCCTGAAACAGGAGTTGTGGGAGTATGTGATAGAATGTAAGAAAGTAAATTCTCAATTAATATTGGTAAAACTGAAAGTTGATGGAGAGAGATGGGTGATTATTGGTGCATATGCACCTGGGCATGAGAAGAAAGATCATGAGAGGCAAGTGTTTTGGGAGCAGCTGAATGAGTGTGTTAGTGGTTTTGATGCATGAGAGCGGGTGATAGTGATGGGTGATTTGAATGCAAAGGTGAGTAATGTGGCAGTTGAGGGAATAATTTGTATACATGGAGTGTTCAGTGTTGTAAATGGAAATGGTGAAGAGCTTGTAGATTTATGTGCTGAAAAAGGACTGGTGATTGGGAATACCTGGTTTAAAAAGCGAGATATACATAAGTATACTTATGTAAGTAGGAGAGATGGCCAGAGAGCGTTATTGGATTACGTGTTAATTGACAGGCGCGCGAAAGAGAGACTTTTGGATGTTAATGTGCTGAGAGGTGCAACTGGAGGGATGTCTGATCATTATCTTGTGGAGGCTAAGGTGAAGATTTGTATGGGTTTTCAGAAAAGAAGAGTGAATGTTGGGGTGAAGAGGGTGGTGAGAGTAAGTGAGCTTGGGAAGGAGACTTGTGTGAGGAAGTACCAGGAGAGACTGAGTACAGAATGGAAAAAGGTGAGAACAAAGGTCGTAAGGGGAGTGGGGGAGGAATGGGATGTATTTAGGGAATCAGTGATGGATTGTGCAAAAGATGCTTGTGGCATGAGAAGCGTGGAAGTTGGGTTGATTAGAAAGGGTAGTGAGTGGTGGGATGAAGAAGTCAGATTAATAGTGAAAGAGAAGAGAGTGGCATTTGGACGATTTTTGCAGGGAAAAAAATGCAATTGAGCTTGAGATGTATAAAAGAAAGAGACAGGAGGTCAAGACAAAGGTGCAAGAGGTGAAAAAGAGGGCAAATGAGAGTTGGGGTGAGAGAGTATCATTAAATTTTAGGGAGAATAAAAAGATGTTCTGGAAGGAGGTAAATAAAGTGCGTAAGACAAGGGAGCAAATGGGAACTTCAGTGAAGGGCGCAAATGGGGAGGTGATAACAAGTAGTGGTGATGTGAGAAGGAGATGGGAGTGAGTATTTTGAAGGTTTGTTGAATGTGTTTGATGATAGAGTGGCAGATATAGGGTGTTTTGGTCGAGGTGGTGTGCAAAGTGAGAGGGTTAGGGAAAATGATTTGGTAAACAGAGAAGAGGTAGTAAAAGCTTTGCGGAAGATGAAAGCCGGCAAGGCAGCAGGTTTGGATGGTCTTGCAGTGGAATTTATTAAAAAAGGGGGTGACTGTATTATTGACTGGTTGGTAAGGTTATTAATGTATATATGACTCATGGTGAGGTGCCTGAGGATTGGCGGAATGCGTGCATAGTGCCATTGTACAAAAGCAAAGGGGATAAGAGTGAGTGCTCAAATTACAGAGGTATAAGTTTGTTGAGTATTCCTGGTAAATTATATGGGAGGGTATTGATTGAGAGGGTGAAGGCATGTACAGAGCATCAGATTGGGGAAGAGCAGTGTGGTTTCAGAAGTGGTAGAGGATGTGTGGATCAGGTGTTTGCTTTGAAGGATGTATGTGAGATATACTTAGAAAAGCAAATGGATTTGTATGTAGCATTTATGGATCTGGAGAAGGCATATGATAGAGTTGACAGAGATGCTCTGTGGAAGGTATTAAGAATATATGGTGTGGGAGGCAAGTTATTAGAAGCAGTGAAAAGTTTTTATCGAGGATGTAAGGCATGTGTACGTGTAGGAAGAGAGGAATGTGATTGGTTCTCAGTGAATGTAGGTTTGCGGCAGGGGTGTGTGATGTCTCCATGGTTGTTTAATTTGTTTATGGATGGGGTTGTTAGGGAGGTGAATGCAAGAGTTTTGGAAAGAGGGGCAAGCATGAAGTCTGTTGGGGATGAGAGAGCTTGGGAAGTGAGTCAGTTGTTGTTCGCTGATGATACAGCACTGGTGTCTGATCCATGTGAGAAACTGCAGAAGCTGGTGACTGAGTTTGGTAAAGTGTGTGAAAGAAGAAAGTTAAGAGTAAATGTGAATAAGAGCAAGGTAATTAGGTACAGTAGGGTTGAGGGTCAAGTCAATTGGGAGGTAAGTTTGAATGGAGAAAAACTGGAGGAAGTAAAGTGTTTTAGATATCTGGGAGTGGATCTGGCAGCGGATGGAACCATGGAAGCGGAAGTGGATCATAGGGTGGGGGAGGGGGCGAAAATCCTGGGAGCCTTGAAGAATGTGTGGAAGTCGAGAACTTTATCTCGGACAGCAAAAATGGGTATGTTTGAAGGAATAGTGGTTCCAACAATGTTGTATGGTAGCGAGGCGTGGGCTATGGATAGAGTTGTGCGCATTAGGATGGATGTGCTGGAAATGAGATGTTTGAGGACAATGTGTGGTGTGAGGTGGTTTTATCGAGTAAGTAACGTAAGGGTAAGAGAGATGTGTGAAAATAAAAAGAGCGTGGTTGAGAGAGCAGAAGAGGGTGTTTTGAAATGGTCTGGGCACATGGAGAGAATGAGTGGGGAAAGATTGACCAAGAGGATATATGTGTCAGAGATGGAGGGAATGAGGAGAAGTGGGAGACCAAATTGAAGGTGGAAAGATGGAGTGAAAAAGATTTTGTGTGATCGGGGCCTGAACATGCAGGAGGGTGAAAGGAGGGCAAGGAATAGAGTTAATTGGATCGATGTGGTATACCGGGGTTGACGTGCTGTCAGTGGATTGAATCAAGGCATGTGAAGCGTCTGGGGTAAACCATGGAAAGCTGTGTAGGTATGTATATTTGCATGTGTGGACGTATGTATATACATGTGTATGGGGGTGGGTTGGGCCATTTCTTTCGTCTGTTTCCTTGCGCTACCTCGCAAACGTGGGGGACAGCGACAAAGCAAAAATAAAAAAATTATTTATTTTTGCTTTATCGCTGTCTCCCACGTTTGCGAGGTAGCGCCAGGAAACAGACGAAAGAAATGTCCCAACCCATCCCCATACACATGTATATACATACACGTCCAGACACGCAAATATACATACCTATACATCTCAATGTACGCATATATATATATATATACACACACAGACACATACATATGTACCCATGCACACAATTCACACTGTCTGCCTTTATTCATTCCCATCGCCACCTCGCCACACATGGAATACCATCCCCCTCCCCCCTCGCGTGTGCGAGGTAGCGCTAGGAAAAGACAACAAAGGCCCCATTCGTTCACACTCAGTCTCTAGCTGTCATGTAATAATGCCCGAAACCACAGCTCCCTTTCCACAGCCAGGCCCCACACAACTTTCCATAGTTTACCCCAGACACTTCACATGCCCTGATTCAATCCAGTGACAGCATGTCAACCCCGGTATACCACATCGATCCAATTCACTCTATTCCTTGCCCGCCTTTCACCCTCCTGCATGTTCAGGTCCCGATCACTCAAAATCTTTTTCACTCCATCTTTCCCCCTCCAATTTGGTTTCCCACTTCTCCTCGTTCCCTCCACCTCTGACACGTATATCCTCTTGGTCAATCTTTCCTCACTCATTCTCTCCATGTGCCCTAACCATTTCAAAACACCCTCTTCTGCTCTCTCAACCACTCTCTTTTTATTTCCACGCATCTCTCTTACCCTTACATTACTTCCTCGATCAAACCTCATCACACCACACATTGTCCTCAAACATCTCATTTCCAGCACATCCACCCTCCTGCACACAACTCTATCCATAGCCCACGCCTCGCAACCATACAACATTGTTGGAACCACTATTCCTTCAATCATACCCATTTTTGCTTTCCGAGATAATGTTCTCGACTTCCACACATTCTTCAAGGCTCCCAGGATTTTCGCCCCCTCCCCCACCCTATGATTCACTTCCACTTCCATGGTTCCATCCGCTGCCAGATCCACTCCCAGATATCTAAAACACTTTGCTTCCTCCAGTTTTTCTCCATTCAAACTTACCTCCCAATTGATTTGACCCTCAACCCTACTGTACCCAATAACCTTACTCTTATTCACATTTACTCTCAACTTTCTTCTTTCACACACTTTACCAAACTCAGTCACCAGCTTCTGCAGTTTCTCACATGAATCAGCCACCAGTGCTGTATCATCAGCAAACAACAACTGACTCACTTCTCAAGCTCTCTCATCCCCAACAGACTTCATACTTGCCCCTCTTTCCAAAACTCTTGCATTCACCTCCCTAACAACCCCATCCATAAACAAATTAAACAACCATGGAGACATCACACGCCCCTGCCGCAAACCTATATTCACTGAGAACCAATCACTTTCCTCTCTTCCTACACATACACATGCCTTACATCCTCGATAAAAACTTTTCACTGCTTCTAACAACTTGCCTCCCACACCATATATTCTTAATACCTTCCACAGAGCATCTCTATCAACTCTATCATATGCCTTCTCCAGATTCATAAATGCTACATACTAATCCATTTGCTTTTCTAAGTATTTCTCACATACATTCTTCAAAGCAAACACCTGATCCACACATCCTCTACCACTTCTGAAACCACACTGCTCTTCCCCAATCTGATGCTCTGTACATGCCTTCACCCTCTCAATCAATACCCTCCCATATAATTTACCAGGAATACTCAACAAACTTATACCTCTGTAATTTGAGCACTCACTCTTATCCCCTTTGCCTTTGTACAATGGCACTATGCATGCATTCCGCCAATCCTCAGGCACCTCACCATGAGTCATACATACATTGAATAACCTTACCAACCAGTCAACAATACAGTCACCCCCTTTTTTAATAAATTCCACTGCAAGACCATCCAAACCTGCTGCCTTGCCGGCTTTCATCTTCCGCAAAGCTTTTACTACCTCTTCTCTGTTTACCAAATCATTTTCCCTAACCCTCTCACTTTGCACACCACCTCGACCAAAACACCCTATATTTGCCACTCTATCATCAAACACATTCAACAAACCCTGAAAATACTCACTCCATCTCCTTCTCACATCACCACTACTTGTTTTTACCTCCCCATTAGCCCCCTTCACTGAAGTTCCCATTTGCTCCCTTGTCTTACGCACTTTATTTACGTCCTTCCAGAACATCTTTTTATTCTCCCTAAAATTTAATGGTACTCTCTCACCCCAACTCTCATTTGCCCTCTTTTTCACCTCTTGCACCTTTCTCTTGACCTCCTGTCTCTTTCTTTTATACATCTCCCACTCAATTGCATTTTTTCCCTGCAAAAATCGTCCAAATGCCTCTCTCTTCTCTTTCACTAATAATCTTACTTCTTCATCCCACCACTCACTACCCTTTCTAATCAACCCACCTCCCACGCTTCTCATGCCACAAGCATATTTTGCACACTCCATCACTGATTCCCTAAATACTTCTCATTCCTCCCCCACTCCCCTTACTTCCATTGTTCTCACCTTTTTCCATTTTGTATTCAGTCTCTCCTGGTACTTCCTCGCACAAGTCTCCTTCCCAAGCTCACTTACTCTCACCACTCTCTTCACCCCAACATTCTCTCTTCTTTTCTGAAAACCCCTACAAATCTTCACCTTCGCCTCCACAAGATAATGATCAGACATCCCTCCAGTTGCACCTCTCAGCACATTGAGGGAATAATTAGTGTATATGGGGTGTTCAGTGTTGTAAATGTAAACGGTGAAGAGTTTGTAGATTTATGTGCTGAAAAAGGACTGGTGATGGGGGAGTACCTGGTTTAAAAAGGGAGATATACATAGGTATACATATGTGAGTAGGAGAGATGGCCAGGGAACATTATTGGATTACATGTTAATTGATAGGCGTGCTAAAGAGAGACGTCTGGATGTTAATGTGCTGAGAGGCGCAACTGGAGGGATTTGTGATCATTATCTTGTGGAGGCAAAGATTTGTGTAGGTTTTCAGAAAAGAAGAGAGAATGTTGGGGTGAAGAGAGTGGTGAGAGTAAGTGAGCTTGGGAAGGAGACTTTTATGAGGAAGTACCAGGAGAGACTGAGTGCAGAATGGAGGGAGGTGAGAGCAAAGAGCATAAGGGGAGTGGGGCAGGAATGGAATGTATTTAGGGAAGCAGTGATGGCTTGTGCAAAAGATGCTTATGGCATGAGAAGCATGGGAGGAAGGCAGATTAGTAAGGGTAGTGAGTTGTAGGATGAAGAAGTAAGATTATTAGTGAAAGAGAACAGAGAGGCATTTGGACAATTTTTGCAGGGAAATAATGCAAATGAGTGGGATATGTATAAAAGAAAGAGGCAGGAGGTCAAGAGAAAGGTGCAAGAGGTGAAAAAGAGGGCAAATGAGAGTTGGGGTGAGAGAGTATCACTAAATTTTAGGGAGAATAAAAAGGTGTGTTGGAAGGAGGTAAGTAAAGTGCATAAGACAAGGGAATAATTGGGAACATCAGTGAAGGGGGCTAATGGGGAGGTGATAAGAAGTAGTGGTGATGTAAGAAGATGGAGTGAGTATTTTGGAGGTTTGTTGAATGTGTTTGATGACAGAGTGGCAGATATACGGTGTTTTGGTCGAGGTGATGTGCAAAGTGAGAGGGTTAGGGAGAATGATTTGTTAAACAGAGAAGAGGTAGTAAAGCTTTGCTGAAGATGAAATCCGGCAAGGAAGCGGGTTTGAATGGTATTGCAGTGGAACTTATTAAAAAAGGGGATGACTGTATTGTTGACTGGTTGGTAAGATTATTTAATGTATGTATGATTCATGGTGAGGTGTCTGAGGATTGGCGGAATGCTTGCACAGTGCCACTGTACACAGGCAAAGGGAATAAAAGTGAGTGCTCAAATTACAGAGGTATAAGTTTGTTGAGCATTCTTGGGAAATTATATGGGAGGGTATTGATTGAGAGGGTGAAGGCATATACAGAGCATCAGATTGGGGAAGAGCAGTGTGGTTTCAGAAGTGGTAGAGGATGTGTGGATCAGGTGCTTGCTTTGATGTATGTATGTGAGATATACTTAGAAAAGCAAATGGATTTGTATGTAGCATTTATGGATCTGGAGAAGGCATATGATAGAGTTGATAGAGATGCTCTGTGGAAGGTATTAAGAATATATGGTATGAGGCAAATTGTTAGATGCAGTGAAATGTTTTTATCGAGGATGTAAGGTATGTGTACGAGTAGGAAGAGAGGAAAGTGATTAGTTCTCAGTGAATGTTGGTTTGCGGCAGGGATGTTTGATGTCTCCATGGTTGTTTAATTTGTTTATGGATGGGGTTGTTAGGGAGGTGAATGCAAGAGTGTTGGAAAGAGGGGCAAATATGCAGTCTATTGTTGGATGAGAGAGCTTGGTAATTGAGTCAATTGTTGTTTGCTGATGAGACAGCGCTGGTATGCAGAAGCTGGTGACTGAGTTTGGTAAAGTGTGTGAAAGAAGAAAGCTAAGAGTAAATGTGAATAAGAGCAAGGTTATTAGGTACAGTAGGGTTGAGGGACAATGCAATTGTGAGGTAAGTTTGAATGGAGAAAAACTGGAGGAAGTGAGTTGTTTTAGATATCTGGGAGTGGATTTGGCAGCTGAAGGAACCGTGGAAGCGGAAGTGAATCATAGGGTGGGGGAGGGGGCGAAGGTTCTGGGAGCATTGAAAGATGTGTTGAAGTCGAGAACGTTATCTTGGAAAGCAAAACTGGGTATGTTTGAAGGAATAGTGGTTCTAACAATGTTATATGGTTGCGAGGCATGGGCTATGGATAGAGTTGTGCGCAGGAGGGTGGATGTGCTGGAAATGAGATGTTTGAGGACAAAATGTGGTGTGAGGTAGTTTGATCGAGTAAGTAATGAAAGGGTGAGAGAGATGTATGGTAATAATAAGAGTGTGGTTTAGAGAGCAGAGGAGGGTGTTTTGAAATGGTTTGGTCACTTGGAGAGAATGAGTTAGGAAAGATTGACAAAGAGGATAAATGTGTCAGGTGGAGGGAACGAAGAGAAATGGGAGACCAAATTGGAGGTGGAAAGATGGAGTGAAAAAGATTTTGAGTGATTGGGGCCTGAACATGCAGGAGGATGAAAGGCATGCAAGAAATAGAATGAATTGGAAGTATGGGGTATACTGGGGTCGACGTGCTGTCAATGGATCTAACCAGGGCATGTGAAATGTCTGGGGTAAACCATGGAAAGTTTTGTGGGGCCTGGATGTGGAAAGGGAGCTGTGGTTTCGGTGCATTATACATGAGAGCCAGAGACTGAGTGTGAACAAATGTGGCCTTTGTTGGTTTTTTTTAGCGTTATGTCGCATACATGTGGGGGGAGGGAGCTATCATTTCATGTGGCGGGGTGGCGATGGGAATGAATAAAGCGCAGACAGTATGAACTATGTACGTGTGTATATGTGTATATGTCTGTGTGTTTATATATATGTATACATTGAGATGAGGAAGTACCAGGAGAGACTGAGTACAGAATGGGAAAAGGTGAGAACAAATGAGGTAAGGGGAGTGGGGGAGGAATGGGATGTATTTAGGGAAGCAGTGATGGCTTGCGCAAAAGATGCTTGTGGCATGAGAAGCGTGGGAGGTGGGTTGATTAGAAAAGGTAGTGAGTGGTGGAATGAAGAAGTAAGATTATTAGTGAAAGAGAAGAGAGAGGCATTTGAACGATTTTTGCAGGGAAAAAATGCAAATGAGTGGGAGAGGTATAAAAGAAAGAGGCAGGAGGTCAAGAGAAAGGTGCAAGAGGTGAAAAAGAAGGCAAATGAGAGTTGGGGCGAGAGAGTATCATTAAATTTCAGGGAGAATAAAAAGATGTTTTGGAAGGAGGTAAATAAAGTGCGTAAGACAAGGGAGCAAATGGGAACTTCAGTGAAGGGGGCAAATGGGGAGGTGATAACAAGTAGTGGTGATGTGAGAAGGAGATGGAGTGTGTATTTTGAAGGTTTGTTGAATGTGTTTGATGATAGAGTGGCAGATGTGGGGTGTCTTGGTCGAGGTGATGTGCAGAGTGAGAGGATTAGGGAAAATGATTTGGTAAATAGAGAAGAGGTAGTAAAAGCCTTACGGAAGATGAAAGTCGGCAAAGCAGCAGGTTTGGATGGCATTGCAGTGGAATTTATTTAAAAAGGGGGTGACTGTATTGTTGACTGGTTGGTAAGGTTATTTAATGTATGTATGATTCATGGTGAGGTGCCTGAGGATTGGCGGAATGCTTGCATAGTGCCATTGTATAAAGGCAAAGGGGATAAGAGTGAGTGCTCACTTTACAGAGGTATAAGTTTGTTGAGTATTCCTGGTAAATTATATGGGAGGGTATTGATTGAGAGGGTGAAAGGATGTACAGAGCATCAGATTGGGGAAGAGCAGTGTGGTTTCAGAAGTGGTAGAGGATGTGTGGATCAGGTGTTTGCTTTGAAGAATATATGCAAGAAATACTTAGAAAAACAAATGGATTTGTATGTAGCATTTATGGATCTGGAGAAGGCATATGATAGAGTTGATAGAGATGCTCTGTGGAAGGTATTAAGAATATATGGTGTGGGAGGGAAGTTGTTAGAAGCAGTGAAAAGTTTTTACCTAGGATGTAAGGCATGTGTATGTGTAGGAAGAGAGGAAAGTGATTGGTTCTCAGTGAATGTAGGTTTGCAGCAGGGGTGTGTGATGTCTCCATGGTTGTTTAATTTGTTTATGGATGGGGTTGTTAGGGAGGTGAATGCAAGAGTTTTGGAAAGAGGGGCAAGTATGAAGTCTGTTGGGGATGAGAGAGCTTGGGAAGTGAGTCAGTAGTTGTTCGCTGATGATACAGCGCTGGTGGCTGATTCATGTGAGAAACTGCAGAAGCTGGTGACTGAGTTTGGTAAAGTGTGTGAAAGAAGAAAGTTAAGAGTAAATGTGAATAAGAGCAAGGTTATTAGGTACAGTAGGGTTGAGGGTCAAGTCAATTGGGAGGTAAGTTTGAATGGAGAAAAGCTGGAGGAAGTAAAGTGTTTTAGATATCTGGGAGTGGATCTGGCAGTGGATGGAACCATGGAAGCGGAAGTGAATCATAGGGTGGGGGAGGGGGCGAAAATTCTGGGAGCCTTGAAGAATGTGTGGAAGTCGAGAACATTATCTCGGAAAGGAAAAATGGGTATGTTTGAAGGAATAGTGGTTCCAACAATGTTGTATGGTTGCGAGGCGTGGGCTATGGATAGAGTTGTGAGCAGGAGGGTGGATGTGCTGGAAATGAGATGTTTGAGGACAATATGTGGTGTGAGGTGGTTTGATCGAGTAAGTAATGTAACGGTGAGAGAGATGTGTGGAAATAAAAAGAGTGTGGTTGAGAGAGCAGAAGAGGGTGTTTTGAAATGGTTTGGTCACATGGAGAGAATGAGTGAGGAAAGATTGACCAAGAGGATATATGTGTCAGAGGTGGAGGGAATGAGGAGAAGTGGGAGACCAAATTGGAGGTGGAAAGATGGAGTGAAAAAGATTTTGAGTGATCGGGGCCTGAACATGCAGGAGGGTGAAAGGCGTGCAAGGAATAGAGTGAATTGGAACGATGTGGTATACCTGGGGTCGACGTGCTGTCAATGGATTGAACCAGGGCATGTGAAGCGTCTGGGGTAAACCATGCAAAGTGTGTGGGGCCTGGATGTGGAAAAAGAGCTGTTGTTTCGGTGCATTATTACATGACAGCTGGAGACTGAGTGTGAACGAATGGGGCCTTTGGTGTTTTTCCTAGCGCTACCTCACACACATGAGGGGGAGGGGGTTGTTATTCCATATGTGGCGAGGTGGCGATGGGAACAAGTAAAGGCAGACAGTATGAATTATGTACTTGTGTATATATGTATATGTCTGTGTGTGTATATATATGTGTACATTGAGATGTATAGGTATGCATATTGTGCATGGGTGGACATGTATGTATATACATGTGTATGTGGGCGGGTTGGGCCTTTCTTTCGTCTGTTTCCTTGCGCTACCTCGCTAATGCGGGAGACAGCAACAAAGCAAAATAAATATAAATAAATAAATAAATATATTGAGATGTATAGGTAAATATATTTGTGTGTGTGGATGTGTATATATATACATGTGTATGTGGGTGGATCAGGTGTTTGCTTTGAAGAATGTATGTTAGAAATACTTAGAAAAGCAAATGGATTTGTATGTAGCATTTATGGATCTGGAGAAGGCATATGATAGAGTTGATAGAGATGCTCTGTGGAAGGTGCTAAGAATATATGGTGTGGGAGGCAAGTTGTTAGAAGCAGTGAAAAGTTTTTATCGAGGATGTAAGGCATGTGTACGTGTAGGAAGAGAGGAAAGTGATTGGTTCGCAGTAAATGTAGGTTTGCGACAGGGGTGTGCTATGTCTCCACGATTGTTTGATTTGTTTATGGATGTGGTTGTTAGGGAGGTGAATGTAAGAGTTTTGGAAAGAGGAGCAAGTAAGAAGTCTGTTGTGGATGAGAGAGCTTGGTAAGTGAGTCAGTTGTTGTTCGCTGATGATACAGCGCTGGTGGCTGATTCGTGTGAGAAACTGCAGAAGCTGGTGACTGAGTTTGGTAAAGTGTGTTGAAGAAGAAAGTTGAGAGTAAATGTGAATAAGAGCAAGGTTATTAGGTACAGTAGGGTTGAGGGTCAAGTGAACTCGGAGGTAAGTTTGAATGTAGAAAAACTGGAGGAAGTGAAGTGTTTTAGATATCTGGGAGTGGATCTGGCAGCGGATGGAACCATGGAAGCAGGAGTGAATTATAGGGTAGGGGAAGGGGGCGAAAATTCTGGGAGCGTTGAAGAATGTGTGGAAGTCAAGAACATTATCTCCAAAAACAAAAATGGGTATGTTTGAAGGAATAGCTGTTCCAACAATGTTTTATGGTTGCGAAGCGTGGGCTATGGATAGAGTTGTGCGCAGGAGGGTAGATGTGCTGGAAATGAGATGTTTGAGGACAATATGTGGTGTGAGATGGTTTGATCGAGTAGGTAATGTAAGGGTAAGAGAGATGTGTGGTAATAAAAAGAGTGTGGTTGAGAGAGCAGAAGAGAGTGTTTTGAAATGGTTTGGTCACATGGAGAGAATGAGTGAGGAAAGATTGACAAAGAGGATATATGTGTCAGAGGTGGAGGGAACGAGAAGTGGGAGACCAAATTGGAGGTGGAAAGATGGAGTGAAAAAGATTTTGAGTGATCGGGGCCTGAAAATGGAGGAGGGTGAAAGGCGGGCAAGGAGTAGAGTGAATTGGAACGATGTGGTATACCGGGGTCAAATTGCTGTCAATGGATTGACGCGGGGCATATGAAGCATTTGGGGTAAACCATGGAAAGTTTTGTTGGGCCTGTATGTGGGAGCTGTGGTTTCGGTGCATTATACATGACAGCTAGAGACTGAGTGTGAATGAATTTGGCCTTTGTCGTCTTTTCCTAGTGATACCTCGCGTGCATGTTGGGGGAGGAGGCTGTCTTTTCCTGGGAATGAATAAGGCAGCAAGCATGAATTATGTACATGTGTATATATGTATATGTCTGTGTATGTATACATATGTATATGTTGAAATGTATAGGTATGTATATGTGCGTGTCTGGATGTTTATGTATATACATGTGAATGTGGGTGGGTTGGGCCATTCTTTCGTCTGTTTCCCTGCACTACCTTGCTAACGCGGGAGACAGCAACAAAGTACGATATAAAAAATATATACCTCTTTGAAATAGAAAATTCCTATGTAGAGTGATTATATGGTGATATTTCTTTTCAAAAACATGTTTCTTCAGTTAAACATAAGTTTAATTAACTTTTATATGAACAGGGCTATTACTGGGATGTTGAGTTGCCGAGAATGCAAGTGACTTCGATTACAGCATATGATGAGACATCACCAGAAGTTTGGCAGAGACTCTTGGAACTTATTAAATGTTATGCAGCACTTGTATTCAGTAGATCAAGTCCTACAGAGGAAGATCCTTTGATTCCGAGGCAGGTAATTCTTTTATAACATTTGAGGGTTTTTTTTCAAATTAGAAATATGCCTTAGACTTTTGCACTGTATTTTATTTACCCAGTTCTAGATATGCTGAGGATAAAGTCTCTTATTACAATATACATATGTTAGTCAATATTTAGATATCTCAGTGTCATCTGGATAGTTGTTGTTCTCTTGATGTCTTCTCCCCTTTCTCTGGACCTCTCTCATTTTCTCTTTCTGTTTATGATACTAAGATGTCTTGAGCTTAGTTCCATTCAGTTTAAGTTGTAAAGACTCGCAACATCCATCCTCTGTTTTCTGTGGTTCGGATATTAAGGGAAGCATTACTTATGAAATATGTATACCTCAACAAGTTGGGTGCCCTTGCCTTTTTATATCAGGCGTGTGTAGTTGAAATTTGGGACCCCACTTTTAGAAAATAATACTTTCAAAAGATGCATGTGACCTCAGACGAAAGCATTATATCTGCAGCAGCTTTTTATGAGATGCAGGTTCATTTGGGTTTGAGGGATGTGAGAGGAATAAATGATGAATATAAGAGAATGAAAGTTACAGACCCCTTTAGGAGACAAAAATTAGGCTTATTAGTTTTGTGTAAGATGAGGATGAAAGCTAATGGAACCTTATATTGGCATGAGTGAAGGATGTGAAGCCAGGTTTGCAGGACACTTCAGAACACCAAGGAATGCTAGCACCAACACCATTAGGCTGTGATAGCAGAAGAAATCAGAAACAATGCTTAGTTTGAAAGAAAAGTAACAGATAACAAATGAGAAATATATGTAAAATTTCTAACTATTTAGTGCATAGTATGCAGGTGCAAATTACTCAGTTGTGTACTGGAAGCAAGGTATTGGCAACAGCAAATATATAGACATTTTTCACTAGTTTACTATATCCAGGGCAGAAGGCACTGTTTTTATATGTTTACTTTCAGGCTTACTGGGATTTAGTGAAGATCTTAGAAACATTATATCCTGAAGATCCACAATATTGCATTGAGGCTGTTGTATCACATTTGCTTGTTCCAGAAGGTTCACCAGAGCTTATGCAACATTTCCAAGATAGTGAGTTAGTTATTTGTGGTTTCTTGTACTCATTTCATTATTTTACTTTTTCCCACTAACTTTACTTTGTGTAGTATATAGTTTCAGTGTTGTAATAAGAATGGTCTCCCCTGTTAGTTGTGCCATGTACTTTTCAAGTCTTTGCATCTCATACATTCTCTGCTGCCTTTGGTTGCTAGAGTGGGATGTTGTGTTATCCATATCTTTTTCATAAATAAGCTTCAAACTCTTAAGTTTCTCACATCTTACCCAATAACACTGACCTGTCCCTTTCAAAAAGTCAAACTTTCCTTATCCTGGAAAATGCTCTGAATTTTACTTTTTCCTCTTTAGTTCTTTTGCCCCTTTTTTCTTTCAAGACCTGTCTCTCTGAAGCTTTATGGGTGTGACTGGAGCCTTCAGTATAGAAAAATAGTAAAAAGCATACCTCTCATGAATTGGTAATCTATGATGATTTTATGCATGTCTTTCTGTAAACATATTCAGCTTTCCTTGTTGCGTATTGTTTTAATGTAGTGACAGTGGGGATTGATGTGAGTAGTAATACAAAAGTGATGATTGTAATATGCATTATACAGTAATTCCAGTTAGTTGATCTTGATATTGGCAGTTAATAGTTGAAATACGGTGTATACAAAGTTCTCCTGATATGGTAAAGCTCAGCAATATCTTGTAAAATCTCACCCATTCTTGCCTTGACAAATTGTTAATCGCCTCCTTCCAGACTTGCAGTAGACCTTTGAAGTGTTGTGGAGGCTTATAAAGAGGGAAATGATTATTGTTCTTCAAATCAGAAAAGGAGGATTCACTATATGATGATTCCTGATGACTTACACTTTTTTGTACGGGATATGTAAATTATTTTTTAATTATTTATAGAGGGACCTTAACAAAATAACGGCAGGAAAAGATAACTCAGATGATGAGATAGATGATCCTACCGCCCTTCTCTCTCCTATCTAGTAGTATCTGATCATTTTCCTGCAGAACCATTATATGCATCAATAGCTTTAGCATATGGTGTTGAAAATATTGTTTTTACTTTTGCGCCTTATTTTCATTATTATTATCAAAATTTCATCAAAACATTATAGAATTTGTGTTAGATAGGTGTTCAAAAGAGGTTCTGTCTTCTTAAGTTTGTTTGATTATGTCTTAAGGCAAATGTTTTTTGGTGCAGGAATGTATCCTCACATAGATATGGGATTTTTGGGAATATGAATTGTCAATGGTTTAACTATTTAATTTTTCACCTCTTTCATTGTCCACGGAGAAAACATATCAGGGTCTGCTTTTTTTTATTTACTTCCATTATGTTTATTGCTGGTAGTACAATATATCACTTTTTTCTTTTATACTATTCGCCATTTCCCGCATTAGCGAGATAGCATTAAGAACAGAGGACTGATCCTTTGAAGGAATATCTTCATTTAGCCCCCTTCTCTGTTCCTTCTTTTGGAAAATTAAAAACGAGAGGGGAGGATTTCCAGGCCCCTGCTCCCTCCCCTTTTAGTCACCTACGGCATGCAGAGAATACGTGGTAAGTATTCTTTCTCCCCTATCCTTAGAGATTGTGGAGTTAGTATATTTTAGAACATTCTCCTTTCTTATCAGTGAAATTGGATTTGGAACATAGTTGTATTTTCAGTCATAAAGCATATGCAAATGATTCATTTATGATTTTTGCTGTGACTTCATTGTCTTGAACCAAAGTGACCATTTTCCATAATGACAGGATAATGACCCTTTTGCTTCTGACATAACTATAAAATTCGTAAGGGTTTCCTTTGCTATTTTTGGCAGTATGTGCTTCATGCATATTTTTGATTTGTCATATAAGTCTCTTAGTTCCTTTCTGCAAAACTACATGATTTACTCTACAGTGTGTGTTGTTGGTCTCTTTGAGTTTCTCATGTGCTACTCTTTTAGACAGCAGGCACTTTATAATTTCATTGTTGCAGTGTATCACTTTTGGTTTAGTAAAATGCATTCTAGTACACATTGGCACATGTTATTTTTACTGCATTGAAAGTTTTACTAAAGTATTTTCAAGCAAAGTTCATGTTTTCATTGAACAGCTCATGCCAGAATTGCCTGTCTAGAGCAGTGTGAATAAGAATTAAATTTGCAAATTAAAATTATTTTTTCATGATTTTTATGTTGACTAAAATTACATGCAGTATTAAAGTTACCTTCGAAGTAATTTGTTGGTGATCACATTTATCAAACTTTTCTCCAACATCAACATCACTAATGAGATCCTTGTTTGTAGCTTAAATTAAATCTAATATGTTCTTGTTGTGAGTAGGTTTGTCACCTAACTATATAAGGGCACTACCAAACATATTTAAAGTACAAGTCTGGAGCTACTGGAAAAGGACTCTCCCCACTTAGATACTGGTATGTTAAAATCTCATGCTATGACCATATTGCATTTTTTTTTTTTTTTTTTTTTTTTTTTTTTTTTTTTTTTTGCATATCTCTGCTAAAACAAATTTAGGTAGAGTGCATGTCTGGAGCTCCTGGAAAGGGATTCCCCCAACTTATATACTGGTGTGTTAAAATCTCCGATTGTAGATTGTAACCAAATTGTGTTTATTGTAGAAATGCCAACTGTTCATAAAGTCTTTCATTTATCTCTGGTGTCTGTATGGGGAAGTAAACTATCTTTCTATCCTATCTATCTATATCTCTGATGTCTGTTCCCTCCGGGAACTTCCATCAAGGGGAGGCCACAGGAAAAGTCTCCACTTATCCTTGCCTTTTCATGCCTACCTTGGATACACCATTCCATGCATTCTTCCACTATTTCTCTCCCTCCAGTATTCTTCTGCCCTATTTTCCCATGTCACAGGTGGTCTTACTCTCATACTGACCCCTTTAATTGTACTATCATTCATTCTCCTTGTAAATTCCCAGTCTTGCATTCTTTCCATATGCCCAAACCACCTCAAAGTATTACATTTCATGCACTCTGCCATTCCACAGTTTATTCCCTTTGCATTCCCTGCCATATCACATCTCTCATACACCCCTTCATATCTTTCTTTGTTCAATCTAGTCACGCTACATGCATTTCTCAGATAGCTTATTTCCATAGCCTGGAATTTTGACATCTGTGACTCATTCCATGTCCATGTTTTGGCTTCATAGGTCAAGGTTGTTAGGATTATGCAGCCCCCTAATCCTCTCTTCACTTCCATACTTACACTTCTACCCTTCATTATTTTATTAAGGGACCCATTGACTCTTGTATCTTATACCACCAAACTTACCCAAGACAGCACCAAAATACTTAAATTCTCTCACCCCTTCTTGTATGTTTGTGTTTGTGTTTGTGTGTGTGTTTGTGTGTGAGTGTGTTTGTGTGTGAGTGTGTTTGTGTGTGTGTGTGTGTGTGTGTGTGTGTGTGTGTGTGTGTATGTGTGTGTGTGTGTGTGTGTGTGTGTGTGTGTGTTTGTGTTTCATGTGGTTATTTAAGGTGTTTAGTCTGTTTATCTGTCTGTATCTCTGATGCTCATTTCCTCCTGGAACTCCCATCAGTGGGGTGGCCACAGCAAAAGTCTTTATGTATCTTGTCCGTGCATGCATTCCATATAGTCATACCACAAGCTTCTCTCAGATATCTCATTTCCACAGCACAGATTCCAAAGCCTGGATTCTTGGCCTTTGTGGCTCATTGCATGTCCATGTTTTGGCTGCTTAAGTCAAGGTTGACTTTCACACTGACACCTTTATGTATTTGTATCTGTTATTATACATAATCGCTGTTTCCTGCATCAGTGACATAGCATCAGGAAACAGTCGAAGAATGGCCCATCCATTCATATGCACATATATGTACATATATGCCCTCATATGCACATATACCTACATTCCTATGAGTCCATAGGGAAATAAGTTCCCTAGTGCACTTTTGTGTAATAATCACATCATCGGGGGAGATACAAGAAAGAAATATAAGTCAGTTGATATACAACAAAGAGACGGAGGTAGGATGCCATTTGGTAAACTAGTGACTATCTAAGACAGACAACAAGTGTATCATAAACTTACTGTGTGGACCAGAAGGGGAACTGTTTACAAATTTTATCAACAATAAAGCTATCCAATTTGTATAGACCTTCACTAATATTAAGGTTATAATTCCTTCCTAGCACTACCTCTCACGCATGTGGGGGGAAGGCGTTGTCATTTTATGTATGGCAGGGTGGCGACTGTAATGAATAAAGGCAGCAAGTATGAATTATGTACATGTGTATATATGTATATGTTTTATTATTTTTTTTTTTTATTATACTTTGTCGCTGTCTCCCGTGTTTGCGAGGTAGCGCAAGGAAACAGACGAAAGAAATGGCCCAACCCCCCCCCATACACATGTATATACATACGTCCACACACACAAATATACATACCTACACAGCTTTCCATGGTTTACCCCAGACGCTTCACATGCCTTGCTTCAATCCACTGACAGCACGTCAACCCCGGTATACCACATCGCTCCAATTCACTCTATTCCTTGCCCTCCTTTCACCCTCCTGCATGTTCAAGCCCCGATCACACAAAATCTTTTTCACTCCATCTTTCCACCTCCAATTTGGTCTCCCTCTTCTCCTTGTTCCCTCCACCTCCGACACATATATTCTCTTGGTCAATCTTTCCTCACTCATCCTCTCCATGTGCCCAAACCACTTCAAAACACCCTCTTCTGCTCTCTCAACCACGCTCTTTTTATTTCCACACATCTCTCTTACTCTTACGTTACTCACTCGATCAAACCACCTCACACCACACATTGTCCTCAAACATCTCATTTCCAGCACATCCATCCTCCTGCCCACAACTCTATCCATAGCCCACGCCTCGCAACCATACAACATTGTTGGAACCACTATTCCTTCAAACATACCCATTTTTGCTTTCCGAGATAATGTTCTCGACTTCCACACATTCTTCAAGGCCCCCAGGATTTTCGCCCCCTCCCCCACCCTATGATCCACTTCCGCTTCCATGGTTCCATCCGCTGCCAGATCCACTCCCAGATATCTAAAACACTTCACTTCCTCCAGTTTTTCTCCATTCAAACTCACCTCCCAATTGACTTGACCCTCAACCCTACTGTACCTAATAACCTTGCTCTTATTCACATTTACTCTTAACTTTCTTCTTCCACACACTTTACCAAACTCAGTCACCAGCTTCTGCAGTTTCTCACATGAATCAGCCACCAGCGCTGTATCATCAGCGAACAACAACTGACTCACTTCCCAAGCTCTCTCATCCCCAACAGACTTCATACTTGCCCCTCTTTCCAAAACTCTTGCATTTACCTCCCTAACAACCCCATCCATAAACAAATTAAACAACCATGGAGACATCACACACCCCTGCCGCAAACCTACATTCACTGAGAACCAATCACTTTCCTCTCTTCCTACACGTACACATGCCTTACATCCTCGATAAAAACTTTTCACTGCTTCTAACAACTTCCCTCCCACACCATATATTCTTAATACCTTCCACAGAGCATCTCTATCAACTCTATCATATGCCTTCTCCAGATCCATAAATGCTACATACAAATCCATTTGCTTTTCTAAGTATTTCTCACATACATTCTTCAAAGCAAACACCTGATCCACACATCCTCTACCACTTCTGAAACCATATGTATATGTCTGTGTATGTATATTTATGTATACATTGAAATTTATAGGTATGTATATGTGTGTGTGTGGATGTGTATGTATATGCATGTGTCTGTGGGTGGTTTGGGCCATTCTTTTGTCTGTTTCCTTGTGCTTCCTTGCGAACATGGGAGACAGCAACAAAGTATAATAAAATAAATAAAAGATAATTCTTTGTGTATTTAATAATGGAAGATTCAATGATATTGCTTGTGGTACTGGAGTTAGAGTTAATAAATGAGATGGCATTACTCCATTCAATACAATGATCATGGTTTTTAATGTGATTAATCAAGGCATTTGATTCTTGTCCTGTTCTTATACTATTTTTATGTTGCTTAAGTCTAACAGAAAGATCTTTACTAGTCTGCCCAACATAAAATTTATCACAATTTCTACGTGGCACTTTATAGATGCATCCAGGAGAACTTTATGGTGAGTTCCTGATTAAGATATTCTTTATAGTATTATTGTTGCTGAAGGCAACATTTACAATAAAGGATTTAAGTAACCTCTTCTCTCTTTACCAAATCATTCTCCCTGACCCTCTCACTTCATGCACCACCCCAGCCCAAACACCCTATATCTGCCACTCTATCATCAAATGCATTCAACAAACCTTCAGGATACTCACTCCATCTCCTTATCACTTCTTCACTACCTGTTATCAGTTCCCCTGTTGCTTCCTTCACTGATGTTCCTATTTGTTCTCTTGCTTTACACATGTTATTTACCTTCCAAAACGTCTTTTTATTCTCCCTAAGATTTAATGATACTCTCTCACCCCAACTCTCATTTGCCCTCTTTTTCAACTCTTGCACCTTTCTCTTGACCTCTTGCCACTTTCTTTGTATATCTCCCAGTCATTTGCACTACTTCCCTGCAAATATTGCCTAACTCCTCTCTTTTCTCTTTCACTAACAATCTTACTTCTTCATCCCACCATTCACTACCCTTTCTAATCTGCCCTCCTCCCACCTTTCTTATACCTCATGCAACTTTTGCGCAAGCCATCACTGCTTCCCTAAATACATCCCATTCCTCACCCACTCCCTTCACGTCATTTGCTCTTACCTTTTGCAGTTCTACACTCAATTTCTCCTAATACTCCTTCACACAAGTCACCTTTCCAAGCTCACTTACTCTAACCCCTATCTTATTCCCAACATTCTCTCTTCTTTTTTGAGAGCTTCTACAAATCTTCACCTTTGCCTCCACTAGCTAGTGATCAGACATCCCTCCAGCTGCCCCTCTCACCACATTAACGTCCAAAAGTCTCTCTTTTTCATGCCTATCAATTAACACATAATTCAATAATGCCCTTTGACCATCGCTCCTACTCACATATGTTTTATTTATTTATTTTTTATTATACTTTGTCACTGTCTCCCGCATTAGCGAGGTAGCGCAAGGAAACAGATGAAAGAATGGCCCAGCTCACCCACATACACATGTATATACATACATGTCCACACGCACATACACATACCTATACATCTCGACACGTACATATATATACACACACAGACATATACATATATACACATGTACATAATTCATACTTGCTGCATTTATTCATTCCCGTTGCAACCCCACCATGCATGAAATGAAAACTCCCTCCCCCCACATGTGTGCGAGGTAGCACTAGGAAAAGACGACAAAGGCTACATTGGTTCACACTCAGTCTCTAGCTGTCATGTATAATGCACCAAAGCCACAGCTCCTTTTCCACATCCAGGCCCCACAAAACTTTCCATGGTTTACCCCGACACTTCACATGCCCTGGTTCAATCCATTGACAGCACATCGACCCCGGTATACCACATGATTCCAATTCACTCTATTCCTTGCACACCTTTCACCCTCCTGCATGTTCAGGCTCCGAACACTCAAATTTTTTTTCACTCCATCTTTCCACCTCCAATTTGGTCTCCCACTTCTCGTTCCCTCCACCTCTGACACTTATATCCTCTTTGTCAATCTTTCCTCACTCATTCCCTCCATGTGACCAAACCATTTCAAAACACCCTCTTTTGCTTTCTCAACCACACTCTTTTTATTACCTTACATCTCTTACCCTTTCATTACTTACTCGATCAAACCACCTCACACCACATATTGTCATCAAACATTTCATTTCCAGCACATCCACCCTCCTCTGCACAACTCTATCTATAGCCCACGCCACACAACCATACAACATTGTTGGAACCACTATTCCTTCAAACATACCCATTTTTGCTTTCCAAGATAACGTTCTCGACTTCTACACATTTTTCAATGCTCCCAGAACCTTTGCCCCCTCCCCCACCCTATGATTCACTTCCACTTCCATGGTTCCATCCGCTGCCAGATCCACTCCCAGATATCTAAAACACCTTACTTCCTCCAGTTTTTCTTCATTCAAACTTACCTCCCAATTGACTTATCCCTCAACCCTACTGTACATAATAACCTTGCTCTTATTCTCATTTACTCTCAGCTTTCTTCTTTCACATACCCCACCAAACTCAGTCACCAGCTTTTGCAGTTTCTCACCCGAATCAGCAACCAGTGCTGTATCATCAGCGATCAACAACTGACTCACTTCCCAAGCTCTGTTATCCACAACAGACTGCATACTTGCCCCTCTCCAAAACTCTTGCATTTACCTCCCTAACAACCCCATCCATAAACAAATTAAACAACCATGGAGACATCATGCACCCCTGCAACAAACCAACATTCACTGAGGACCAATCACTTTCCTCTCTTCCCACTCGTACACATGCCTCACATCCTCGATAAAAACTTTTCACTGCTTTTAACAACTTACCTCCCACACCATATATTCTTAATACCTTCCTCAGAGCGTCTCTATCAACTCTATCATATGCCTTCTCCAGGTCCATAAATGCTAAATACAGATCCATTTGCTTTTCTAAGTATTTCTCACATACATTCATCAAAGCAGACACCTGATCCACACATCCTCTACCACTCAGTACATGCCTTCACTCTCTCTGTCAATATCCTCCCATATAATTTCCCGAGAATACTAAACAAACTTATACCTCTGTAATTTGAGCACTCACTTTTATCCCCTTTGCCTTTGTACAGTGGCACTATGCAAGCATTCTGCCAGTCCTCAGGCATCTCGCCATAAATCATGCATACATTAAATAACCTTACCAACCAGTCAACAATATAGTCCCCCCACCTTTTTTAATAAGTTCCACTGCAATACCATCCAAACCTGCTGCCTTGCTGGCTTTCATCTTCCGCAGAGCTTTTACTACTTTTTCTCGATTTACCAAATTATTCTCCCAAACCCTCTCACTTTGCACACCACCTCGACCAAAACACCCTATATCTGCCACTCTGTCATCAAACACATTCAACAAACCTTCAAAATACTCGCTACATCTCCTTTCCACATCACCACTACTTGTTATCACCTCCCCATTAGCCCCCTTCACTGATGTTCCCATTTGTTCTCTTGTCTTACGCACTTTATTAACCTCCTTTCAAAACATCTTTTTATTCTCCCTAAAATTTAATGATACTCTCACCCCAACTCTCATTTGCCCTCTTTTTCACCTCTTGTACCTTTCTCTTCACCTCCTTCTTTCTTTTATACATCTCCCAGTCATTTGCATTATTTCCCTGCAAAAATCGTCCAAATGCCTCTCTCTTCTTTTTCACTTATAATCTTACTTCTTCATCCCACCACTCACTACCCTTTCTAATCTACCCACCTTCCACGCTTCTCATGCCACAAGCATCTTTTGCACAAGCCATCACTGCTTCCTTTAATACATCCCAATCCTCCCCCACTCCTCTTGTATCGTTTGTTCTCACCTTTTTCCATTCTGTACTCAGTCTCTCCTGGTACTTCCTCACACAAGTCTCCTTCCCAAGCTCACTTACTCTCACCACTCTCTTCACCCCAACATTCTCTCTTCTTTTCTGAAAACCTTTACAAATCTTCACCTTCGCCTCCACAAGATAATGATCAGATATCCCTCCAGTTGCACCTCACAGCACATTAACATCCAAAAGTCTCTCGTGCGCCTCTCAGTTAACACGTAATCCAATAACGCTCTCTGGCCATCTCTCCTACTTTCATATGTATACTTATGTATATCTCTCTTTTTAAACCAGGTATTCCCAATCACCAGTTCTTTTTCAGCACATAAATCTACAAGCTCTTCACCATTTCCATTTACAACACTGAACACCCCATGTACACCAATTATTCCCTCAACTGCCACATTACTCACCTTTGCATTCAAATCACTCACATACATATACTTATATATATATATCTCTTTTTAAACCAGATATTCCCAATCACTAGTCTCTTCTGTACACATCCACAAGCTCTTCACCCTTTCCATTTACAACAATGAACACCCCTTGTACACCAGTTATACCCTCAACTGCCACATTACTCACCTTTGCATTTAAATCACCCATACTATAACCCAGTCTCGTGCATCAAATCTGCTAATACACTCACTCATCTGCTCCCAAAACACTTGCCTTTCATGATCTTTCTTCTTATGACCAGGTGCATAGGCACCAGTAATCACCCATCTCTCTGTCCGTTTTCAGTTTTACCCACAACAATCTAGAATGTACTTTCTTACACTCTATCACATACTCCCACAATTCTTGCTTCTGGAGTATTGCTACTCCTTTCTTAGCTTTTGCTCTGTCACCCACCCCTGACTTTACTCCCAGGACTGATACCTTTACCCTTCATTATTTTAGTAAAGGACACAATGATTCTTCTACCCTGTACTGCTCTCTCCCTTATCTTACCTTCCATATCGCCAAACTTACCCCAAAATAACTCCCAAATACTTAAATTTTGTCAGCTATTCCAGTCTTTCCTCCCCCATACAGTTTAGAACACCTTCTCTCCCTCTATAGGGCTTTGCAAAATCCATACTTTTTTTGCTTCCTTTCAAACACCGTTGCTCTACTTTAGCACACATTTACCTTTAATTGCATATGCTTACAGACCTTGATGGGGTAGGATGTATATCATTGTTTTTTTTTAGGCTACCTACAAGTCAGCATATCGATGTGAACTCTCACTATACCCCCACCCCTGCAGCTTCATACTTGGATTATGCCTAATTGGACCTACTATCTTCACACAAGAGTCTGCCTCCAATGATTCTGATTTTGAGAGAGATATACAAGTGACAAAACTTTACCTGTGAGATATTAACGCCTATGCTGGAAATGCACTCAACTCATTGTAAATATCAGGCTAAAGCCCCTGACCATTGGAGTTGTGACCCAGCCAGCTGACCACAGAACTCAATAAATTTCCTAGAGGGTCTGAGGGGTGATCGCCAGACCAATGTCCCTTACCACAATCTCCTTGTGTCAACCAGTGATCATATAAGTACAAGAATTGTCCTATACCTATTGTGAATGTCATAAACAGTCCATGAACAAGTGTACAGCTGAGCAAGCAAATAGCTTAGTTTTCTCATAATCATGTGTATGTCAACCACTATATAACTGTAACACAGCCAACATGAAAATGTTCATCTCTTAACATTCACCATTAAATGCATGATATATGTTGACACAATATTACTGCAATTCAGCAAATGTGTGACTTCACATCTTTTAATATTCACCATTGAATACATAATGTATGTCAGCACAATACACAGTACTACTGCAATTCAACCATTATGTAACTTTACATCACTTAATGTTCACCATTAAAAACATAATGTATGTCAACACAATGCTACTGAAATTCAACCAATGTGTAACTTTTCATCAAGTGGTGTCCAGTGCATCACCACTAAATATGTAATGCATGAACCATAAAAAGTTTGCCCTGTAGAACTTCCTGTACTATGTAGATTGACTTTACTCATGTGTTTGTCCAAAACATGGAAGTATCCAGCCCTTTTAGAGCTCCTATGTGATTAGTCAAGTAGTTACTGCTATGGTCCCCAATTATGTGATTCCTCATCTGCGTATTTTCAGCCAAATGGCTGCTTGAATTCAGCAAACTGTTCTTTGTGTATTTGATTATTCATTTTACGAACAACATTCTGCAACTTCTCTTCACTCTCAGCAAACAACAGTGTCATCTGCATACAAGCTTATTTCTAGCCACCATGCCTCACCACCACACTCCTTCTCGACACCTCTTTTCCTTAGTTTGCTTTCATCTCCTGTATCACTCCATCCATATGTATGTTACACCCACATGTATACTGAAAGTTTTGTTCATCTTTCCATCGACTGTTACACATGCTTGTGCTCCTGAATAGAAGGCTTTCACACCATCCAACACTTATCCTTCTATCACAGATATCCTTAATACATTCCATAAAGCATTCCCATTGAATCAAGATATAGTCATGTGTTTTGTTGTTGGAATTACTTAATGTTTTAACATTCTTTGTTAGATATTCTCAGAGTCTGCTTTTTTTTTGTTGAGAAAGAATTTCAGGTTTGAGTTTTTCTAATTTTTTTCAATTAACTAACATGGTTTTATTTATATTCATCTTTGTTCTAGTTTTTCTTCATTTTTATACAAATTTGGTGTTCAGAACTGAGGGGCATACAGTAAATAAGGTCTGAGTAGGACCTTGTAAAAAGTAGATATTGTATCTTTTGTATTAAAGTTTGTTTCTAGTGATTAAACCTAACATTCTGTTTGTTTTATATAGCTTGGCATTAATATGCACATTTTAGGTCATTACTGATTATTTTATCACTCCGAAATCTTTTTCATCTTATACCTTTATTAATGGCTATCTAAGCATTTTATTTTCATAGTTTATATTTTCTTAATCAAAATGCATTCCATTTGCCATGTTCTTGAGCCATTCATAAGTTATTTTTATTTTTTATTATACTTTGTCGCTGTCTCCCGCGTTTGCGAGGTAGCGCAAGGAAACAGACTAAAGAAATGGCCCAACCCCCCCCCATACACATGTATATACATACGTCCACACACGCAAATATACATACCTACACAGCTTTCCATGGTTTACCCCAGACGCTTCACATGCCTTGATTCAATCCACTGACAGCACGTCAACCCCGGTATACCACATCGTTCCAATTCACTCTATTCCTTGCCCTCCTTTCACCCTCCTGCATGTTCAGGCCCCGATCACACAAAATCTTTTTCACTCCATCTTTCCACCTCCAATTTGGTCTCCCTCTTCTCCTCGTTCCCTCCACCTCCGACACATATATCCTCTTGGTCAATCTTTCCTCACTCATTCTCTCCATGTGCCCAAACCACTTCAAAACACCCTCTTCTGCTCTCTCAACCACGCTCTTTTTATTTCCACACATCTCTCTTACCCTTACGTTACTCACTCGATCAAACCACCTCACACCACACATTGCCCTCAAACATCTCATTTCCAGCACATCCATCCTCCTGCGCACAACTCTATCCATAGCCCACGCCTCGCAACCATACAACATTGTTGGAACCACTATTCCTTCAAACATACCCATTTTTGCTTTCCGAGATAATGTTCTCGACTTCCACACATTCTTCAAGGCTCCCAGAATTTTCGCCCCCTCCCCCACCCTATGATCCACTTCCGCTTCCATGGTTCCATCCGCTGCCAGATCCACTCCCAGATATCTAAAACACTTCACTTCCTCCAGTTTTTCTCCATTCAAACTCACCTCCCAATTGACTTGACCCTCAACCCTACTGTACCTAATAACCTTGCTCTTATTCACATTTACTCTTAACTTTCTTCTTCCACACACTTTACCAAACTCAGTCACCAGCTTCTGCAGTTTCTCACATGAATCAGCCACCAGCGCTGTATCATGAGCGAACAACAACTGACTCACTTCCCAAGCTCTCTCATCCCCAACAGACTTCATACTTGCCCCTCTTTCCAAAACTCTTGCATTTACCTCCCTAACAACCCCATCCATAAACAAATTAAACAACCATGGAGACATCACACACCCCTGCCGCAAACCTACATTCACCGAGAACCAATCACTCTCCTCTCTTCCTACACGTACACATGCCTTACATCCTCGATAAAAACTTTTCACTGCTTCTAACAACTTGCCTCCCACACCATATATTCTTAATACCTTCCACAGAGCATCTCTATCAACTCTATCATATGCCTTCTCCAGATCCATAAATGCTACATACAAATCCATTTGCTTTTCTAAGTATTTCTCACATACATTCTTCAAAGCAAACACCTGATCCACACATCCTCTACCACTTCTGAAACCACACTGCTCTTCCCCATCTGATGCTCTGTACATGCCTAAGTATAGAGATATATTTAGAATAGTTAAAGAAGAGTTTGATTATGTTAGAAGAATGACTTGATAATGAGGAACTCAAGTTGGTTGTTTACATGTTGAATGCTAAGAATGCCTGTTCAGTGTTACAGATCATGCGGGAAGATGAAAGGAAGTGCTGTGGCTCTACTGGGAATATCCCAGGTAGATTCAACTCAGTTTTTGTTATGTACATTGCAATGCCCTGTTTAGAGGATTTCAGTTTATTTATGTCCAGTAGAAGAAAATGGATGCAAAGTTTAATAAACACCTATAACTTCGAACAGGTTAACTAACTAACCATGGAGATAAGTCCATCCTAGTTGCTGATTTTTATCTTGGACATCCATGTCTCCAGGGCAAAATATTACTTGAGTTGGGAAAGAGGTGGTAACAAGGCATACGTTAGGCAGGAGTGATGCATTCAAGTCAGTTTTGTATGCTGTAGGTGAGGTTTTTGAAGTTCAGTTTTTGAGGAGGTGACTAATGTGTTAAGTTGATTGACATAATTATCTTTTTTACAAGTCATGTGATTAAATGAAGAAGTTTCACATACTTGAATATCATTTTTATTACTTAAAGTAATTGGTAGTTGGTACTTGGTAGGCAGTCAACAACCAGGATGGTTTATTACCAGTGCTGCCCGCCTGGATATCAGGGGGGTTAGTGACAGTTGAGTAGTGAGCCAGCACCAGTGGTTGTCAAGTTACATTCCTCTGACCCAGGTAGCTGCCTTTCGTTTCTGCCTCACTTACACGTGGACTGCTGGCACTCTATCCACAAAATTACAAAAATCTCTTCGTGTTACAGTTGACAATTAACTCTAGATTTTCCTGTGTTGGGCACTATGGTAAGAGCAGTAGATAGCAGTATTAGGCAGGAACATTTAGGCTGAAGCATTAGGTAGAAATATTAGGTAGAAGTAGTTGGTAAGAGCATTAGGGAGACACATTAGTTAGGACCCTCTACAAACACTGTACTAGAGATGCCCTCCTTCAGTGACCAGTTAAGGGTCGGGCACTAGAGGCTAAGAAGCAGCACTGGAGTCCATTAGTTTTTTTTTTTTTTTTTTTTTTTTTTTTTTTTTTTTTTTTTTTTTGCCGCTGTCTCCCGCGTTTGTGAGGTAGCGCAAGGAAACAGACGAAAGAAATGGCCCAACCCACCCCCATACACATGTATATACATACGTCCACACACGCAAATATACATACCTACACAGCTTTCCATGGTTTACCCCAGACGCTTCACATGCCTTGATTCAATCCACTGACAGCACGTCAACCCCGGTATACCACATCGCTCCAATTCACTCTATTCCTTGCCCTCCTTTCACCCTCCTGCATGTTCAGGCCCCGATCACACAAAATCTTTTTCACTCCATCTTTCCACCTCCAATTTGGTCTCCCTCTTCTCCTCGTTCCCTCCACCTCCGACACATATATCCTCTTGGTCAATCTTTCCTCACTCATTCTCTCCATGTGCCCAAACCACTTCAAAACACCCTCTTCTGCTCTCTCAACCACGCTCTTTTTATTTCCACACATCTCTCTTACCCTTACGTTACTCACTCGATCAAACCACCTCACACCACACATTGCCCTCAAACATCTCATTTCCAGCACATCCATCCTCCTGCGCACAACTCTATCCATAGCCCACGCCTCGCAACCATACAACATTGTTGGAACCACTATTCCTTCAAACATACCCATTTTTGCTTTCCGAGATAATGTTCTCGACTTCCACACATTCTTCAAGGCTCCCAGAATTTTCGCCCCCCTCCCCCACCCTATGATCCACTTCCGCTTCCATGGTTCCATCCGCTGCCAGATCCACTCCCAGATATCTAAAACACTTCACTTCCTCCAGTTTTTCTCCATTCAAACTCACCTCCCAATTGACTTGACCCTCAACCCTACTGTACCTAATAACCTTGCTCTTATTCACATTTACTCTTAACTTTCTTCTTCCACACACTTTACCAAACTCAGTCACCAGCTTCTGCAGTTTCTCACATGAATCAGCCACCAGCGCTGTATCATGAGCGAACAACAACTGACTCACTTCCCAAGCTCTCTCATCCCCAACAGACTTCATACTTGCCCCTCTTTCCAAAACTCTTGCATTTACCTCCCTAACAACCCCATCCATAAACAAATTAAACAACCATGGAGACATCACACACCCCTGCCGCAAACCTACATTCACCGAGAACCAATCACTCTCCTCTCTTCCTACACGTACACATGCCTTACATCCTCGATAAAAACTTTTCACTGCTTCTAACAACTTGCCTCCCACACCATATATTCTTAATACCTTCCACAGAGCATCTCTATCAACTCTATCATATGCCTTCTCCAGATCCATAAATGCTACATACAAATCCATTTGCTTTTCTAAGTATTTCTCACATACATTCTTCAAAGCAAACACCTGATCCACACATCCTCTACCACTTCTGAAACCACACTGCTCTTCCCCAGTCTGATGCTCTGTACATGCCTAAGTATAGAGATATATTTAGAATAGTTAAAGAAGAGTTTGATTATGTTAGAAGAATGACTTGATAATGAGGAACTCAAGTTGGTTGTTTACATGTTGAATGCTAAGAATGCCTGTTCAGTGTTACAGATCATGCGGGAAGATGAAAGGAAGTGCTGTGGCTCTACTGGGAATATCCCAGGTAGATTCAACTCAGTTTTTGTTATGTACATTGCAATGCCCTGTTTAGAGGATTTCAGTTTATTTATGTCCAGTAGAAGAAAATGGATGCAAAGTTTAATAAACACCTATAACTTCGAACAGGTTAACTAACTAACCATGGAGATAAGTCCATCCTAGTTGCTGATTTTTATCTTGGACATCCATGTCTCCAGGGCAAAATATTACTTGAGTTGGGAAAGAGGTGGTAACAAGGCATACGTTAGGCAGGAGTGATGCATTCAAGTCAGTTTTGTATGCTGTAGGTGAGGTTTTTGAAGTTCAGTTTTTGAGGAGGTGACTAATGTGTTAAGTTGATTGACATAATTATCTTTTTTACAAGTCATGTGATTAAATGAAGAAGTTTCACATACTTGAATATCATTTTTATTACTTAAAGTAATTGGTAGTTGGTACTTGGTAGGCAGTCAACAACCAGGATGGTTTATTACCAGTGCTGCCCGCCTGGATATCAGGGGGGTTAGTGACAGTTGAGTAGTGAGCCAGCACCAGTGGTTGTCAAGTTACATTCCTCTGACCCAGGTAGCTGCCTTTCGTTTCTGCCTCACTTACACGTGGACTGCTGGCACTCTATCCACAAAATTACAAAAATCTCTTCGTGTTACAGTTGACAATTAACTCTAGATTTTCCTGTGTTGGGCACTATGGTAAGAGCAGTAGATAGCAGTATTAGGCAGGAACATTTAGGCTGAAGCATTAGGTAGAAATATTAGGTAGAAGTAGTTGGTAAGAGCATTAGGGAGACACATTAGTTAGGACCCTCTACAAACACTGTACTAGAGATGCCCTCCTTCAGTGACCAGTTAAGGGTCGGGCACTAGAGGCTAAGAAGCAGCACTGGAGTCCATTAGTTTTTTTTTTTTTTTTTTTTTTTTTTTTTTTTTTTTTTTTTTTTGCCGCTGTCTCCCGCGTTTGTGAGGTAGCGCAAGGAAACAGACGAAAGAAATGGCCCAACCCACCCCCATACACATGTATATACATACGTCCACACACGCAAATATACATACCTACACAGCTTTCCATGGTTTACCCCAGACGCTTCACATGCCTTGATTCAATCCACTGACAGCACGTCAACCCCGGTATACCACATCGCTCCAATTCACTCTATTCCTTGCCCTCCTTTCACCCTCCTGCATGTTCAGGCCCCGATCACACAAAATCTTTTTCACTCCATCTTTCCACCTCCAATTTGGTCTCCCTCTTCTCCTCGTTCCCTCCACCTCCGACACATATATCCTCTTGGTCAATCTTCCCTCACTCATTCTCTCCATGTGACCAAACCATTTCAAAACACCCTCTTCTGCTCTCTCAACCACGCTCTTTTTATTTCCACACATCTCTCTTACCCTTACGTTACTTACTCGATCAAACCACCTCACACCACACATTGTCCTCAAACATCTCATTTCCAGCACATCCATCCTCCTGCGCACAACTCTATCCATAGTCCACGCCTCGCAACCATACAACATTGTTGGAACCACTATTCCTTCAAACATACCCATTTTTGCTTTCCGAGATAATGTTCTCGACTTCCACACATTCTTCAAGGCTCCCAGAATTTTCGCCCCCTCCCCCACCCTATGATCCACTTCCGCTTCCATGTTTCCATCCGCTGCCAGATCCACTCCCAGATATCTAAAACACTTCACTTCCTCCAGTTTTTCTCCATTCAAACTCACCTCCCAGTTGACTTGACCCTCAACCCTACTGTACCTAATAACCTTGCTCTTATTCACATTTACTCTTAACTTTCTTCTTTCACACACTTTACCAAACTCAGTCACCAGCTTCTGCAGTTTCTCACATGAATCAGCCACCAGCGCTGTATCATCAGCGAACAACAACTGACTCACTTCCCAAGCCCTCTCATCCCCAACAGACTTTATTGGAGACTTTATTGCCAAGGCCACCCTCTTGAGGGAGTTCCAGCTAGAACATGCATCATAGATAGATAGAAAGTACACCTTGACATTCAGAGAAATTCTTTTCTACATCTCTGTGAAAAATGTTGATATTCTTTTTCCCAGTCTAATATTTGAGTTGCGAGGCATGGGCTATGGATAGAGTTGTGCGCAGGAGGGTAGATGTGCTGGAAATGAGATGTTTGAGGACAATGTGTGGTGTGAGGTGGTTTGATCGAGTAAGTAATGTAAGGGTAAGAGAGATGTGTGGAAATAAAAAGAGCGTGGTTGAGAGAGCAGAAGAGGGTGTTTTGAAATGATTTGGGCACATGGAGAGAATGAGTGAGGAAAGATTGACCAAGAGGATATATGTGTCGGAGGTGGAGGGAACGAGGAGAAGAGGGAGACCAAATTGGAGGTGGAAAGATGGAGTGAAAAAGATTTTGAGTGATCGGGGCCTGAACATGCAGGAGGGTGAAAGGCGGGCAAGGAATAGAGTGAATTGGATCGATGTGGTATACCGGGGTCGACGTGCTGTCAGTGGATTGAATCAGGGCATGTGAAGCATCTGGGGTAAACCATGGAAAGTTGTGTGGGGCCTGGATGTGGAAAGGGAGCTGTGGTTTCGGGCATTATTGCATGACAGCTAGAGACTGAGTGTGAACGAATGGGGCCTTTGTTGTCTTTTCCTAGCGCTACCTCGCACACGTGAGGGGGGAGGGGGATGTTATTCCATGTGTGGCGAGGTGGCGATGGGAATGAATAAAGGCAGACAGTGTGAATTGTGTGCATGTGTATATATGTATGTGTCTGTGTGTGTATATATATGTGTACATTGAGATGTATGGGTATGTATATTTGCGTGTGTGAACGTGTATGTATATTCATGTGTACGGGGGTGGGTTGGGCCATTTCTTTCGTCTGTTTCCTTGCACTACCTCGCATACGCGGGAGACAGCGACAGAGCAAAATGATAATATGATAACTATTTCCTGCATTCCTAATATATGATTTTTTTTTTTTCTTATCAGGTACTGATCATTCTTGTGGGTGCTTCTTTAAACACAGCATCATAGTTGGTACTTGTGGCGTAATACGTTTTCTTTATGAGATGGATGGATCAATTGAACTACTGTTTTCATGTCTTATCAAGAAAGGACATGGTGAGTGTGAAAAGAAATATGTAAACCAGATTTACCCTGACTAATATGTAACTTTAATGTGTTCTGTATCCTTGGGGATAGGGAAGAAAGAATACTTCCCACGCATTCCCCGCAAGTTGTAGAAGGTGACTAAAGGGGATGGGAGCAGAGGGCTAGAAACCCTCCCCTCCTTGTATTTTAACTTTCTAAAAGGGGAAACAGAAGAAGGAGTCATATAGGGAGTGCTCATCTTTCTCAAAGGCTCAGATAGGGGTGTCTAAATGTGTGTGGATGAAACCAAGATGAGAAAAAATGAGAGATAGGTAGTTTGTTTGAGGAAAGGAACCTGGATGTTTTGGCTCCTTTTGAAATGAAGCTCAAGGTTAAAGGGGAAGAGTGGTTTGGGAATATCTTGGGAGTAAAGTCAGGGGTTGGTGAGAAGACAAGAGCAAAGGAAGGAGTAGCACTACTTTTGAAACAGGAGTTGTGGGAGTATGTGATAGAGTGTGAGAAAGTAAACTCTAGATTGATATGGGTAAAACTGAAAGTTGATGGAGAGAGATGGGTGATTATTGGTGCCTATGCACCTGGTCATGAGAAGAAGATCATGAGAGGCAAGTGTTTTTGGAGCATCTCGGTGAGTGTATTAGCAGCTTTGATGCACGAGACTGGGTTATAGTGATGGGTGATTTGAATGCAAAGGTGAGTAATGTGGCAGTTGAGGGAATACTTGGTATACATGGGGTGTTCAGTGTTGTAAATGGAAATGGTGAAGAGCTTGTAGATTTGTGTGCTGAAAAAGGACTGGTGATTGGGAATACCTGGTTTAAAAAGGAAGATATACATAAGTATACATATTTAAGTAGGAGAGATGGCCAGGAAGCGTTATGTTAATGTGCTGAAAGGTGCAACTGGACGAATGTCTTATCATTATCTTGTGGAGGCAAAGGTGAAGATATGTATAAGTTTTCAGAAAAGAAGAGAGAATGTTTGGGTGAAGAGAGTGGTGAGAGTAAGTGAGCTTGGAAAGGCGACTTGTGTGAGGATGTACCAGGAGAGATTGAGTGCAGAATGGAAAAAGGTGAGAGCAAATGATGTAAGGGGAGTGGGGGAGGAATGGGATGTATTTAGAGAAGCAGTGATGGCTTGCACAAAAGATGCTTGTGGCATGAGAAAGGTGGGAGGTGGGCAGATTAGAAAGGGTAATGAGTGGTGGAATAAAGAAGTAAGATTGTTAGTGGAAGAGAAGAGAGAAGCATTTGGATGATTTTTGCAGGAAAATAGTGCAAATGAGTGGGAGATGTATAAAAGAAAGAAGAAGGAGGTCAAGAGAAAGGTGCAAGAGGTAAAAAAGAAGGAAAATGAGAGTTTGGGTAAGAGTATTGTTAAATTTTAGGGAGAATTAAAAGATGTTGTGGAAGGACTTAAATAAAGTGCATAAGACAAGGGGAAAAATGGGAACATCGGTAAAAGGGGCTAATGTGAAGGCAATAACAAGTACTGGTGAAGTGAGAAGGAGATAGAGTCAGTATTTTGAAGGTTTGTTGAATGTGTTAGATGATAAAGTGGCAGATATAGGGTGTTTTGGTTGAGGTGGTGTGTGAAGTGAGAGGGGTCAGGGATAATGGTTTGTTAAACAGAGAAGAGTTAGTGAAGACTTTGTGGAAGATGATTGCCAGCAAGGCAGCGGGTTTTGATGGTATTGCAGTGGAATTTATTAAAAAAGGGGGTGACTGTGTTGTTGACTGGTTGGTGAGGATATCAATGTATGTATGGTTCATGGGGAAGTGCCTGAGGATTGACGAAATGCATGCACAGTGCCATTGTACAAAGGCAAAGGGGATAAAGGTGAGTGTTCAAATTACATAGATATAAGTTTGTTGAGTATTCCTGGTAAATTATATGGGAGGGTACTGATTGAGAGGGTGAAGGCATGTACAGAGCATCAGATTGGGGAAGAGCAGAGTGGTTTCAGAAGTGGTTGAGAATGTGTGGATCAAGTGTTTGCTTTGAAGAATGTATGTGAGAAATACTTAGAAAAGCAAATGGATTTGTATTTAGCATTTATGGATCTGGAGATGGCATATGATAAGAGTTGATAGCGATGCTCTGTGGAAGGTATTAAGAGTATATGGTGTGGGAGGTAAGTTGCTAGAAGCAGTGAAAAGTTTTTATCGAGGATGTAATGCATGTGTACAAGTAGGAAGAGAGGGAAGTGATTGGTTCCTAGTGAATGTCGGATTGTGGCAGGGGTGCATGATGTCTCCATGGTTGTTTAATATGTTTATGGATGGGGTTGTTAGGGAGGTGAATGCAAGAGTTTTGGAAAGAGGGGTAAGTATGCAGTCTGTTGTGGATGAGAGGGCTTGGGAAGTGAGTCAGTTGTTGTTCACTGATGATACAGCACTGGTGGCTGATTCGGGTGAGAAACTGTAGAAGCTGGTGACTGAGTTTGGTAAAGTGTGTGAAAGAAGAAAGTTGAGAGTAAATGTGAATAAGAGCAAGGTTATTAGGTTCAGTAGGTTTGAAGGACAAGTCAATTGGGAGGAAAGTCTGAAAGGAGAGAAACTGCTTTAGCCTCTTAAGCACAATGGTACAACCATTGAGCATGACTGTGCTTTTCATGTAAAGTTAACCCCAAATTATTAGCTTCGGAAACAGGTTAAACTGAATTAAGATTCAGTTTTAAAGTTGCCAATAGAACATAAACAAAAGCAAGCCCCAGTTGTGGCCATCTTGAATAACAGTACAATCAGCTACAGCACTTACCAGAGAATACTCCGGCCACCAAAATAAAGCACCACAGCCATTATTTTCCCCTTTTTTGTATGTTATTCTTTAGTGAATGTGTTCTGGGCAAATGAGTTTACCCAGTGGATATAATGTAAAGTTCACTGTTATCAAAATGATTTTTCACATGTTTAGTGTAACTGTTGCTGATTATTAGGTAATCATGTGGTCTAACTTTTTTTCAGAACATTCTCAATTGGTATCAGAATGGATCTGCTTACTCGCTGGAGCCATTCTTGGGCTTCCCTTGTCCTACAGTTGTGATTCAGACTACAGTTATCATAAATTGAAAACTTATTGGAAGATAGAAATCAGTTGGAAGAGAGTTGTTGTAGAGTTGCTGGAAAGTGAAGCAGATTGGGCCACATGTATTGCTACCAAGTAAGTTTCACAGTGCTTGAGAATTGTATACATATTGTTAATCTTTATATCCATAAGAGTAAATACTTGTTAGAGATGTTTATTTTGTTCAGAAATCCGATTAGTTGATATATATTTGATATAGAATTGCATTGATTATAAATGTTAAATAACCTTTTGAAAATATACATGCATGTGATTATCTATTAATTTTTACCAGTTTTGTAGAGGGAATTTTACACTCACTGGTTCCCATGGTTCTGCTACACTATACTTTGAACATATTTTCTCTTCATTTCTTTGTCACAGCTTAAATTCATCTGTTACTCTGCTTCTGTAAAATTATTCCTTTACAACTTTTTTCACTTCGCATAGTTAGTTACCTGTTATGTCCTTCACCTATTTAAGAAAAAATCTTGCCTTTTGGCTTCATCATGTTCAGTTATGATCTTAGTTCTCATTCTTTTTTCAAATATATGCATAAGTGTGGTTCTAAATCCTTTTTCTACCATAGTTCCCTTACTCCAGGTGCATTTGTTGGATGGTATAGGACTTTTCCTAGCATTTGCCTAATGCTTGGTTGAGTGTAGTTACATTTGATTATGCATACCCTGATTTTTGTCTCATGTGTGCTTGGCATTTGATTATGCATACCCTGATTTTTGTCTCATGTGTGCTTTGATGATATATTTGAACATCTTGTTACCCATTGCTACAGCCTATGTTTTGTCTATACGCTGGCCAAATTGTGCGAAAATGTTGAGGAGGCTTATATGAGAGCTCCACACTCTTGCCATGTAATAATTTGTGAAGCTGTGAAACTCTTTCAAAAGAATAGGTATTAGTGATGAAAACTCTTAGTAATTGCATTTGCTTGTGGCAAAGACACTGCCAAAAATACCACATATCTCACTACATATGCCTGATGGTGTACCTGGCAGACCTTAACTTATGTGCCTGACAGAATAATTTTGAGGGCTAAAAGCTCACACAAATAATATTTCAACGTGCAGAGTTGTAAATTATTTTATACATAGAATTATATTCTTAATGAAAATATTAATGAAATATTATTTAGGAAGAGAGGAAAGTGATTGGTTCTCAGTGAATGTAGGTTTGCGGCAGGGGTGTGTGATGTCTCCATGGTTGTTTAATTTGTTTATGGATGGGGTTGTTAGGGAGGTAAATGCAAGAGTTTTGGAAAGAGGGGCAAGTATGAAGTCTGTTGGGGATGAGAGAGCTTGGGAAGTGAGTCAGTTGTTGTTCGCTGATGATACAGCGCTGGTGGCTGATTCATGTGAGAAACTGCAGAAGCTGGTGACTGAATTTGGTAAAGTGTGTGGAAGAAGAAAATTAAGAGTAAATGTGAATAAGAGCAAGGTTATTAGGTACAGTAGGGTTGAGGGTCAAGTCAATTGGGAGGTGAGTTTGAATGGAGAAAAACTGGAGGAAGTGAAGTGTTCTAGATATCTGGGAGTGGATCTGGCAGCGGATGGAACCATGGAAGCGGAAGTGGATCATAGGGTGGGGGAGGGGGCGAAAATTCTGGGAGCCTTGAAGAATGTGTGGAAGTCGAGAACATTATCTCGGAAAGCAAAAATGGGTATGTTTGAAGGAATAGTGGTTCCAACAATGTTGTATTGTTGCGAGGCGTGGACTATGGATAGAGTTGTGCGCATTAGGATGGATGTGCTGGAAATGAGATGTTTGAGGACAATGTGTGGTGTGAGGTGGTTTGATCGAGTGAGTAACGTAAGGGTAAGAGAGATGTGTGGAAATAAAAAGAGTGTGGTTTAGAGAGCAGAAGAGGGTGTTTTGAAGTGGTTTGGGCACATGGAGAGAATGAGTGAGGAAAGATTGACCAAGAGGATATATGTGTCGGAGGTGGAGGGAACGAGGAGAAGAGGGAGACCAAATTGGAGGTGGAAAGATGGAGTGAAAAAGATTTTGTGTGATCGGGGCCTGAACATGCAGGAGGGTGAAAGGAGGGCAAGGAATAGAGTGAATTGGAGCGATGTGGTATACCGGGGTTGACGTGCTGTCAGTGGATTGAATCAAGGCATGTGAAGCGTCTGGGGTAAACCATGGAAAGCTGTGTAGGTATGTATATTTGCGTGTGTGGACGTATGTATATACATGTGTATGGGGGGGGTTGGGCCATTTCTTTCGTCTGTTTCCTTGCGCTACCTCGCAAACGCGGGAGACAGCGACAAAGTATAAAAAAAAAAAAAAAAAATATATATATATATATATATATATATATATATATATACTTCCCACGTGTACCCTGCGTGTCGTGGAGGGCGACTAGAAGGGAAGGGAGCAGGGGGCTGGAAATCCTCCCCTCTCGTTTTTTTTTTTTTTTTCTTTCTTTTTTTTTCTTTTTAATTTTCCAAAGGAAGGAGCAGAGAAGGGGGCCAGGTGAGGTTGTTCCCTGAAAGTCCCAGTCCTCTGTTCTTAACGCTACCTCGCTATCGTGGGAAATGGTGAACAGTAAAAAAAAAAATATATATATATATATATATATATATATATATATATATATATATATATATATATATATATTTTTTTTCATACTATTCGACATTTCCCGCGATAGCAAGGTAGTGTTAAGAACAGAGGACTGGGCCTTTGAGGGAATATCCTCACCTGGCCCTCTTCTCTGTTCCTTCTTTTGGAAAAAAAAAATATACATATACCTGGGTGCACATGCTTTCAATGGATTGAACCAGGGCATGTGAAGCATCTGGGGTAAACCATTTAAAGTTTTGTGGGGCCTGGATGTGGAAATGGAGCTCTGGTTTCGGTGCATTATACATGACGGCTAGAGACTGAGTATCAACGAGTTTGGCTTTTGTTGTATTTTGCTCGTGCTGCTTCGCGCACATGCTGGGGGAAGGGGCTGTTATTTCATGTGTGGCGTGGTGCTGACGTGAATGAATAAGGACAGACAGTATGAATTGCGTCCATGTGCATATATGTATGTGTGTGTGTGTGTATATACATGTATATGTTGAGATGTATAGGTATGTTTATGTGCGTGTGTAGACATGTATGTATATACATGTGTATCTGGGTAGGTTGGGCCATTCTTTCGTTTGTTTCCTTGCACTACTTCGCTAACACAGGAGACAGTGACAAAGTATAATAAATAGATAAAATAGATAAATGTGTGTGTGTGTATGAGTGGTTGGGCCATTCTTCATCTGTTTCCTTACGCTACCTCACTGATGTGGGAAACAGTGATTAATTATGATAAATGAATGAATAGCTGAATACGAGTACTCTGCTCATGAATTTGAATGGAAATGCAAATACCATGATATGATAATAATTTGAATACAAATAACCATGAATACTGTAGTCATGTGCATTCAAAGATGAATATTGAATATGAATACCCATCTCTTCACCATACATTGTTTTGTCACATACTTGTCTCACTTATTGACAAATGCTCACCCACATACTCACTGATGAAAACTTCAATTGTAAGACACACTCATGTAGAAATTACTAACCTTATCACACCAGTCAAAACATTAAAGTTTATCTTTAGCAAGTTTCCTTCTTTGATTGAAAATTCCCAGGCTTAAGCTGTTTCCTCTGTTGCATCAGGCTTCGGCCGCTTCGGTGTACAAGTAATGAAAGTGAACAGACTTGATTATGTCAGGAGTTTTCATATATGTATCGAAGCTTTATTATTCACAACTATCTTCCTCCATAGTCTCACTAACGCTTTATATTCCAAACTCATGATGTAAATATATTTGCATTGCTTTGTACACTTGAATTTTTTTTTATTTTTAGTAATTTTTTCAAACCATCCCACAACCCTTATGAGCAACCTTACAACCTTCATTTGGGTTGTGACTATGGGTTTGTGAAACTCTACCCTACAGCAGCCCCTTCTATGTGTAAATACTGGCACCTCAACAAAACTGAATGGGATAACTTGTGTAACTTCTTTTCTGATTCTTCTTGGGTAGATTACTGTTTCTTATGTGATGCTTCTTTCTCTGCCAAACACATAGCCGAGGATACTCTTGTGGAAATGGAAGCATTCACCCCTTCTTCCTCCAAGACGACCTTCATTCAGTCCCTGGTTCAACCGTTCCTGTTCTGAGGCCATTCAGGCAAGGTATCAGGCATATCTGGCTGCCATTCAGCTTTTATCACTGCCTGTAATCACTGCAAGCATGTTATCCATGAGGCAAAGATTCCTTTATTCAAAGGAAGTGTGATAATCTCTCCTCGTCATCCACTGATAGGTCTTTCTGGTCTTTCGCTAAGGGCATCTCTAACAACTTTTGTCACTACCTTTCCTTCACTTTTCCATTTTGATGGTACCATATCTGTCTCTGTCTTATACAAAGCAGCTCTATTTGGTTCCCATTTCTCCTTTAACTCCACCTTTGATGACTAACATTCCCTCAACCCCTGATGCTTGTCTTACTAATCCTATATCCCTCTTGGTAATATCTTTTGAGACTCTGAAAATCACTTCTCTCTCTGGACACAAGCAAGACTTATGGTCCTGATGGCATCCTTCCCCATATCCTGAAGGAGTATGCCTCTGAACTTGCACCCGTACTTGCTCGTCTGTTCCTGTTTCAGTTTAAAAACCAAATCCTTTCCTTCTTCTTTGAAACATTCATTGATACATCCCATCCTAAGAAGGGAGATCATTTTGACCCCTCTATCTATCGTCCTATTGCTTTGACAACTACCATTTACAAAGTCTTTGAATTCCTGCACAACTCCCATGTTCTTAAACAGCTCAGTAGGCAAGATCCACTGGTAATATTCTTTCCTATCTTACTTGTGTCTGATTATCATCTCTGAAATATTTTGGGGAGTCATTTGTAGTGGCCCTTGACATATCCAAATCTTTTGGCAGGGTTTAGCATCAGTCTTTCATCCTTTAGCTACTCTGTTTTGGCTTCCCTCCCTCACTTTGTTCCTTTATATCTAGCTTCCTCTCCAGCTGATCTGTCTTTGTGGTTGTTAATGGATCAGCCTTCCCCTTTTCTCCATCAGCAGCAGTGTCCCTCAAGGTTCTGTCCTGTCCCCTACACTTTTTCTCCTTTTTTCAATAATTTCCTCTCTTTAACAGATAATCAAATACACTCATATGCTGACAGCTCAACACTGCACTCATCCATATCCTTCAGTTTTGCTCCTCCCTCTTTCACTCAATCTGCACCTTGTCTTGGCACAGCTTCCTCAATAAACTTAGACCTGGATAGGATATCTTGGTGGGATAGATGTAATTTAGTTAAGTTTAATGCCTCAAAGACCCAGTTTCTACCCATCTCTCCATCGAAAACTCCTCACAACTTTTGTCTCTCCTTTGACAGTACTGTAATTCCACCCCTTGACCCAATGAACATACTTGTATTACCCTAACGTCCTCTCTTTCTTGGAAACCCCATATTATGGGAATAGCTAAGTCTTTCTAAGAAACTGGGTGTCCTGTTTTGATGTTAAGGGTGTGGAAATGAGTTATTTGTAAGGAATATACGGTATGACTAAATAGAATGAACAAAAAAAGTCTTTGAATTCCTGCACAACTCCCATGTTCTTAAACAGCTCAGTAGGCAAGATCCACTGGTGATATTCTTTCCTATCTTACTAGTGTCTGATTATCATCTCTGAAATATTTTGGGGAGTCATTTGTAGTGGCCCTTGACATATCCAAATCTTTTGGCAGGGTTTAGCATCAGTCTTTCATCCTTTAGCTACTCTGTTTTGGCTTCCCTCCCTTACTTTGTTCCTTTATATCTAGCTTCCTCTCCAGCTGATCTGTCTTTGTGGTTGTTAATGGATCAGCCTTCCCCTTTTCTCCATCAGCAGCAGTGTCCCTCAAGGTTCTGTCCTGTCCCCTACACTTTTTCTCCTTTTTTCAGTAATTTCCTCTCTTTAACAGATAATCAAATACACTCATATGCTGACAGCTCAACACTGCACTCACCCATATCCTTCAGTTTTGCTCCTCCCTCTTTCGCTCAATCTGCACCTTGTCTTGGCACAGCTCCCTCAATAAACTTAGACCTGGATAGGATATCTTGGTGGGATAGATGTAATTTAGTTAAGTTTAATGCCTCAAAGACCCAGTTTCTACCCATCTCTCCATTGAAAACTCCTCACAACTCTCGTCTCTCCTTTGACAGTACTGTAATTCCACCCCTTGACCCAATGAACATACTTGTATTACCCTAACGTCCTCTCTTTCTTGGAAACCCCATATTATGGGAATAGCTAAGTCTTTCTAAGAAACTGGGTGTCCTGTTTTGATGTTAAGGGTGTGGAAATGAGTTATTTGTAAGGAATATACGGTATGACTAAATAGAATGAACAAAAAAAATGAGAGGGTGTATAAGAGATTTGGTATGGCAGGGTATGCAAGAGGAATGAATTGTGGAGTGGTAGAGTTTGTGAAACATAATATTTTGAAGTAGTTTAGGCATGGAAAAGGAATGCAAAATAGGGAGTTTACAAAGAGATTTTATGATAATATAATTAAAGAATAGGTTCAGAGGAAGACTACCCATGACATGAGGAAATAGTGATAGGGTACTGGAGGGAGAAATGGTGCAAGAATGCATGGAATGGTTGAGGTTAGGGAGGTATGTTTAGACAGGGGTAAGTGGATACATTTTTTTGCTGTGGCCACCCCCTCAGTGTAAGTTCCCAGAGGGAATGGGTATCAGAGATAGATAGTTGTTTTACACACTAATAACACTTCTTGAATTTTGCAGAATTATGAGCTGCCCTACTACTGGCTTCACAGAATCACATAGGAAGAATATAGAGGAGTTGCTTTTGGCTTTTAAAGGCAATAATAAGTATCACTGCAACAAAACAGTGAAAACTATTAGCAAAGTATTAAAGGATGATACCTACACTGTTGACAACATTGCTGAAGTTGCTCAGGAACATTATGAGAAAGTACATTCTAGGGTGGAACAATTAAAGGGCTCTGTAATGTTTCCTGGAACAGGTGAAATCAAGGGTAGTAAAGGTATGTTTTGCATTTGTATCCATTTAACCTTTACCCACATGTATATGTGGTTGCTAGTCTTAAGAATTTATTTACATGGTCACTTAATTTTGTTTATCTGTGTTTGCATCTGTCCATCCTTGTGTACATTTTTTCAGAATGCACAAAGATTGCGTAGACAGAATTACAATGACCTTTGTGTTTGCCTGTTCTTTCAAACTGGCTGTAAACAGAGTTGTGATTGATGGTCAAACCTCAAAATGGTTAAACATAATAACAGGAGTGCCACAAGGACTCGTCTTAGGACCTATTCTCTTTCTCATTTATATTAATGGTATAGATTGTGGGCTTCATTGCAAAATATCAGAATTTGCTGGTGATACAAAGCTGGAAAATAAATCTACAAATGAACTTGAACATCTACAGCTTCAAACTGATGGACTGGGCTTATTGGTGACAAATTAATTTTAATATCAATAAGCATACAATTTTATAAGTTAGTTGCGAAAACAAAATGGCAAGCCACAGCATGAATTTTGTTGAAATGTTAAAGCTAAATGAGTAAAAAGATTTAGCCATGATAATCTGTGGTAACCTAAAACCAAGTAAAGATTGAGAAGAGTGAACAAAATTCCTGGATTCACAGGTAGAGCTTTCAGTTTTAATTTCAAGGAGATCATCTTGACTCTTTACAGTTCATTGGTGTGTCCCCATCTTGAATATTTGTTCAGTTCTGGTTATCATACCTGAAACGAGTCTTAAACAAAATGGAGAGTGCAGTGTCTAGTGACCCAGATGATTGCCAGACTGAGAAACAAACCCTATAAGGGCAGGTCAAATGACTAGAATCTATTGAGCTTGGAAAAGAGAAGGCCAAGAGGTGATCTAATACAAGTATTCCAAATGATCAAAGGCTGTGGTAGTCTCTTTAGCCAAATTGACAATCTGTAGGTTATTATCTTAAAACTATCTGCATACCTTCTAATTTTTACCACAGTAATCTGTGATTGTTTTATATCTTCCTCTGTCACAAACAGCCTTAAAAGGACGGACTGGTCTGCTGATGTTTGAATTCCTTTGTGTGTGTGTGTGTGTATTGTAAGGACAAATGCCTTGTTAATTGTAAAGAAAAATTTTATGTGATTGTACAGTATTTTGGATTATTTTAGATAGTGGATAATTCTCTTTGAGGTTCAAGTAGTAGACCATCATTAAGTTTCCTTAAAGAATATGAAATTTAGAGTTTATGAATACTATTGTCAGATTTACCTTTTCATATTTAACCCTTCCTGATTAATTCTTAAATTGTGGTTATGTTCCAGAAATTTTGAAATGTGAAAAAAAAGATCCTTTATGAAATGATAGAATAACACTCAAAAGAAACATAGAATACAGAGAATGTTTATTTTAACATTACCTTTGCTTGGTTAGGTGCTGCGTGAAGGGCAGAGGAGGGTGTAGATGACATCTCTGATAACTCCCAATTGGAGCATATTGAAGATGTGTCTTTCTTTCTCCCGAGTTTGTTTTCAGACTTGTTTTGTATCATATACAGCCATAGCACTAGTGGTAGATAATATGAATATATTGAGAATATTACACATTTTGCAATAACAATTAGTATGATGGAAATTAGCTAGCAGTTAGCATTCCTGACTTTGATGTATTCATGGGCCTCCCAGGGTTGAGTGCAGAGATTGGAATCCTGGTTGTGGCAGTCAGTCCACAGTCAACCCAGCTGTTCGTCCACCCCTGGGGTGTTTATATAATGGGTACCTGGTTTAGGATAGGGTATATGTAATATTAGTTATTAATTATTTATTTTGCTTTGTCGCTGTCTCCTGCGTTAGCAAGGTAGCGCAAGGAAACAGATGAAAGAATGGCCCAACCCACCCCCATACACATGTATATACATACACGTCCACACATGCAAATACACATACCTATGCATCTCAACGTTACATACATATACACACACAGACATATACATATATACACATATACATAATTCATACTGTGTGCCTTTATTCATTTCCATCGCCACCTCGCCACACATAAAATAACAACCCCCTCCCCCCTCATGTGTGCGAGGTAGCGCTAGGAAAAAGACAACAAAGACCCCACTCGTTCACACTCAGTCTCTAGCTATCATGTAATAATGCACTGAAACCACAGCTCCATTTCCACATCCAGGCCCCACAGAACTTTCCATGGTTTACCCCAGACACTTCACATGCCCTAGTTCAATCCATTGACAGCACGTCGACCCCGGTATACCACATCGTTCCAATTCACTCTATTCCTTGCACGCCTTTCACCCTCCTGCATGTTCAGGCCCCGATCACTCAAGATCTTTTACAATCCATCTTTCCACCTCCAATTTGGTCCCACTTCTCCTCGTTCACTCCACCTCTGACACATATATCCTCTTGGTCAATCTTTCCTCACTCATTCTCTCCATGTGACAAACCATTTCAAAACACCCTCTTCTGCTCTCTCAACCACAATCTTTTTATTACCACACATCTCTCTTACCCTATTATTACTTACTCAATCAAACCACCTCACACCACATATTGTCCTCAAACATCTCATTTCCAGCACATCCACCCTCCTGCGCACAACTCTATCCATAGCCCACGCCTCGCAACCATACAACATTGTTGGAACCGCTATTCCTTCAAACATACCCATTATTGCTTTCTGAGATAATGTTCTCGACTTCCACACATTCTTCAAGGCTCCCAGAATTTTCGCCCCCTCCCCCACCCTATGATTCACTTCCACTTTCATGGTTCCATCTGCTGCCAAATCCACTCCCAGATATCTAAAACACTTCACTTCCTGAATTTTTTCTTCATTCAAACTTACCTCCCAATTGACTTGACCCTCAACCCTACTGTACTCAATAACCTTGCTCGTATTCACATTTACTCTCAACTTTCTTCTTTCACACACTTTACCAAACTCAGTCACCAGCTTCAGCAGTTTCTCACATGAATCAGCCACCAGCGCTGTATCATCAGCGAGCAACAACTGACTCACTTCCCACACTCTCTCATCCCCAACAGACTGCATACTTGCCCCTCTTTCCAAAACTCTTGCATTCACCTCTCTAACAACCCCATCCATAAACAAATTAAACAACCATGGAGACATCACACACCCCTGCCGCAAACCTACAATCACTGAGAACCAATCACTTTCCTCTCTTCCTACATGTACACATGCCTTACATCCTCAATAAAGACTTTTCACTGCTTCTAACAACTTGCCTCCCACACCATATATTCTTAATACCTTCCACAGAGCATCTCTATCAACTCTATCATATGCCTTCTCCAGATCCATAAATGCTACATAGAAATCAATTTGCTTTTCTAAGTATTTCTCACATACATTCGTCAAAGCAAACACCTGATCCACACATCCTCTACCACTTCTGAAACCACACTGCTCTTCCCCAATCTGATGCTCTGTACATGCCTTCACCCTCTCAATCAATACCCTCCCATATAATTGCCCAGGAATACTCAACAAACTTATACCTCTGTAATTTGAGCACTCACTCTTATCCCCTTTGCCTTTGTATAATGGCACTATGCAAGCATTTCACCAGTCCTTAGGCACCTCACAATGAGTCATACATACATTAAATAACCTTACAAACCAGTCAACAATACAGTCACCCCCTTTTTTAATAGATTTTACTGCAATACCATCCAAACCCGCTGCCTTGCTGACTTTCATCTTCCGCAAAGCTTTTACTACCTCTTCTCTGTTTACCAAATCATTCTCCCTAACCCTCTCACTTTGCACACCACCTCGACCAAAACACCCTATATCTGCCACTTTATCATCGAACACATTCAACAAACCTTCAAAATACTCACTCCATCTCCTTTTCACTTCATCACTACTTGTTTTCACCTCCCCATTAGCCCCCTTCACAGAAGTTCCCATTTGTTATCCAGTCTTACGCACTTTATTTACCTCCATCCAAAACATCTTTATATTCTCCCAAAAATTTAAGGGTACTCTCTCACCCCAACTCTGATTTGCCCTCTTTTTCACCTCTTGCACCTTTCTCTTGACCTCCTGCATCTTTCTTTTATACATCTCCCATTCATTTGCATTATTTCCCTGCAAAAATTGTCCAAATGCCTCTCTCTTCTCTTTCACTAATAATCTTCCTTTTTCATCCCACCACTCACTATCTTTCCTAATCTGTCCACCTCCCACGCTTCTCATGCCACAAGCATCTTTTGCACAAACCATCAATGCTTCCCTTAATACATCCCATTCCTCCCCCACTCCCCTTACGTCCTTTGTTCTCACCTTTTTCCATTCTGTACTCAGTCTCTCCTGGTACTTCCTCACACAAGTCTCCTTCCCCAGCTCACTTACTCTCACCACTCTTTTCACCCCAACATTATCTCTTCTTTTCTGAAAACCTCTACAAATCTTCATCTTCACTTCCACAAGATAATGATCAGATGTCTTGGGAGTAAAGTCAGGGGTTAGTGAGAGTACAAGACCAAGGGAAGGAGTAGCACTACTCCTGAAACAGGAGTGGTGGGAGTATGTGATAGAGTGTAAGAAAGTAAACTCTAGATTGATATGGGTAAAACTCAAAGTGGATGGAGAGAGATGGGTGATTATTGGTGCATATGCACCTGGGCATGAGAAGAAAGATCATGAGAGGCAAGTGTTTTGGGAGCAGCTGAGTGTGTTAGTAGTTTTGGTGCACGAGAAGACCGGATTATAGTGATGGGTGATTTGAATGCAAAGGTTAGTAATGTGGCATTTGAGGGAATAATTGGTGTACATAGGGTCTTTAGTGTTGTAAATGGAAATGGTGAAGAGCCTCTAGATTTATGTGCTGAAAAAGGACTGGTGATTGGGAATACCTGGTTTAAAAAGAGAGATGTACATAAGTATACGTATGTAAGTAGGAGAGATGGCCAGAGAGTGTTATTGGATTACGTGTTAATTGGTAGGCGCGTGAAAGAGAGACTTTTGGATGTTAAAGTCCTGAGAGGTGCAACTGGAGGGATGTCTGATCATTATCTTATGGTGGCAAACATGAAGATTTGTAGAGGTTTTCAGGAAAGAAGAGAGAATGTTGGGGTGAAGAGAGTGGTGAGAGTAAGTGAGCTTGGGAAGGAGACTTGTGTGAGGAAGTACCAGGAGAGACTGAGTACAGAATGGAAAAAGGTGAGAACAAGGGACGTAAGGGGAGTGGGGGAGGATTTGGATGTATTTAGGAAAGTAGTGATGGCTTGCGCTAAAGATGCTTGTGGCATGAGAAGCGTTGGAGGTGGGCAGATTAGAAAGGGTAGTGAATGGTGGGATGAAGAAGTAAGATTATTAGTGAAAGAGGAGAGAGAGGCATTTGGAGGATTTTTGCATGGAAATAATGCAAATGAGTGGGAGATGTATAAAAGAAAGAGGTAGGAGGTCAAGAGAAAGGTGCAAGAGGCGAAAAAGTGGGAAATCAGAGTTGGGGTGAGAGAGTACCATTAAATTTTTGGGAGAATATAAAGATGTTTTGGAAGGAGGTGAATAAAGTGTGTAAGACTGGGGAACAAAAGGGAACTTCTGTGAAGGGGGCTAATGGGGAGGTGATAACAAGTAGTGATGAAGTGAAGGCATGTACAGAGTATTAGATTGGGCAAGAGCAGTGTGGTTTCAGAAGTGGCAGAGATGTATGGATCAGGTGTTTACCTTGAAAAATGTATGTGAGAAATACTTAGAAGAGCAAATGGATTTGTATGTAGCAATTATGGATCTGGAGAAGGCATATGATAAGAGTTGATAGAGATGCTCTGTGGTATGTATTGATACTGTATAGTGTTGGATGTAAGTTGTTAGAAGCAGTGAAAAGTTTTAATTAGGATATAAGGCATGTGTCATTGAGGAAGAGAGGAATGTGATTGTTTCTCGGTGAATGTTGGTTTGCGGCAGGGGTGCGTGATGTCTCCATGGTTGTTTAATTTGTTTATGGATGGGGTTGTTAGGAGGTGAATGCAAGAGTTTTGGAAAGAGGGGCAAGTATGCAGTCTGTTCTGGATGAGAGAGCTTGGGAAGTGAGTCAGTTGTTGTTCGCCGATGATACAGCGCTGTTGGCTGATTCATGTGAGAAACTGCAGAAGCTGGTGACTGAGTTTGGTAAAGTCTGTGAAAGAAGAAAGCTGGGAGTAAATGTGAATAAGAGCAAGGTTATTACGTACAGTAGGGTTGAGGGAAAAGTCAATGGGGATGTAAGTTTGAATGGAGAAAAACTGGAGGAAGTGAAGTGTTTTAGATATCTGGGAGTGGATTTGGCAGCGAATTGAATCATGGAAGCAGAAGTGAATCATAGGGTGGGGGAGGGGGCGAAAGTTTTGGGAGTGTTGAAAAATATGTGGAAGTGGAGAACATTATCTTGGAAAGCAAAAATGGGTATGTTTGAAGTAGTGGTTCCGAAAATGTTATATGGTTGCGAGGCATGGGCTATAGATAGAGTTATGCGGAGGAGGGTGGATGTGCTGGAAATTAGATGTTTGAGGACAATATGTTGGTTAAGGTGGTTTGATTGAGTAAGTAATGAAAGGGTAAGAGAGATGTGTGGTAATATAAAGAGTGTGGTTGAGAGAGCAGAAGAGGGTGTTTTGAAATGGTTTGGTCACATGGAGAGAATGAGCGTGGAAAGATTGACAAAGAGGATATATGTGTCAGAGGTGAAGGGAACGAGAAGTGGGAGACCAAATTGGAGGTGGAAAGATGGGGTGAAAAAGATTTTGAGTGATTGGGGCCTGAACATGCAGGAGTGAAAGGCGTACAAGGAATAGAGTGAATTGGAATGATGTGGTATACCGGGGTCGATGTGCTGTCACTGCATTCAACCAGGGCATGTGAAGCATCTGGGATAAACCCTGGAAAGTTATGTGGGGCCTGGATGTGGAAAGGAAGCTGTGGTTTCGTTGCATTATACATGACAGCTAGAGACTGAGTGTGAACGAATGTGGCCCTTGATGCTTTTTCCTAGTGTTTCCTCGTGCACATGATGGGGGAGGGGGTTGTCATTTCATGTGTGGCGGGTTGGTGGCGACGGGAATGAATAGGGGCAGACAGTATGAATTATGTACATGGTTTTTTTTTTTTTTCCTCTGTCTCCTGCATTTGCGAGGTAGCGCAAGGAAACAAAGACGAAAGAAATGGCCCAACCCACCCCCATACACATTTATATACATACACATCCACACACGCAAATATACATACCTACACAGCTTTCCATGGTTTACCCCAGACTCTTCACATGCCCTGATTCAATCCACTTACAGCACGTCAACCCCGGTATACCACATCGATCCAGTTCACTCTATTCCTTGCCCTCCTTTCACCCTCCTGCATGTTCAGGCCCCGATCACACAAAATCTTTTTCACTCCATCTTTCCACCTCCAATTTGGTCTCCACTTCTCCTCGTTCCCTCCACCTCTGACACATATATCCTCTTGGTCAATCTTTCCTCACTCATTCTCTCCATGTGCCCAAACCATTTCAAAACACCCTCTTCTGCTCTCTCAACCACGCTCTTTTTATTTCCACACATCTCTCTTATCCTTACGTTACTTACTCGATCAAACCACCTCACACCACACATTGTCCTCAAACATCTCATTTCCAGCACATCCACCCTCCTGCGCACAACTCTATCCATAGCCCACGCCTCGCAACCATACAACATTGTTGGAACCACTATTCCTTCAAACATAGCCATTTTTGCTTTCCGAGATAATGTTCTCGACTTCCACACATTCTTCAAGGCTCCCAGGATTTTCGCCCCCTCCCCCACCCTATGATCCACTTCCGCTTCCATGGTTCCATCCGCTGCCAGATCCACTCCCAGATATCTAAAACACTTTACTTCCTCCAGTTTTTCTCCATTCAAACTTACCTCCCAATTGACTTGACCCTCAACCCTACTGTACCTAATAACCTTGCTCTTATTCACATTTACTCTTAACTTTCTTCTTTCACACACTTTACCAAACTCAGTCACCAGCTTCTGCAGTTTGTCACATGAATCAGCCACCAGCGCTGTATCATCAGCGAACAACAACTGACTCACTTCCCAAGCTCTCTCATCCACAACAGACTTCATACTTGCCCCTCTTTCCAAAACTCTTGCATTTACCTCCCTAACAACCCCATCCATAAAAAAATTAAACAATTTAAACAACCATGGAGACATCACACACCCCTGCCGCAAACCTACATTCACTGAGAACCAATCACTTTCCTCTCTTCCTACACCTACACATGCCTTACATCCTCGATAAAAACTTTTCACTGCTTCTAACAACTTGCCTCCCACACCATATATTCTTAATACCTTCCACAGAGCATCTCTATCAACTCTATCATATGCCTTCTCCAGATCCGTAAATGCTGCATACAAATGCATTTGCTTTTCTAAGTATTTCTCACATACATTCTTCAAAGCAAACACCTGATCCACACATCTTCTACCACTTCTGAAACCACAATGCTCTTCCCCAATCTGATGCTCTGTACATGCCTTCACCCTTTCAGTCAATACCCACCCATATAATTTCCCAGGAATACTTAACAAACTTATACATCTGTAATTTGAGCACTCACTCTTATCCCCTTTGCCTTTGTACAATGGCACTATGCACGCATTCCACCAATCCTCAGGCACCTCACCATGAGTCATACATTCATTAAATAACCTTACCAACCAGTCAACAATACATTCACCCCTTTTTTAATAAATTCCACTGCAATACCATCCAAACCTGTTGCCTTGCCAGCTTTCATCTTCCACAAAGCTTTTACTACCTCTTCTCTGTTTACCAAATCATTTTCCCTAACCCTCTCACTTTGCACACCACCTCGACCAAAACACCCTATATCTGCCACTCTATCATCAAACACATTCAACAAACCTTCAAAATACTCACTTCATCTCCTTCTGACATCACCACTACTTGTTATCACCTCCCCATTTGTGCCCTTCACTGAAGTTCCCATTTGCTCCCTTGTCTTATGCACTTTATTTACCTCCTTCCAGAACATCTTTTTATTCTCCCTAAAATTTAATGATACTCTCTCACCCCAACTCTCATTTGCCCTCTTTTTCACCTCTTGCACCTTTCTCTTGACCTCCTGTCTCTTTCTTTTATACATCTCCCACTCAATTGCATTTTTTCCCTGCAAAAATTATCCAAATGCCTCTTTCTTCTCTTTCACTACTAATCTTACTTCTTCATCCCACATGTGTATATATGTATATATCTGTGTGTATATATATGTGTACATTGCGATGTATAGGTATGTATATGTGCGTCTGTGGACGTGTATGTATTTATATGTGTATGTGGGTGGGTTGGGCCATTCTTTTGTCTGTTTCCTTGCTCTACCTTGCTAACGCGTGAGACAGCGACTAAGTATAATGAATAGATATTTATTAGTGTTTTATTATACTTTGTCGCTGTCTCCCACGTTAGCAAGGTAGCGCAAGGAAACACATGAAAGAATGGCCCAACCCACCTACGTACACATGTTTATACATACAGGTCCACACACTCACATATACATACCTATACATCTCAACGTATACATATATATACACATACATACACAAGGGTATATGTATATGCTTTGAAAGGGTAGTGAGTGGTGGGATGAAGAAGTAAGAGTATTAGTGAAAGAGAAGAGAGAGGCATTTGGACGATTTTTGCAGGGAAAAAATGAAATTGAGTGGGAGACGTATAAAAGAAAGAGACAGGAGGTCAAGAGAAAGGTGCAAGAGGTGAAAAAAAGGGCAAATGAGAGTTGGGGTGAGAGAATATCATTAAATTTTAGGGAGAATAAAAAGATGTTCTGGAAGGAGGTAAATAAAGTGCGTAAGACAAGGGAACAAATGGGAACTTCAGTGAAGGGCGCAAATGGGGAGGTGATAACAAGTAGTGGTGATGTGAGAAGGAGATGGAGTGAGTATTTTGAAGGTTTGTTGAATGTGTCTGATGATAGAGTGGGAGATATAGGGTGTTTTGGTCGAGGTGGTGTGCAAAGTGCGAGGGTTAGGGAAAATGAGTTGGTAAACAGAGAAGAGGTAGTAAAAGCTTTGCGGAAGATGAAAGCCGGCAAGGCAGCAGGTTTGGATGGTATTGCAGTGGAATTTATTAAAAAAGGGGGTGACTGTATTGTTGACTGGTTGGTAAGGTTATTTAATGTATGTATGACTCATGGTGAGGTGCCTGAGGATTGGCTGAATGCGTGCATAGTGCCATTGTACAAAGGCAAAGGGGATAAGAGTGAGTGCTCAAATTACAGAGGTATAAGTTTGTTGAGTATTCCTGGCAAATTATATGGAAGGGTATAGATTGAGAGGGTGAAGGCATGTACAGAGCATCAGATTGGGGAAGAGCAGTGTGGTTTCAGAAGTGGTAGAGGATGTGTGGATCAGGTGTTTGCTTTGAAAAATGTATGTGAGAAATACTTAGAAAAGCAAATGGATTTGTATGTAGCATTTATGGATCTGGAGAAGGCATATGATAGAGTTGATAGAGATGCTCTGTGGAAGGTATTAAGAATATATGGTGTGGGAGGCAAGTTGTTAGAAGCAGTGAAAAGTTTTTATCGATGATGTAAGGCATGTGTACGTGTAGGAAGAGAGGAAAGTGATTGGTTCTCAGTGAATGTAGGTTTGCGGCAGGGGTGTGTGATGTCTCCATGGTTGTTTAATTTGTTTATGGATGGGGTTGTTAGGGAGGTGAATGCAAGAGTTTTGGAAAGAGGGGCAAGTATGAAGTCTGTTGGGGATGAGAGAGCTTGGGAAGTGAGTCAGTTGTTGTTCGCTGATGATACAGCGCTGGTGGCTGATTCATGTGAGAAACTGCAGAAGCTGGTGACTGAGTTTGGTAAAGTGTGTGAAAGAAGAGAGTTAAGAGTAAATGTGAATAAGAGCAAGGTTATTAGGTACAGTAGGTTTGAGGGTCAATTCAATTGGGAGGTGAGTTTGAATGGAGAAAAACTGGAGGAAGTGAAGTGTTTTAGATATCTGGGAGTGGATCTGGCAGCGGATGGAACCATGGAAGCGGAAGTGGATCATAGGGTGGGGGAGGGGGCGAAAATTCTGGGGGCCTTGAAGAATGTGTGGAAGTCGAGACCATTATCTCGGAAACCAAAATGGGTATGTTTGAAGGAATAGTGGTTCCAACAATGTTGTATGGTTGCGAGGCATGGACTATGGATAGAGTTGTGCGCAGGAGGATGGATGTGCTGGAAATGAGATGTTTGAGGACAATGTGTGGTGTGAGGTGGTTTGATCGAGTAAGTAACGTAAGGGTAAGAGAGATGTGTGGAAATAAAAAGAGCGTTGTTGAGAGAGCAGAAGAGGGTGTTTTGAAATGGTTTGGTCACATGGAGAGAATGAGTGAGGAAAGATTGACCAAGAGGATATATGTGTCGGAGGTGGAGGGAACGAGGAGAAGAGGGAGACCAAATTGGAGGTGGAAAGATGGAGTGAAAAAGATTTTGTGTGATCGGGGCCTGAACATGCAGGAGGGTGAAAGGAGGGCAAAGAATAGAGTGAATTGGAGCGATGTGGTATACCGGGGTTGACGTGCTGTCAGTGGATTGAATCAAGGCATGTGTATGGGGGTGGGTTGGGCCATTTTTTTTCGTCTGTTTCCTTGCGCTACCTCGCGAACGCGGGAGACCGACAAATCAAAAAAAAGAAAAAAAAAAAAAATATACATATATACACATGTACGTAATTCATACAGTCTGCCCTTATTCATTCCCAGCTCCACCCTGCCACACATGAAATGAAAACCCCTCCCCCCACATGTGCGTGAGGTAGCGCAAGTAGAAAAGACCTTTTCTCTGTTTACTAAATCATTCTCCCTATCCCTCTCATTTTCCACACCACCTCGACCAAAACACCCTATATCTGCCGCTCTATTATCAAACACATTCAACAAACCTTCAAAATACTCACTCCATCTTCTTCTCACATCACCATGACTTGTTATTACCTGCCCATTAGTCCCCTCCACTGATGTTCCCATTTCTTCCCTTATCTTACACACTTTATTTACCTCCTTCCAAAACACCGTTTTATTCTCCCTAGAATTTAATGATACTCTCTCACCTCAACTCTCACTTGCCCTCTTTTTCACCTCTTGCACCTTTCTCTTGCCCTCCTGCCTCTTTCTTTTATACATCTCCCAGTCATTTGCATTATTTCCTTGCAAAAATTGTCCAAATGCCTATCTCTTCTCTTTCACTGATAATCTTACTTCTTCATCCCACCACTCACTACCCTTTCTAATCTGCCCACCTCCCACGATTCTCATGCCAGAAGCATCTTTTGCGCAAGCCATCACTGCTTTCCTAAATGTATCCTATTCCTCCCCCACTCCCCTTACGTCCTTTGTTCTCACCTTTTTCCATTCTATACTCAGTCTCTCCTTGTACTTCCTCACACAAGTCTCCTTCCCAAGCTCACTTACTCTAACCACTCTCATCACCCCAATATTCTCTCTTCTTTTCTGAAAAACTCTACAAATCTTCACCTTCGCCTCAACAAGATAATGATCAGACATCCCTCCAGTTGCACCTCTCAGGACTTTAACATCCAAAAGTCTCTCTTTCACGCGCCTATCAATTAACACGTAATCCAATAACGCTCTCTGGCCATCTCTCCTACTTACATATGGATACTTATGTATATCTCTTTTTAAACAAGGTATTCGTAATCACCAGTCCTTTTTCGGCACAAGAATCTACAAGCTCTTCACCATTTCCATTTCCAACACTGAACACCCCATGTACACCAATTATTCCCTCAACTGCTACATTACTCACCTTTGCATTCAAATCACCCATTAGTATAACCTAGTCTTGTGCATCAAAACTACTAACACACTCACTCTGCTGCTCCCAGTATATATATATATATATATATATATATATATATATATATATATATATATATATATATATATATATATATATTTTTTTTTTTTGCCGCTGTCTCCCGCGTTTGCGAGGTAGCGCAAGGAAACAGACGAAAGAAATGGCCCAACCCACCCCCATACACATGTATATACATACGTCCACACACGCAAATATACATACCTACCCAGCTTTCCATGGTTTACCCCAGACGCTTCACATGCCCCGATTCAATCCACTGACGGCACGTCAACCCCGGTATACCACATCGCTCCAATTCACTCTATTCCTTGCCCTCCTTTCACCCTCCTGCATGTTCAGGCCCCGATCACACAAAATCTTTCTCACTCCATCTTTCCACCTCCAATTTGGTCTCCCTCTTCTCCTCGTTCCCTCCACCTCCGACACATATATCCTCTTGGTCAATCTTTCCTCACTCATTCTCTCCATGTGCCCAACCATTTCAAAACACCCTCTTCTGCTCTCTCAACCACACTCTTTTTATTTCCACACATCTCTCTTACCCTTACGTTACTTACTCGATCAAACCGCCTCACACCACACATTGTCCTCAAACATCTCATTTCCAGCACATCCATCCTCCTGCGCACCACTCTATCCATAGCCCACGCCTCGCAACCATACAACATTGTTGGAACCACTATTCCTTCAAACATAGCCATTTTTGCTTTCCGAGATAATGTTCTCGACTTCCACACATTCTTCAAGGCTCCCAGAATTTTCGCCCCCTCCCCCACCCTATGATCCACTTCCGCTTCCATGGTTCTATCCGCTGCCAGATCCACTCCCAGATATCTAAAACACTTCACTTCCTCCAGTTTTTCTCCATTCAAACTCACCTCCCAATTGACTTGACCCTCAACCCTACTGTACCTAATAACCTTGCTCTTATTCACATTTACTCTTAACTTTCTTTTTTCACACACTTTACCAAACTCAGTCACCAGCTTCTGCAGTTTCTCACATGAATCAGCCACCAGCGCTGTATCTTCAGCGAACAACAACTGACTCACTTCCCAAGCTCTCTCATCCCCAACAGACTTCATACTTGCCCCTCTTTCCAAAACTCTTGCATTCACCTCCCTAACAACCCCATCCATAAACAAATTAAACAACCATGGAGACATCACACACCCCTGCCGCAAACCTACATTCACTGAGAACCAATCACTTTCCTCTCTTCTTACGCGTACACATGCCTTACATCCTCGATAAAAACTTTTCACTGCTTCTAACAACTTGCCTCCCACACCATATATTCTTAATACCTTCCACAGAGCATCTCTATCAACTCTATCATATGCCTTCTCCAGATCCATAAATGCTACATACAAATCCATTTGCTTTTCTAAGTATTTCTCACATAGTGGTTCCAACAATGTTGTATGGTTGCGAGGCGTGGGCTATGGATAGAGATGTGCGCAGGAGGATGGATGTGCTGGAAATGAGATGTTTGAGGACAATGTGTGGTGTGAGGTGGTTTGATCGAGTAAGTAACGTAAGGGTAAGAGAGATGTGTGGAAATAAAAAGAGCGTGGTTGAGAGAGCAGAAGAGGGTGTTTTGAAATGGTTTGGGCACATGGAGAGAATGAGTGAGGAGAGATTGACCAAGAGGATATATGTGTCGGAGGTGGAGGGAACGAGGAGAAGAGGGAGACCAAATTGGAGGTGGAAAGATGGAGTGAAAAAGATTTTGTGTGATCGGGGCCTGAACATGCAGGAGGGTGAAAGGAGGGCAAGAAATAGAGTGAATTGGAGTCATGTGGTATACAGGGGTTGACGTGCTGTCAGTGGATTGAAGCAGGGCATGTGAAGCGTCTGGGGTAAACCATGGAAAGCTGTGTAGGTATGTATATTTGCGTGTGTGGACGTGTGTATGTACATGTGTATGGGGGGGGGGGGTTGGGCCATTTCTTTCGTCTGTTTCCTTGCGCTACCTCGCAAACGCGGGAGACAGCGACAAAGTATAAAAAAAAAAAAAAAAAAAAAAAAAAAAATTCTTCAAAGCAAACACCTGATCCACACATCCTCTACCACTTCTGAAACCACACTGCTCTTCCCCAATCTGATGCTCTGTACATGCCTTCACCCTCTCAATCAATACCCTCCCATATAATTTACCAGGAATACTCAACAAACTTATACCTCTGTAATTTGAGCACTCACTCTTATCCCCTTTGCCTTTGTACAATGGCACTATGCACGCATTCCGCCAATCCTCAGGCACCTCACCGTGAGTCATACATACATTAAATAACCTTACCAACCAGTCAACACTACAGTCACCCCCTTTTTTAATAAGATCCACTGCAATACCATCCAAACCTGCTGCCTTGCCGGCTTTCATCTTCCGCAAAGCTTTTACTACCTCTTCTCTGTTTACCAAATCATTTTCCCTAACCCTCTCACTTTGCACACCACCTCGACCAAAACACCCTATATCTGCCACTCTATCATGAAACACATTCAACAAACCTTCAAAATACTCACTCCATCTCCTTCTCACATCACCACTACTTGTTATCACCTCCTCATTTGCGCCCTTCACTGAAGTTCCCATTTGCTCCCTTGTCTTACGCACTTTATTTACCTCCTTCCAGAACATCTTTTTATTCTCCCTAAAATTTAATGATACTCTCTCACCCCAACTCTCATTTGCCCTTTTTTTCACCTCTTGCACCTTTCTCTTGACCTCCTGCCTCTTTCTTTTATACGTCTCACACTCAACTGCATTTTTTCCCTGCAAAAATCGTCCAAATGCCTCTCTCTTCTCTTTCAATAATACTCTTACTTCTTCATCCCACCACTCACTACCCTTTCTAATCAACCCACCTCCCACTCTTCTCATGCCACAAGCATCTTTTGTGCAATCCATCACTGATTCCCTAAATACATCCCATTCCTCCCCCACTCCCCTTACTTCCATTGTTCTCACCTTTTTCCATTCTGTACTCAGTCTCTCCTGGTACTTCCTCACACAAGTCTCCTTCCCACGCTCACTTACTCTCACCACCCTCTTCACCCCAACATTCACTCTTTTTTCTGAAAACCCATACAAATCTTCACCTTAGCCTCCACAAGATAATGATCAGACATCCCTCCAGTTGCACCTCTCAGCACATTAACATCCAAAAGTCTCTCTTTCGCGCGCCTGTCAATTAACACGTAATCCAATAACGCTCTCTGGCCATCTCTCCTACTTACATAAGTATACTTATGTATATCTCGCTTTTTAAACTAGGTATTCCCAATCATCAGTCCTTTTTCAGCACATAAATCTACAAGCTCTTCACCATTTCCATTTACAACACTGGACACCCCATGTATACCAATTATTCCCTCAACTGCCACATTACTCACCTTTGCATTCAAATCACCCATCACTATAACCCGGTCTCGTGCATCAAAACCACTAACACACTCATTCAGCTGCTCCCAAAACACTTGCCTCTCATGATCTTTCTTCTCATGCCCAGGTGCATATGCACCAATAATTACCCATCTCTCTCCATCAACTTTCAGTTTTACCCATATTAATCGAGAATTTACTTTCTTACATTCTATCACGTACTCCCACAACTCCTGTTTCAGGAGTACTGCTACTCCTTCCCTTGCTCTTGTCCTCTCACTAACCCCTGACTTTACTCCCAAGACATTCCCAAACCACTCTTCCCCTTCACCCTTGAGCTTCGTTTCACTCAGAGCCAAAACATCCAGGTTCCTTTCCTCAAACATACTACCTATCTCTCCTTTTTCACATCTTGGTTACATCCACACACATTTAGGCACCCCAATCTGAGCCTTCGGGGAGTATGAGCACTCCCCGCGTGACTCCTTCTTCTGTTTCCCATTTTAGAAAGTTAAATAAATACAAGGAGGGGATGATTTCTGGCCCCCCGCTCCCGTCCCCTCTAGTCGCTTTCTACGACACGCGAGGAATGCGTGCGAAGTATTCTTTCACCCCCATCCCCAGGGATAATATACCTATATGTATATATACACATACACTCACATACACACACACACGCACATATACACACACACACACACATACATATATATACATATGAAAAATGTAAGAAACAATTTAGAAAAGTGAAACTTCTAGCTTGAAATGAAAAGAAAGAAAAAAAAAAATGAATATCACATAATGGTTCAACCTCTGGCTATGGAAAAAGGAAATGTTTAATTTATTTACACAAAAGTCAGTAGTAGTTCTCATCAATTTAACCACTGTATCAATAAGCTTCAATGTCTAAGCTACATTTTTTCGAATTTCACTATTTTCTTGTCAAAGCACCATGTATGAAAACTATCACTTCAGTAACACAACTATAAACATTTACTTCCCCTTTAAAAAAGTTCTGGGGAAGTCTGTCTCGATACACTGCGGGACACTACCGCCTGACGAGGTTTGTGTTGCAATGGTTTTTGATTCACAAACGTAGTAGCATCACTGGTGGCCAAGGTAGTTCCGTTGGCGAAGAGGAGCTCATGAAACATGTCAGGAAAGCATGCTACTGCAGGCAGGAGTGAAGGCTGATGCAAACTTCAGATGGCAAAGAAACTTCAGTCCTTCATGCTGGTAGAGGGCAGGTATGCCCAGATTCTTGAGGGTAAACTTGCTACCCCTTATGTGTCATGTCGTCCAACGGGGTGGGCGCCCATGGATGGTGGCCCGTGCGGCCCGGCGTCCACAGGCGAGAGCATGACAGGGGCCGCGTGTGGCCCCCCTGGCCCGCCACCGCTACCGCACACCCTTAATGGTGAGAGCGATGAGAGGGTCAGCGATGGTGCGTTGGTCGGGTTCCCAGCGGTGGATCCTGCTCCTCCTCCTCCTGTCTCTGCTCCTACACAGACCTCCCTCGCTGAACTCACTTAAGCAAAGCCCAATGAGCACCTTTCTTAGTGGGGCCAGTTGAAACACTTGTTTGATCATTTAATGAAGTTGACAAATGAATGCCAAATGCTCCTCTTCTCAATTGACATATATTGTTATTTTTTATTATACTTTGTCGCTGTCTCCCGCGTTTGTGAGGTAGCGCAAGGAAACAGACGAAAGAAATGGCCCAACCCCCCCCATACCCATGTATATACATACCTCCACACACGCAAATATACATACCTACACAGCTTTCCATGGTTTACCCCAGACGCTTCACATGCCCTGCTTCAATCCACTGACAGCACGTCAACCCCGGTATACCACATCGCTCCAATTCACTCTATTCCTTGCCCTCCTTTCACCCTCCTGCATGTTCAGGCCCCGATCACACAAAATCTTTTTCACTCCATCTTTCCACCTCCAATTTGGTCTCCCTCTTCTCCTTGTTCCCTCCACCTCCGACACATATATCCTCTTGGTCAATCTTTCCTCACTCATCCTCTCCATGTGCCCAAACCACTTCAAAACACCCTCTTCTGCTCTCTCAACCACGCTCTTTTTATTTCCACACATCTCTCTTACCCTTACGTTACTCACTCGATCAAACCACCTCACACCACACATTGTCCTCAAACATCTCATTTCCAGCACATCCATCCTCCTGCGCACAACTCTATCCATAGCCCACGCCTCGCAACCATACAACATTGTTGGAACCACTATTCCTTCAAACATAGCCATTTTTGCTTTCCGAGATAATGTTCTCGACTTCCACACATTCTTCAAGGCCCCCAGGATTTTCGCCCCCTCCCCCACCCTATGATCCACTTCCGCTTCCATGTTTCCATCCGCTACCAGATCCACTCCCAGATATCTAAAACACTTCACTTCCTCCAGTTTTTCTCCATTCAAACTCACCTCCCAATTGACTTGACCCTCAACCCTACTGTACCTAATAACCTTGCTCTTATTCACATTTACTCTTAACTTTCTTCTTCCACACACTTTTCCAAACTCAGTCACCAGCTTCTGCAGTTTCTCACATGAATTAGCCACCAGCGCTGTATCATCAGCGAACAACAACTGACTCACTTCCCAAGCTCTCTCATCCCCAACAGACTTCATACTTGCCCCTCTTTCCAGGACTCTTGCATTTACCTCCCTAACAACCCCATCCATAAACAAATTAAACAACCATGGAGACATCACACACCCCTGCCGCAAACCTACATTCACTGAGAACCAATCACTTTCCTCTCTTCCTACACGTACACATGCCTTACATCCTCGATAAAAACTTTTCACTGCTTCTAACAACTTTCCTCCCACACCATATATTCTTAGTACCTTCCACAGAGCATCTCTATCAACTCTATCATATGCCTTCTCCAGATCCATAAATGCTACATACAAATCCATTTGCTTTTCTAAGTATTTCTCACATACATTCTTCAAAGCAAACACCTGATCCACACATCCTCTACCACTTCTGAAACCACACTGCTCTTCCCCAATCTGATGCTCTGTACATGCCTTCACCCTCTCAATCAATACTCTCCCATATAATTTACCAGGAATACTCAACAAACTTATACCTCTGTAATTTGAGCACTCACTCTTATCCCCTTTGCCTTTGTACAATGGCACTATGCACGCATTCCGCCAATCCTCAGGCACCTCACCATGAGTCATACATACATTAAATAACCTTACCAACCAGTCAACAATACAGTCACCCCCTTTTTTAATAAATTCCACTGCAATACCATCCAAACCTGCTGCCTTGCCGGCTTTCATCTTCCGCAAAGCTTTCACTACCTCTTCTCTGTTTACCAAATCATTTTCCCTAACCCTCTCACTTTGCACACCACCTCGACCAAAACACCCTTTATCTGCCACTCTATCATCAAACACATTCAACAAACCTTCAAAATACTCACTCCATATATATATATATATATATATATATATATATATATATATATATATTATATTTTTTTTTTATTATACTTTGTCGCTGTCTCCCGCGTTTGCGAGGTAGCGCAAGGAAACAGACGAAAGAAATGGCCCAACCCCCCCCCCCCCCCATACACATGTATATACATACGTCCACACATGCAAATATACATACCTACACAGCTTTCCATGGTTTACCCCAGACGCTTCACATGCCTTGATTCAATCCACTGACAGCACGTCAACCCCGGTATACCACATCGCTCCAATTCACTCTATTCCTTGCCCTCCTTTCACCCTCCTGCATGTTCAGGCCCCGATCACACAAAATCTTTTTCACTCCATCTTTCCACCACCAATTTGGTCTCCCTCTTCTCCTCGTTCCCTCCACCTCCGACACATATATCCTCTTGGTCAATCTTTCCTCACTCATTCTCTCCATGTGCCCAAACCATTTCAAAACACCCTCTTCTGCTCTCTCAACCACGCTCTTTTTATTTCCACACATCTCTCTTACCCTTGCGTTACTTACTCGATCAAACCACCTCACACCACACATTGTCCTCAAACATCTCATTTCCAGCACATCCATCCTCCTGCGCACAACTCTATCTATAGCCCAAGCCTCGCAACCATACAACATTGTTGGAACCACTATTCCTTCAAACATACCCATTTTTCCTTTCCGAGATAATGTTCTTGACTTCCACACATTCTTCAAGGCTCCCAGGATTTTCGCCCCCTCCCCCACCGTATGATCCTCTTCCGCTTCCATGGTTCCATCCGCTGCCAGATCCACTCCCAGATATCTAAAACACTTCACTTCCTCCAGTTTTTCTCCATTCAAACTTACCTCCCAGTTGACTTGACCCTGAACCCTACTGTACCTAATAACCTTGCTCTTATTCACATTTACTCTTAACTTTCTTCTTTCACACACTTTACCAAACTCAGTCACCAGCTTCTGCAGTTTCTCACATGAATCAGTCACCAGCGCTGTATCATCAGCGAACAACAACTGACTCACTTCCCAAGCTCTCTTATCCACAAGAAACTTCATACTTGCCCCTCTTTCCAAAACTCTTGCATTCACCTCCCTAACAACCCCATCCATAAACAAATTAAACAACCATGGAGACATCACACACCCCTGCCGCAAACCTACATTCACTTGGAACCAATCACCTTCCTCTCTTCCTACACGTACACATGCCTTACATCCTCGATAAAAACTTTTCACTGCTTCTGACAACTTGCCTCCCACACCATATATTCTTAATACCTTCCACAGAGCATCTCTATCAACTCTATCATATGCCTTCTCCAGATCCATAAATGCTACATACAAATCCATTTGCTTTTCTAAGTATTTCTCACATACATTCTTCAAAGCAAACACCTGATCCACGCATCCTCTACCACTTCTGAAACCACACTGCTCTTCCCCAATCTGATGCTCTGTACATGCCTTCACCCTCTCAATCAATACCCTCCCATATAATTTGCCAGGAATACTCAACAAACTTATACCTCTGTAATTTGAGCACTCATTCTTATCCCCTTTGCCTTTGTACAATGGCACTATGCACGCATTCCGCCAATCCTCAGGCACCTCACCATGAGTCATACATACATTAAATAACCTTACCAACCAGTCAATAATACAGTCACCCCCTTTTTTAATAAATTACACTGCAATACCATCCAAACCTGCTGCCTTGCCGGCTTTCATCTTCCGCAAAGCTTTTACTACCTCTTCTCTGTTTACCAAGTCATTTTCCCTAAGCCTCTCACTTTGCTCACCACCTCGACCAAAACACCCTATATCTGCCACTCTATCATCAAACACACTCAACAAACCTTCAAAATACTCACTCCATCTCCTTCTCACATCACCACTACTTGTTATCACCTCCCCATTAGCGCCCTTCACTGAAGTTCCCATTTGCTCCCTTGTCTTACGCACTTTATTTACCTCCTTCCAGAACATCTTTTTATTCTCCCTAAAATTTAATGATACTCTCTCACCTCAACTCTCATTTGCCCTCTTTTTCACCTCTTGCACCTTTCTCTTGACCTCCTGTCTCTTTCTTTTATACATCTCCCACTCAATTGCATTTTTTCCCTGCAAAAATTGTCCAAACGCCTCTCTCTTCTCTTTCATTAATAATCTTACTTCTTCATCCCACCACTCTCTACCCTTTCTAATCAACCCACCTCCCACTCCTCTCTTGCCACAAGCATCTTTTGTGCAATCCATCACTGATTCCCTAAATACATCCCATTCCTCCCCCACTCCCCTTACTTCCATTGTTCTCACCTTTTTCCATTCTGTACTCAGTCTCTCCTGGTACTTCCTCACACAAGTCTCCTTCCCAAGCTCACTTACTCTTACCACCCTCTTCACCCCAACATTCACTCTTCTTTTCTGAAAACCCATACAAATCTTCACCTTAGCCTCCACAATATATATATATTTATTATTATTATTATTTTCCTTTGTCGCTGTCTCCCGCGTTTGCGAGGTAGCACAAGGAAACAGACGAAAGAAATGCCCCAACCCACCCCCATACACATATATATACATACACGTCCACACACGCAGATATACATAACCATACATCTCAATGTACACATATATATACACACACAGACACATACATGTATACACATGGACACAATTCACACTGTCTGCCTTTATTCATTCCCATCGCCACCTCGCCACACATGGAATAACATCCCCCTCCCCCCTCATGTGTGCGAGGTAGTGCTAGGGAAAGACAACAAAGGCCCCATTTGTTCACACTCAGTCTCTAGCTGTCATGCAATAATGCCCAAAACCACAGCTCCCTTTCCATATCCAGGCCCCAGAGAACTTTCCATGGTTTACCCCAGACGCTTCACATGCCTTGATTCAATCCATTGACAGCACATCGACCCTGATGTACCACATTGATCCAATTCACTCTATTCTTTGCCTGCCTTTCACCCTCCTGCATGTTCAGGCCCCGATCACTCAAAATCTTTTTCACTCCATCTTTCCACCTCCAATTTGGTCTCCCACTTCTCCTCGTTCCCTCCACCTCCGACACATATATCCTCTTGGTCAATCTTTCCTCACTCATTCTCTCCATGTGCCCAAACCATTTCAAACCACTCTCTTCTGCTCTCTCAACCACGCTCTTTTTATTTCCACACATCTCTCTTACCCGTACATTACTTATTCGATCAAACCACCTCACACCACATATTGTCCTCAAACATCTCATTTCCAGCACATCCACCCTCCTGCGCACAACTCTATCTATATCCCAAGCCTCGCAACCATACAACATTGTTGGAACCACTATTCCTTCAAACATAGCCATTTTTGCTCTCGGAAATAATGTTCTTGACTTCCACACATTCTTCAAGGCTCCCAGGATTTTCGCCCCCTCCCCCACCCTATGACTCACTTCCGCTTCCATGTTTCCATCCGCTGCCAGATCCACTCCCAGATATCTAAAACACTTTACTTCCTCAAGTTTTTCTCCATTCAAACTTACATCCCAATTGACTTGACCCTCAACCGTACTGTACCTAATCACCTTGCTCTTATTCACATTTACTCTTAACTTTCTTCTTTCACACACTTTACCAAACTCAGTCACTAGCTTCTGCAGTTTCTCACATGAATCAGCCACCAGCGCTGTATCATCAGCGAACAACAACTGACTCACTTCCCAAGCTCTCTCATCCCAACAGACTTCATACTTGCCCCTCTTTCCAAAACTCTTGCATTCACCTCCCTAACAACCCCATCCATAAACAAATTAAACAACCATGGAGACATCACACACCCCTGCCGCAAACCTACATTCACTGAGAACCAATCATTTTCCTCTCTTCCTACACGTACACATACCTTACATTCTCGATAAAAACTTTTCACTGCTTCTAACAACTTGCCTCCCACACCATATATTCTTAGCACCTTCCACAGAGCATCTCTATCAACTCTATCATATGCCTTCTCCAGATCCATAAATGCTACATACAAATCCATTTGCTTTTCTAAGTATTTCTCACATACATTCTTCAAAACAAACACCTGATCCACACATCCTCTACCACTTCTGAAACCACACTGCTCTTCCCCAATCTGATGCTCTGTGCATGTCTTCACCCTCTCAATCAATACCCTCCCATATAATTTACCAGGAATATTCAACAAACTTATATCTCTGTAGTTTGAGCACTCACTCTTATCCCCTTTGCCTTTGTACAATGGCACTATGCACGCATTCCGACAATCCTCAGGCACCTTACCATGAATCATACATACATTGAATAACCTTACCAACCAGTCAACAATACAGTCACCCCCTTTTTTAATAAATTCCACTGCAGTACCATCCACACCTGCTGCCTTGCCGGCTTTTATCTTCCGCAAAGCTTTTACTATCTCTTCTCTGTTTACCAAATCATTTTCCCTAACCCTCTCACTTTGTAACCCACCTCGACCAAAACACCCTATATCTGCCACTCTATCATCGAACACATTCAAGAAACCTTCAAAATACTCACTCCATCTCCTTCTCACATCATCACTACTTGTTATCACCTCCCCATTAGCCCCCTTCACTGAAGTTCCCATTTGTTCCCTTGTCTTACGCACTTTATTTACCTCCTTCCAGAACATCTTTTTATTCTCCCTAAAATTTAATGATACTCTCTCATATATATATATATATATATATATATATATATATATATATATATATATATATATATATATATATATATATTTTTTTTATTTTTTTTTTATTTTACTTTGTCGCTGTCTCCCGCGTTTGCGAGGTAGCGCAAGGAAACAGATGAAAGAAATGGCCCAACCCCCCCCATACACATGTATATACATACGTCCACACACGCAAATATACATACCTACACAGCTTTCCATGGTTTACCCCAGACGCTTCACATGCCTTGATTCAATCCACTGACAGCACGTCAACCCTGGTATACCACATCGCTCCAATTCACTCTATTCCTTGCCCTCCTTTCACCCTCCTGCATGTTCAGGCCCCGATCACACAAAATCTTTTTCACTCCATCTTTCCACCTCCAATTTGGTCTCCCTCTTCTCCTCGTTCCCTCCACCTCCGACACATATATCCTCTTGGTCAATCTTTCCTCACTCATTCTCTCCATGTGCCCAAACCACTTCAAAACACCCTCTTCTGCTCTCTCAACCACGCTCTTTTTATTTCCACACATCTCTCTTACCCTTACGTTACTCACTCGATCAAACCACCTCACACCACACATTGTCCTCAAACATCTCATTTCCAGCACATCCATCCTCCTGTGCACAACTCTATCCATAGCCCACGCCTCGCAACCATACAACATTGTTGGAACCACTATTCCTTCAAACATACCCATTTTTGCTTTCCGAGATAATGTTCTCGACTTCCACACATTCTTCAAGGCCCCCAGAATTTTCGCCCCCTCCCCCACCCTATGATCCACTTCCGCTTCCATGTTTCCATCCGCTGCCAGATCCACTCCTAGATCTCTAAAACACTTCACTTCCTCCAGTTTTTCTCCATTCAAACTCACCTCCCAGTTGACTTGACCCTCAACCCTACTGTACTTAATAACCTTGCTCTTATTCACATTTACTCTTAACTTTCTTCTTCCACACACTTTACCAAACTCAGTCACCAGCTTCTGCAGTTTCTCACATGAATCCGCCACCAGCGCTGTATCATCAGCAAACAACAACTGACTCACTTCCCAAGCTCTCTCATCCCCAACAGACTTCATACTTGCCCCTCTTTCCAAAACTCTTGCATTTACCTCCCTAACAACCCCATCCATAAACAAATTAAACAACCATGGAGACATCACACACCCCTGCCGCAAACCTACATTCACTGAGAACCAATCACTTTCCTCTCTTCCTATACGTACACATGCCTTACATCCTCGATAAAAACTTTTCACTGCTTCTAACATCTTGCCTCCCACACCATATATTCTTAATACCTTCCACAGAGCATCTCTATCAACTCTATCATATGCCTTCTCCAGATCCATAAATGCTACATACAAATCCATTTGCTTTTCTAAGTATTTCTCACATACATTCTTCAAAGCAAACACCTGATCCACACATCCTCTACCACTTCTGAAACCACACTGCTCTTCCCCAATCTGATGCTCTGTACATGCCTTCACCCTCTCAATCAATACCCTCCCATATAATTTACCAGGAATACTCAACAAACTTATACCTCTGTAATTTGAGCACTCACTCTTATCCCCTTTGCCTTTGTACAATGGCACTATGCACGCATTCCGCCAATCCTCAGGCACCTCACCATGAGTCATACATACATTAAATAACCTTACCAACCAGTCAATAATACAGTCACCCCCTTTTTTAATAAATTCCACTGCAATACCATCCAAACCTGCTGCCTTGCCGGCTTTCATCTTCCGCAAAGCTTTCGCTACCTCTTCTCTGTTTACCAAATCATTTTCCCTAACCCTCTCACTTTGCACACCACCTCGACCAAAACACCCTATATCTGCCACTCTATCATCAAACACATTCAACAAACCTTCAAAATACTCACTCCATCTCCTTCTCACATCACCACTACTTGTTATCACCTCCCCATTTGCGCCCTTCACTGAAGTTCCCATTTGCTCCCTTGTCTTACGCACTTTATTTACCTCCTTCCAGAACATCTTTTTATCCTCCCTAAGATTTAATGATACTCTCTCACCCCAACTCTCATTTGCCCTTTTTTTCACCTCTTGCACCTTTCTCTTGACCTCCTGTCTCTTTCTTTTATACATCTCCCACTCAATTGCATTTTTTCCCTGCAAAAATCGTCCAAATGCCTCTCTCTTCTCTTTCACTAATACTCTTACTTCTTCATCCCACCACTCACTACCCTTTCTAATCAACCCACCTCCCACTCTTCTCATGCCACAAGCATCTTTTGCGCAATCCATCACTGATTCCCTAAATACATCCCATTCCTCCCCCACTGCCCTTACTTCTATTGTTCTCTCATTTTTTCCATTCTGTACTCAGTCTCTCCTGGTACTTCCTCACACAGGTCTCCTTCCCAAGCTCACTTACTCTCACCACCCTCTTCACCCTAACATTCACTCTTCTTTTCTGAAAACCCATACAAATATAAAAGCGAATGGAATTGTATGTAGCATTTATGGATCTGGAGAAGGCATATGATAGAGTTGATAGAGATGCTCTGTGGAAGGTATTAAGAATATATGGTGTGGGAGGCAGGTTGTTAGAAGCATTGAAAAGTTTTTATCGAGGATGTAAGGCATGTGTACATGTAGGAAGGGAGGAAAGTGATTGGTTCTCAGTGAATGTAGGTTTGCAGCAGGGGTGTGTGATGTCTCCGTGGTTGTTTAATTTGTTTATGGATAGGGTTGTTAGGGAGGTGAATGCAAGAGTTTTGGAAAGAGGGGCAAGTATGAAGTTTCTTGTGGATAAGAGAGCTTGGGAAGTGAGTTAGTTGTTGTTCGCTGATGAGACAGCGCTGGTGGCTGATTCATGTGAGAAACTGCAGAAGCTGGTGACTGAGTTTGGTAAAGTGTGTGAAAGAAGAAAGCTGAGAGTAAATGTGAATAAGAGCAAGGTTATTAGGTACAGTAGGGTTGGGGATCAAGTCAATTGGGAGGTAAGTTTGAATGGAGAAAAACTGGAGGAAGTGAAGTGTTTTAGATATCTGGGAGTGGATCTGGCAGCGGATGGAACCATGGAAGCGGAAGTGGATCATAGGATGGGGGAGGGGACGAAAATCCTGGGAGCCTTGAAGAATGTGTGGAATTCGAGAACATTATCTCGGAAAGGAAAAATGGGTATGTTTGATGGAATAGTGGTTCCAACAATGTTGTGTGGTTGCGAGGCGTGGGCTATGGATAGAGTTGTGCGCAGGAGGATGGATGTGCTGGAAATGAGATGTTTGAGGACAATGTGTGGTGTGAGGTGGTTTGATCGAGTAAGTAACGTAAGGGTAAGAGAGATGTGTGGAAATAAAAAGAGCGTGGTTGAGAGAGCAGAAGAAGGTGTTTTGAAATGGTTTGGGCACATGGAGAGAATGAGTGAGGAAAGGTTGACCAAGAGGATATATGTGTCGGAGGTGGAGGGAACGAGGAGAAGAGGGAGACCAAATTGGAGGTGGAAAGATGGAGTGAAAAAGATTTTGTGTGATCGGGGCCTGAACATGCAGGAGGGTGAAAGGAGGGCAAGGAATAGAGTGAATTGGATCGATGTGGTATACCGGGGTTGACGTGCTGTCAGTGGATTGAATCAGGGCATGTGAAGCTTCTGGGGTAAACCATGGAAATGTGTGTAGGTATGTATATTTGCGTGTGTGGACGTATGTATATACATGTGTATGGGGGTGGGTTGGGCCATTTCTTTCGTCTGTTTCCTTGCGCTACCTCGCAAACGCGGGAGACAGCGACAAAGCAAAAAAAAAATATATATATATATATTTATACATTTTTTTTTTTTTTTTTTTTATACTTTGTCGCTGTCTCCCGCGTTTGCGAGGTAGCGCAAGGAAACAGACGAAAGAAATGGCCCAACCCCCCCCCCCCCCATACACATGTACATACGTCCACACACGCAAATATACATATATATATATATATATATATATATATATATATATATATATATATATATATATATATATATATATATATTCCCTGGGGATAGGGGAGAAAGAATACTTTCCACGTATTCAGTGTGTTGTAGAAGGCAACTAAAAGGGGAGGGAGCGAGTGGCTGGAAATCCTCCTCTCTTTTTTTTTTTTTTTTTTAATTTTCCAAAAGAAGGAACAGAGAAGGTGAGGATATTCCCTCTAAGGCCCAGTCCTCTGTTCATAACGCTACTTCGCTAATGCGGGAAATGCTGAATAGTATGAAAGAAAAAAAAAGATATATTTGTTTAACTATTTATTCTATTTTATTCATTTTTCTTTGTCACTATCTCCCGCGTCAGCGAGGTAGCGCAAGGAAACAGACGAAAGACGGGCCCAACCCACCCACATACACATGTATATACATATACGTCCACACATGCAAATATACGTACCTATATATCTCAATGTATACATATATACATACACACAGACATATACATATATACACATATACATAATTCATAAATGCTACATACAAATCCATTTGCTTTTCTAAGTATTTCTCACATACATTCTTCAAAGCAAACACCTGATCCACACATCCTCTACCACTTCTGAAACCACACTGCTCTTCCCCAGTCTGATGCTCTGTACATGCCTTCACCCTCTCAATCAATACCCTCCCATATAATTTGCCAGGAATACTCAACAAACTTATACCTCTGTAATTTGAGCACTCACTCTTATCCCCTTTGCCTTTGTACAATGGCACTATGCACGCATTCCGCCAATCCTCAGGCACCTCACCATGAGTCATACATACATTAAATAACCTTACCAACCAGTCAACAATACAGTCACCCCCTTTTTTAATATGGATCTGGAGAAGGCATATGATAGAGTTGATAGAGATGCTCTGTGGAAGGTATTAAGAATATATGGTGTGGGAAGCAAGTTGTTAGAAGCAGTGAAAAGTTTTTATCGAGGATGTAAGGCATGTGTACGTGTAGGAAGAGAGGAAAGTGATTGGTTCTCAGTGAATGTAGGTTTGTGGCAGGGGTGTGTGATGTCTCCATGGTTGTTTAATTTGTTTATGGATGGGGTTGTTAGGGAGGTGAATGCAAGAGTTTTGGAAAGAGGGGCAAGTATGAAGGCTGTTGGGATGAGAGAGCTTCGGAAGTGAGTCAGTTGTTGTTCGCTGATGATACAGCGCTGGTGGCTGATTCATGTGAGAAACTGCAGAAGCTGGTGACTGAGTTTGGTAAAGTGTGTGAAAGAAGAAAGTTAAGAGTAAATGTGAATAAGAGCAAGGTTATTAGGTACAGTAGGGTTGAGGGTCAAGTCAATTGGGAGGTGAGTTTGAATGGAGAAAAACTGGAGGAAGTGAAGTGTTTTAGATATCTGGGAGTGGATCTGGCAGCGGATGGAAACATGGAAGCGGAAGTGGATCATAGGGTGGGGGAGGGGGCGAAAATTCTGGGAGCCTTGAAGAATGTGTGGAAGTCGAGAACATTATCTCGGAAAGGAAAAATGGGTATGTTTGAAGGAATAGTGGTTCCAACAATGTTGTATGGTTGCGAGGCGTGGACTATGGATAGAGTTGTGCGCAGGAGGATGGATGTGCTGGAAATGAGATGTTTGAGGACAATGTGTGGTGTGAGGTGGTTTGATCGAGTAAGTAACGTAAGGGTAAGAGAGATGTGTGGAAATAAAAAGAGCGAGGTTGAGAGAGCAGAAGAGGGTGTTTTGAAATGGTTTGGTCACATGGAGAGAATGAGTGAGGAAAGATTGACCAAGAGGATATATGTGTCGGAGGTGGAGGGAACGAGGAGAAGAGGGAGACCAAATTGGAGGTGGAAAGATGGAGTGAAAAAGATTTTGTGTGATCGGGGCCTGAACATGCAGGAGGGTGAAAGGAGGGCAAGGAATAGAGTGAATTGAAGCGATGTGGTATACCGGGGTTGACGTGCTGTCAGTGGATTGAATCAAGGCATGTGAAGCATCTGGGGTAAACCATGGAAAGCTGTGTAGGTATGTATATTTGCGTGTGTGGACGTATGTATATACATGTGTATGGGGGGGGTTGGGCCATTTCTTTTGTCTGTTTCCTTGCGCTACCTCGCAAACGCGGGAGACAGCGACAAAGCAAAAAAAAAAAAAAAAAAAAAAAAAAACATAATTCATGGAAAAAGGTGAGAACAATGGAAGTAAGGGGAGTGGGGGAGGAGTGGGATGTATTTAGGGAATCAGTGATGGATTGCGAAAAAGATGCTTGTGTCATGAGAAGAGTAGGAGGTGGGTTGATTAGAAAGGGTAGTGAGTGGTTGGATGAAGAAGTAAGATTATTAGTGAAAGAGAAGAGAGAGGCATTTGGACGATTTTTGCAGGGAAAAAATGCAATTGAGTGGGAGATGTATAAAAGAAAGAGACAGGAGGTCAAGAGAAAGGTGCAAGAGGTGAAAAAGAGGGCAAATGAGAGTTGGGGTGAGAGAGTATCATTAAATTTTAGGGAGAATAAAAAGATGTTCTGGAAGGAGGTAAATAAAGTGCGTAAGACAAGGGAGCAAATGGGAACTTCAGTGAAGGGCGCAAATGGGGAGGTGATAACAAGTAGTGGTGATTTGAGAATGAGATGAAGTGAGTATTTTGAAGGTTTGTTGAATGTGTTTGATGATAGAGTGGCAGATATAGGGTGTTTTGGTCGAGGTGGTGTGCAAAGTGAGAGGGTTAGGGAAAATGATTTGGTAAACAGAGAAGAGGTAGTAAAAGCTTTGCGGAAGATGAAAGCCGGCAAGGCAGCAGGTTTGGATGGTATTGCAGTGGAATTTATTAAAAAAGGGGGTGATTGTATTACTGACTGGTTGGTAAGGTTATTTAATGTATGTATGACTCATGGTGAGGTGCCTGAGGATTGGCGGAATGCGTGGATAGTGCCATTGTACAAAGGCAAAGGGGATAAGAGTGAGTGCTCAAATTACAGAGGTATAAGTTTGTTGAGTATTCCTGGCAAATTATATGGGAGGGTATTGATTGAGAGGGTGAAGGCATGTACAGAGCATCAGATTGGGGAAGAGCAGTGTGGTTTCAGAAGTGGTAGAGGATGTGTGGATCAGGTGTTTGCTTTGAAGAATGTATGTGAGAAATACTTAGAAAAGCAAATGGATTTGTATGTAGCAATTATGGATCTGGAGAAGGCATATGATAGAGTTGATAGAGATGCTCTGTGGAAGGTATTAAGAATATATGGTGTGGGAGGCAAGTTTTTAGAAGCAGTGAAAAGTTTTTATCGAGGATGTAAGGCATGTGTAGGTGTAGGAAGAGAGGAAAGTGATTGGTTCTCAGTGAATGTAGGTTTGCGGCAGGGGTGTGTGATGTCTTCATGGTTATTTAATTTGTTTATGGATGGGGTTGTTAGGGAGGTGAATGCAAGAGTTTTGGAAAGAGGGGCAAGTATGAAGTCTTTTATGGATGAGAGCTTGGGAAGTGAGTCAGTTGTTGTTCGCTGATGATACAGCGCTGGTGGCTGATTCATGTGAGAAACTGCAGAAGCTGGTGACTGAGTTTGGTAAAGTGTGTGGAAGAAGAAAGTTAAGAGTAAATGTGAATAAGAGCAAGGTTATTAGGTACAGTAGGGTTGAGGGTCAAGTCAATTGGGAGGTGAGTTTGAATGGAGAAAAACTGGAGGAAGTGAAGTGTTTTAGATATCTGGGAGTGGATCTGGCAGCGGATGGAACCATGGAAGCGGAAGTGGATCATAGGGTGGGGGAGGGGGCGAAAATTCTGGGAGCCTTGAAGAATGTGTGGAAGTCGAGAACATTATCTCGGAAAGGAAAAATGGGTATGTTTGAAGGAATAGTGGTTCCAACAATGTTGTATGGTTGCGAGGCGTGGGCTATGCATAGAGTTGTGCGCAGGAGGATGGATGTGCTGGAAATGAGATGTTTGATGACAATGTGTGGTGTGAGGTGGTTTGATCAAGTAAGTAACGTAAGGATAAGAGAGATGTATGGAAGTAAAAAGAGCGTGTTTGAGAGAGCAGAGGAGGGTGTTTTGAAATGGTTTGGGCACATGGAGAGAATGAGTGAGGAAAGATTGACCAAGAGGATATATGTGTCGGAGGTGGAGGGAACGAGGAGAAGTGGGAGACCAAATTGGAGGTGGAAAGATGGAGTGAAAAAGATTTTGTGTGATCGGGGCCTGAACATGCAGGAGGGTGAAAGGAGGGCAAGGAATAGAGTGAATTGGATCGATGTGGTATACCGGGGTTGACGTGCTGTCAGTGGATTGAATCAGGGCATGTGAAGCGTCTGGGGTAAACCATGGAAAGCTGTGTAGGTATATATATTAGCGTGTGTGGACGTATGTATATACATGTGTATGGGGGTTGGTTGGGCCATTTCTTTCGTCTGTTTCCTTGCGCTACCTCGCAAACGCGGGAGACAGCGACAAAGCAAAAAAAAAAAAAAAGAAAAAACATAATTCATGGAAAAAGGTGAGAACAATGGAAGTAACGGGAGTGGGGGAGGAGTGGGATGTATTTAGGGAATCAGTGATGGATTGCAAAAAAGATGCTTGTGGCATGAGAAGAGTAGGAGGTGGGTTGATTAGAAAGGGTAGTGAGTGGTTGGATGAAGAAGTAAGATTATTAGTGAAAGAGAAGAGAGAGGCATTTGGACGATTTTTGCAGGGAAAAAATGCAATTGAGTGGGAGATGTATAAAAGAAAGAGACAGGAGGTCAAGAGAAAGGTGCAAGAGGTGAAAAAGAGGGCAAATGAGAGTTGGGGTGAGAGAGTATCATTAAATTTTTAGGGAGAATAAAAAGATGTTCTGGAAGGAGGTAAATAAAGTGCGTAAGACAAGGGAGCAAATGGGAACTTCAGTGAAGGGCGCAAATGGGGAGGTGATAACAAGTAGTGGTGATTTGAGAATGAGATGAAGTGAGTATTTTGAAGGTTTGTTGAATGTGTTTGATGATAGAGTGGCAGATATAGGGTGTTTTGGTCGAGGTGGTGTGCAAAGTGAGAGGGTTAGGGAAAATGATTTGGTAAACAGAGAAGAGGTAGTAAAAGCTTTGCGGAAGATGAAAGCCGGCAAGGCAGCAGGTTTGGATGGTATTGCAGTGGAATTTATTAAAAAAGGGGGTGATTGTATTATTGACTGGTTGGTAAGGTTATTTAATGTATGTATGACTCATGGTGAGGTGCCTGAGGATTGGCGGAATGCGTGGATAGTGCCATTGTACAAAGGCAAAGGGGATAAGAGTGAGTGCTCAAATTACAGAGGTATAAGTTTGTTGAGTATTCCTGGCAAATTATATGGGAGGGTATTGATTGAGAGGGTGAAGGCATGTACAGAGCATCAGATTGGGGAAGAGCAGTGTGGTTTCAGAAGTGGTAGAGGATGTGTGGATCAGGTGTTTGCTTTGAAGAATGTATGTGAGAAATACTTAGAAAAGCAAATGGATTTGTATGTAGCAATTATGGATCTGGAGAAGGCATATGATAGAGTTGATAGAGATGCTCTGTGGAAGGTATTAAGAATATATGGTGTGGGAGGCAAGTTTTTAGAAGCAGTGAAAAGTTTTTATCGAGGATGTAAGGCATGTGTAGGTGTAGGAAGAGAGGAAAGTGATTGGTTCTCAGTGAATGTAGGTTTGCGGCAGGGGTGTGTGATGTCTTCATGGTTATTTAATTTGTTTATGGATGGGGTTGTTAGGGAGGTGAATGCAAGAGTTTTGGAAAGAGGGGCAAGTATGAAGTCTGTTATGGATGAGAGCTTGGGAAGTGAGTCAGTTGTTGTTCGCTGATGATACAGCTCTGGTGGCTAATTCATGTGAGAAACTGCAGAAGCTGGTGAATGAGTTTGGTAAAGTGTGTGGAAGAAGAAAGTTAAGAGTAAATGTGAATAAGAGCAAGGTTATTAGGTACAGTAGGGTTGAGGGTCAAGTCAATTGGGAGGTGAGTTTGAATGGAGAAAAACTGGAGGAAGTGAAGTGTTTTAGATATCTGGGAGTGGATCTGGCAGCGGATGGAACCATGGAAGCGGAAGTGGATCATAGGGTGGGGGAGGGGGCGAAAATTCTGGGAGCCTTGAAGAATGTGTGGAAGTCGAGAACATTATCTCGGAAAGGAAAAATGGGTATGTTTGAAGGAATAGTGGTTCCAACAATGTTGTATGGTTGCGAGGCGTGGGCTATGCATAGAGTTGTGCGCAGGAGGATGGATGTGCTGGAAATGAGATGTTTGAGGACAATGTGTGGTGTGAGGTGGTTTGATCAAGTAAGTAACGTAAGGATAAGAGAGATGTGTGGAAGTAAAAAGAGCGTGGTTGTGAGAGCAGAGAAGGGTGTTTTGAAATGGTTTGGGCACATGGAGAGAATGAGTGAGGAAAGATTGACCAAGAGGATATATGTGTCGGAGGTGGAGGGAACGAGGAGAAGTGGGAGACCAAATTGGAGGTGGAAAGATGGAGTGAAAAAGATTTTGTGTGATCGGGGCCTGAACATGCAGGAGGGTGAAAGGAGGGCAAGGAATAGAGTGAATTGGATCGATGTGGTATACCGGGGTTGACGTGCTGTCAGTGGATTGAATCAGGGCATGTGAAGCGTCTGGGGTAAACCATGGAAAGCTGAGTAGGTATATATATTAGCGTGTGTGGACGTATGTATATACATGTGTATGGGGGTTGGTTGGGCCATTTCTTTCGTCTGTTTCCTTGCGCTACCTCGCAAACCCGGGAGACAGCGACAAAGCAAAAAAAAAAAAAGAAAAAAACATAATTCATACTGTCTGCCTTTATTCATTCCCATCTCCACCTCGCCACACATGGCATAACAACCCCCTCCCCACCTCGTGTGCGAGGTTGCGCTAGGAAAAGACAGTAAAGTCCCTATTCATTCACACTCAGTCTCTAGCTGTCATGCAATAATGCACTGAAACCACAGCCCCCTTTCCACATCTAGGCCCCACAGAACTTTCCATGGTTTACCCCAGACGCTTCACATTCCTTGATTCAATCCATTGACAACACGTCGACCCCGGTATACCATATCGTTCCATTTCACTCTGTTCGTTGCATGCCTTTCACCCTCCTGCATGTTCGGGCCCTGATCACTCAATATCTTTTTCACTCCATCTTTCCACCTCCAATTTGGTCTCCCACTTCTTGTTCCCTCCATCTGTGACACATATATCCTCTTGGTCAATCGTTCCTCACTCATTCTCTCCATGTGACCAAACCATTTCAAAACTCCCTCTTCTGCTTTCTCAACCACACTCTTTTTATTACCACTCATCTCTCTTACCCTATTATTACTTACTCAATCAAACCATCTCACACCAAATATTGTCCTCAAACATCTCATTTCCAGCACATCCACCCTCCTCCGCACAACTCTATCCATAACCCACGCTTTGCAACCATACAATATTGTTGGAACCACTATTCTTTCAAATATACCCACTTTTGCTTTCTGAGATAATGTTCTCGACTTCCACACATTCTTCAAGGCTCTGAGAATTTTTGCCCTATCCCCCACCCTATGATTTACTTCCGATTCCATGGTTCCATCCGCTGCCAAATCCACTCCCAGATATCTAAAACACTTCACTTCCTGCATTTTTTCTCCATTCAAACTTACCTCCCAATTGACTTGATCCTCAACCCTACTCTACCTAATAACCTTGCTCTTATTCACATTTACTCTCAACTTTGTTTCACACACTTTACCAAACTCAGTCATCAGCTTTTGCAGTTTCTCTCATGAATCAGCCACCAGCGCTTTATCATCAGCGAACAACAACTGACTCACTTCCCAAGCTCTCTCATCCTCAACAGATTGCATACATGCCCCTCTTTCCAAAACTCTTGCATTCACCTCTGTAACAACCCCATCCATGAACAAATTAAACAACCATAGAGACATCACACACCCCTGCCGCAAACCTACATTCACTGAGAACCAATCACTTTCCTCTCATCCTACACATACACATGCCTTACATCCTTGATAAAAACTTTTCACTCCTTCTAAGAACTTGCCTCCCACACCATATATTCTTAATACCTTCCACAGAGCAACCCTATCAACTCTATCATATGCCTTCTCCAGATCCATAAATGCTACATACAAATCCATATGCTTTTCTAAGTATTTCTCACATACATTCTTCAAGGCAAACACCTGATCCACACATCCTCTACCACTTCTGAAACCACACTGCTCTTCCCCAGTCTGATGCTCTGTACATGCTTTTACCCTCTCAATCAATACCCTCCCATATAATTTCCCAGGAATACTCAACAAACTTATACCTCTGTAATTTGAGCACTCACTCTTATCCCCTTTGCCTTTGTACAGTGGCACTATGGAAGCATTCCGCCAATCTTCAGGCACCCTACCATGAATCATACATGAATAACCTTACCAACCAGTCAACAATACAGTCACCCCCTTTTTTAATAAATTCCACTGCAGTACCATCCAAACCCACTGCCTTGCCGGCTTTCATCTCCCTCAGTGCTTTTACTATCTCCTCTCTGTTTACCAAATCATTTTCCCTAACCCCCTCACTTTGTACACCACCTTTACCAAAACATCCTATATCTGCCACTCTATCATGAAACACATTCAACAAACCTTCAAAATACTCACTCCATCTCCTTCTCACATCACCACTATTTGTTATCACCTCCCCATTTGTGCCCTTCACTGAAGTTCCCATTTGTTCCCTTGTCTTACGCACTTTATTTACCTCCTTCCAAAACATCTTTTTATTCTCCCTAAAATTTAATGATACTCTCTCACCCCATCTCTCATTTGCCCTCTTTTTCACCTCTTGCACCTTTCTCTTGACCTCCTGCCTCTTTCTTTTATACATCTCCCACTCATTTGCATTATTTCCCAGCAAAAATCGTCCAAATGCCTCTCTTCTCTCTCTCACTAATAATATTACTTCTTCATCCCAACTCTCAATACCCTTTCTAATTTGCCTACCTCCCACGCTTCTCATGCCACAAGCATCTTTTGCACAAGCCATCACTGCTTCTCTGAATACATCCCATTCCTCCCCCACTCCCCTTACCTCCTTTGTTCTCACCTTTTTCCATTCTGTACTCAGTCTCTCCTGGTACTTCCTCACACAAGTCTCCTTCCCAAGCTCACTTACTCTCACCACTCTTTTCACCCCAACATTCTCTCTTCTTTCTGAAAACCTCTACAAATCTTCACCTTCGCCTCCACAAGATAATGATCAGACATCCCTCCAGTTGCACCTCTCAGCACATTAACATCCAAAAGTCTCTCTTTTGCGCGCCTATCAATTAACACGTAATCCAATAACGCTCTCTGGCCATCTCTCCTACTTACATACGTATACTTATGCATATCTCTTTTTAAACCAGGTATTCCCAATCACCAGTCCTTTTTCAGCACATAAGTGTACAAGCTCTTCACCATTTCTATTTACAACACTGAACACCCCATGTATACCAATTATTCCCTCAACTGCCACATTACTCACCATTGCATTCAAATCACCCATCACTATAACCCAGTCTCGTGCATCAAAACCACTAACACACTCATTCAGCTGCTCCCAAAACACTTGCCTCTCATGATCTTTCTTCTCATGCCCAAGTGCATATGCACCAATAATCACCCATCTCTCTCCATCAACTCTCAGTTTTACCCATATCAATCTAGAGTTTACTTTCTTACACTCTATCACATACTCCCACCACTCCTGTTTCAGGAGCAGTGCTACTGCTTCCCTTGCTCTTGTCCTCTCACTAACCACTGACTTTACTCCTAAGACTTTCCCAAACTACTCTTCCCCTTTACCCTTCAGCTTTGTTTCACTCAGAGCCAAAACATCCAGGTTCCTTTCCTCAAACATACTACGTATCTCTCCTTTTTTCTCATCTTGGTTACATTCACACACATTTAGACATATATATATATATCAAACCACCTCACATTACATATTGTCCCCAGACATCTCATTTCCAATACATCCACCCTCCTGCGCACAGCTCTATCCATAGCCCACGCCTCGCAACCATACAAAATTGTTGGAACCACTATTCCCTCAAACATACCCATTTTTTTCTTTTTGAGATAATGTTCTCGACTTCCACACATTCTTCAAGGTTCCCAGAATTTTCGCCCCCTCCCCCACCCTATGATTCACTTCCACTTCCATGGTTCCATCTGCTGCCAAATCCACTCCCAGATATCTAAAACACTTCACTTCCTGCATTTTTCTCCATTCAAACTTGCCTCCCAGTTGACTTGACCCTCAACCCTACTGTACCTAATAAACTTGCTCTTATTCATATTTACTCTGAACTTTCTTTTTTCACACACTTTACCAAACTCAGTCACCAGCTTCTGCAGTTTCTCACATGAATAAGCCATAAGCGCTGTATCATCAGCGAACAACAGCTGAATTACTTCCCAAGCTCTCTCATCCACAACAGACTGCATACTTGCCCCTCTTTCCAAAACTCTTGCATTCACCTCCCTAACAACTCCATCCATAAAAAAATTAAACAACCATGGAGACATCACACACCCCTGCCGCAAACCTACATTCACTGAGAACCAATCATTTTCCTCTCTTCCTACACGTACACTTGTCTTATATCCTCGATAAAAACTTTTCACTGCTTCTAACAACTTGCCTCCCACGCCATATATTCTTAATACGTTCCACAGAGCATCTCTATCAACTCAACTCTATCATATGCCTTCTCCAGATCCATAAATGCTGCGTACAAATCCATTTGCTTTTCTAAGTATTTCTCACATACATTCTTCAAAGCAAACACCTGATCCACACATCCTCTACCACATCCGAAACCACACTGCTCCTCCCAAATCTGATGCTCTGTACATGCCATCACCCTCTCAATCAATACCCTCCCATATGATTTCCCAGGAATACTCAACAAACTTATATATCTGTAATTTGAGTACTCTCCTTTGTCCCCCTTGCCTTTGTACAACTGCACTATGCAAGCATTCTGTCAATCCTCAGGCACCTCACCATGAATCATACATACATTAAATAACCTTACCAACCAGTCACCAATGCAGTCACCCCCTTTTTTTAATAAGATCCTCTGCAGTACCATCGAAACCTGATGCCTTGCCGGCTTTCCTCTTTTGCAAAGCTTTTACTACCTCTTCTCTGTTTACCAAATCATTTTCCCTAACTTTCTCACTTTGCACACCACCTCGACCAAAACATCTTATGTCTGCCACTCTATCATGAAACACATTCAGCAAACCTTCAAAATACTCACTCCATCTCCTTCTCACATCACCACTACTTGTTATCACCTCCCCATTAACCCCCCTTCACTGAAGTTCCCATTTGTTCCCTTGTTGTACGCACTTTATTTACCTCCTTCCAAAACATATTTTTATTCTTCCTAAAATTTAATGATACTCTTTCAGCCTAACTCTCATTTGCCCTCTTTTTCACCTCTTGCACCTTTCTCTTGACCTCATGCCTCTTTCTTTTATACATCTCCCACTCGTTTGTATTATTTCCCTGCAAATATCGTCCAAATGCCTCTCTCTTCTCTTTCACTAATAATCTTACTTCATCGCACCACTCACTACTCTTTCTAATCTGCCCACCTCCCACGCTTCTCATGCCACAAGCGTCTTTTGTGCAAGCCATCACTGCTTCCCTAAATACATCCCATTCCTGCCCCACTCCCGTTTCCTCCTTTGTTCTCACCTTTTTCCATTCTGTACTCAGTCTCTCCTGGTACTTCCTCACGCAAGTCTCTTTCCCAAGCTCACTTACTCTCACCACTCTCTTTACCCCAACATTCTCTCTTCTTTTCTGAAAACCTCTACAAATCTTCACCTTTGCCTTCACAAGATAATGATCAGACATCCCTCCAGTAAGTCATAATAGGGTAAGAGAGGTGTGTGGTAATAAAAAGAGTGTGGTTGAGAGAGCAGAAGATGGTGTTTCGAAATGGTTTGGTCACATGGAGAGAATGAGTGAGGAAAGATTGACCAAGAGGATATATGTGTCAGAGGTGGAGGGAACGAGGAGAAGTGGGAGACCAAATTGTAGGTGCAAAGATTGAGTGAAAAATATTTTGAGTTATCGGGGCCTGAACATGCAGGAGGGTGAAAGGCGTGCAAGGAATAGAGTGAATTGGAACGATGTGGTATACCGGGGTCGACGTGCTGTCAGTGGATTGAACCAGGGCATATGAAGCGTCTGGGGTAAACCATGGAAAGTTGTGTGGGGCCTGGATGTGGAAATGGAGCTGTGGTTTCGGTTCATTATTACATGACCGCTAGAGACTGAGTGTGAACGAATGGGGCCTTTGTTGTCCTTTCTGAGAGCTACCTTGCACACATAAGGGGGGAGGGGGTTGTTATTTTATGTGTGGCGAAATGGTGATGGGAATGAATGATGGCAGACAGTATGAATTATGTACATGTGTATATATGTATATGTCTGCGTGTGTGTGTATATATATGTATACGTTGAGATGTATAGGTATGTATATTTGCGTGTATGGACATGTACCCACCCACCCACATACATGGGTATGTAGGTGGGTTGGGCCATTCTTTCGTCTATTTCCTTGCGCTACCTCGCTAACGCAGGAGACAGAGACAAAGGAAAATAAATAAATTGATATATATGTATATATATATATATATATATATATATATATATATATATATATATATATATATATATATATATATATATATATATATTATTTTTTTTTTTTTTTTTTTTTTTTTTTTTTGCTTTGTCGCTGTCTCCCGCGTTTGCGAGGTAACGCAAGGAAACAGACGAAAGAAATGGCCCAACCCACCCCCATACACCTGTATATACATACGTCCACACACGCAAAATATACATACCTACACAGCTTTCCATGGTTTACCCCAGACGCTTCACATGCCCTGCTTCAATCCACTGACAGCGCGTCAACCCCGGTATACCACATCGCTCCAATTCACTCTATTCCTTGCCCTCCTTTCACCCTCCTGCATGTTCAGGCCCCGATCCCACAAAATCTTTTTCACTCCATCTTTCCACCTCCAATTTGGTCTCCCTCTTCTCCTTGCTCCCTCCACCTCCGACACATATATCCTCTTGGTCAATCTTTCCCCACTCATCCTCTCCATGTGCCCAAACCACTTCAAAACACCCTCTTCTGCTCTCTCAACCACGCTCTTTTTATTTCCACACATCTCTCTTACCCTTACGTTACTCACTCGATCAAACCACCTCACACCACACATTGTCCTCAAACATCTCATTTCCAGCACATCCATCCTCCTGCGCACAACTCTATCCATAGCCCACGCCTCGCAACCATACAACATTGTTGGAACCACTATTCCTTCAAACATACCCATTTTTGCTTTCCGAGATAATGTTCTCGACTTCCACACATTCTTCAAGGCCCCCAGGATTTTCACCCCCTCCCCCACCCTATGATCCACTTCCGCTTCCATGGTTCCATCCGCTGCCAGATCCACTCCCAGATATCTAAAACACTTTACTTCCTCCAGTTTTTCTCCATTCAAACTCACCTCCCAATTGACTTGACCCTTAACCCTACTGTACCTAATAACCTTGCTCTTATTCACATTTACTCTTAACTTTCTTCTTCCACACACTTTTCCAAACTCAGTCACCAGCTTCTGCAGTTTCTCACATGAATCAGCCACCAGCGCTGTATCATCAGCGAACAACAACTGACTCACTTCCCAAGCTCTCTCATCCCCAACAGACTTCATACTTGCCCCTCTTTCCAAAACTCTTGCATTTACCTCCCTAACAACCCCATCCATAAACAAATTAAACAACCATGGAGACATAATAATAACCCATTTTTGCTCCGAGACAATGTTTTCTCCTTCCATACAACTTTCATTGTTCCCAGAACTTCACTTCCTCGAATTTTTCTCCATTTAAACTTGCATCTTAATTAACTAGTCCCTTAACCTTACTGAACCTAAGAACCTTACTCTATTCACATTTACTCTCAGCTTTCTCCTTTCATTCAGTTATTCAAACTCAGTTACGAACTTCTGCAGTTTCTAACCAGTTTCCTGGTGCTGCCTCACTGACACGGGAAACAGCGATTAAGTACAATGATAAACAGATAAAAAATTTTTTTTTATCTTGAACTTGACTTTGCTTTCCTTTTTTTTTTTTTTTTATATATATGCTGGCATAACAATGATGATGAATAACATGAGTATAATCAGAAATATTGTCCTCTTCATACACTAAATTAATATAAGGGCTGCCATGCATTGGATGTTTACTGAAGGTGTTTTTTTCCGTGAACTTATTGTAGCTTTTTACCTACCATATGTTAGCAAAGTCCTTCATTACCTCATGATTACATTAAAGAAAATTTGTGCAGTTGTTATCTAATTTCTTCCACAAGCACAAGGTCAGTGAGGACTTTTCCCATGCAGGCCCTTTTCCTAATGTAATTCCGCTAAAGCCACTTTCTAAGTCACGTATTTTCACGTCTTGTGTAGTTCATCTTCTCTTACCTCACAAATTGCGTTTCGTATCTTAAGTGTTCTTCCTTGACCCATAGGTCATCCAACAATTTATGAATTTTCACAGTAGTTGCCATGTATGTATGGCCTGCAGATTGGTGGCTTTACCCTTATACAATTGGTTTTAGGGTAATGAAAACAAAATATTTTGTTGCACTTTCCTGGCATCAAAAGAGGTAAGAAAGATTAAAACATTAATCAGTGTGGGCACATCAGTTGGTGTGGTTATTGGTTTAAGGGTTTAAGAAATGGCTATTCTTAATACAGATTAAGTATATCATTCACCTGGTTTTATCATTAATCATGAAAATGTCAGAAAAGTGTTTTCATGCCGTATTTCTCTTTGCAGTTTTAACGAGTGTTGATGCCCCGTTGGGTGTTCTTCCACATCAGAAAGATAACCCATTATTCTACAAAGAACTTATCCTTCATTACCCAGATTGATATCAGGGAAGGTGTACCTTCATCTAAGAGACTCAAAACATGAAATTCTGCAACTCTTGGATACATATGAGAATGTGTTTGCACTTGTTGCACCTCATGCAAATGTGATTGGAATACATGGTAATGTATAGATAAGAAGGGTATGTTTGTTAGAATAAGATTCAGAGATCATCATTTTCAGTGGTTAAGTTTTAGAAAGTTTACTTGTTATTTTGATTTTTTTTTCATGAATTTCAAATTGTAAAATTATTTTTTTTTTCATTTGTGCAGTATGGTATGTGAAATTATTCAGAATGTAACTTAATTATTCACATAACACATAATCTCATGATTAAAAGATTATATCCAAGCTGTATCAGAATTTTCATTTTTCTGCTTAGAAGAAAGAAATTATTGTCAATTAAAGTGAAGTACCATTTCATGATAGGGGGAAGTCTGTCAGAAAGGAATAATCCCTGGATGTGGATATAACTGGGGAAACTAGCAGAGTTATGAGCTGTCATCTGTCCAGGCCTCTCACAGCTGTGGTGTTGACCCGTCCAGAGTTGGTACCTGTTTATCTACCAAATGGAAGAAGGATGAGCAGCTGGGTGGGCTGCTCAGCACTTGGTCTGTCCACACTGTGAATTAAACCCAGGATAGTGGATTTAAAATCAGTAATGCTAACAGTGCATGTAACTTATTACCTAGATTTGAGAGCTGGTGATTGGTTCACTGTAAATAAGAAAGCAAAACTTACATACTAGGTAATGAAGTTAATCATTGGGAAAGAGATTTGATAAGAAATGATGAACATGTGCATGACAGCTTTATGAATTATGAAGAAATATGTAATTTGCATTTTATTTGAAGGCTTATGTCCTGCTAAATTACCAGTCAAAAATGAACAAAGGACATTTATTAAAAAAAATATAATAATAAACGGTGCATAGAAAAACTGCTTTGAGTTACCCTCTGCCAGAGGCCTGTCAAGGGTGAGGCACTAAAGGCTAAGAAGTGGCACTGGAGTCTCCAGTTATACCAGGGAGTAAAAGGGATGAGTGATTGAAGATGGTGGCTCTAAATGTTGATGGGATGACTGGGAAGAGTAAAGGGAGGGAGCTTGTGGAGAAATTTAAAAGTTTCCGTTTGGATGAGCTAGGAATTGGGGAAACCCATAACCTTGGACAGGGTGTATGTATAGTGAAAATAGAAATGTTGAATGCAAGTTGTGGAAGGAGTGACATAGATGGGAATGGATGAAACTTATCAGGGATGGAGAAAGAATGATGTGCAATTGTGTTATCACCAAGAATATGGGAGGGTGTTGCAGAGCATTAATGGAATGAATCAAGAATAGTGTGGATGAAAGGAAAGATTGAAATTATGAAGTATGCATGGATATGTGTCTATGCACTTTTGAATATGAAGACTGTGAGGAAAGGATGGAATGAACTATTTCTGGAGAAATTTGAATGACCTTATAAGTGGGTTTGAGGAGGAGAGAAACATTGTGATTGGTGATATAAGTGCAAAAGTGGAATGTAATGAAAATGGCGAGATAGTAGATAAATGGGTAATGCTTAGAGTAAATGAGAATTGAAATTACCATTTGGATGTCTATGCTGAGAGGGGTTTATTCCATGCAAACACTTCTTTCTGCTCAAGATGATCTATAGATATATGTGGATGAGAAAGGATGGAAGAGAAGAACATAAGGGTTTATTTGACTACTTGGCATTGGTTGAAAGGGTGAGAAAGGTTATGCTGGATGCTAGAGTTGAGCGGATGCTTTGGAGAGTCTGACCTTTTTGCAGTTTTTGTGGAGGTGTGGTTTAGAAAGTAGTGGAGGTATGGCATAAGGAAGTATGGAGAGGTAAAAGTATTGACAGGCGAGAAGATGAATCAGAAAGAATACAAGGAGTATAAAAGAAGGGCCACAGAAAGTTTAGAGGAAAGTGCAGTAAATTTAGGGATGCAGTCATGTGTGAATGAGGTATTTGAAATGTTTAGAGATAGACTTAAAGATTGTAGAATTAATGTTTGGATAAAAGGTTGTGAGATATAAGAATAAAGGGATATTCACGGTGGACAGATGAGATTAGAAATGCTGTGGAAAAGAAAAAAAAAAGATATTAAATCACTTGAAAGGAATGTAGCAGTGGAAATTCAGTAAAGGGGGAGGAAAGGATATAAGTTGTGTAAGTAGAATGTTAAGAAGCTGTTAGAGGAAAGCAAGTATAGATGAGGATTTTACATGAGAAAGACATACAGCAGGAGGCCTGATTGGCCCAAGACTGGGTTGTCTGGGGAAAAAAGGGAGTTTAACTTGACAAGAAAATGTTATTCCTCAGCAGTTTTTTAAGATATCACCGACTCCCCACTCCTGAAATTATCCCTCTACTGTTCCCATTACCACTGCTGTATATACAGTTTATTTCTGGCATTTTTCTCTGAGTATACCTGATTTATGAAATATTTGTCTGATGATAACTTATTCCATTGCTTAACACATCTGTAGGAAAAGAAGCTTTTCCCACATCCATATTACATCTTTCAGCTTTTAAATTTTATTCCATTTGTTCTGGTAACTGTATTTTCTTGTGTTTAGAAAAGATGTTTATGATTTACATCATTGAACTTGTTCAGAATTTTGAACACTTGGATTAGGTCGCTGCCAGATTTCTAAGGGATGGGATCAATTTTGTCGTGCATCTTTGTACTTGCTATAATTTTCCTTGTCTTTTTTACAGTTTGGGAGCCAGAACTAGAGAATTATAAAATGTATGAATTGTTTCTGGTGTCTTGTAATTTTTGTTCCTGGCTATGAAACCTAGCATATGTTTGCCTTTTTTATATGCTGCTTGACACTGTTTAGTGTACTTCAAATTGTTCCTCATGACAACTCCAAGGTCCTTTTCTTCATTTACTTTGGTTAGAGAGTTTCTGAATAGTTTATTGTTGTAAAGTATATTCTTGTCTCCAAAGTTCATAACTTTACACTCGTCTACATTAAACTTCATTTGCAATCTGTCTGACCACTCTGCTAGTCAGTTAAAATTTCGTTAAATCGTTTCGCAGTTCTGCCTGTTTACAGCTCTGCCACCTAGTTTTGTATCATCAGCAAATTTGGAGATCTTAGATATGAGACCAAGTTGTATGTCATAGATGTTTATAATGTTATAGCCACTCACTTCAATCACTCAAACATGGCACAAGAGAATTAAAGAAAATTCAGCTCACGATGAATGCTCGCTCCTCAGTTAACAGTAATACACAAAGTTTCCATTCGATAGAAGAGCATGCTGCAGATGATGTTTAGAATGAAAGAACTTATGGAGTCACTTTGGTTGCATGCAAGAGAAAACTCTAAGATCTCGTCATGTACTGCTGAAGATGAGTCCCTTCTGACAAACTGCATCACTGTTCTCCAGGTGTTTCAGGATGATACCAGAAATCAGCAGTGCCTCTTGTAACCACACTCAAAATGATGATCAGGTCACTCACAAATGAAAGAAATTAAGAGAAAAAATAATGGAACAGACAATAGGAACAGACTTTTGGCTGAGAGAACTGAGAAGCTTTTATTTCTTTAAAAACAACCTCCCAGTAATCAAATTCATCTAATAATATTAATGAGGTTTTGATTCACTAGAAAGTAATAACGCATACGCTGTGGACACATTTCTGGACTGAAGATTTAAGGGGAAATTCTTTTTATAGATTTAAGGGGAAATTCTTTTTATGCCAGTTTGTTACAGAGTGAAGAACTTTGGTTGAGTGCTCAAAAAAAATATCCATCTCAAGTTTCTCGACCATCTACAAGCAGAGATTTTGCTTCAACCCTTAATGCAGTCCTTTCATCAAGCAGTGATAATGAAGATGATAACTAGCTTTCACAGCAGACATAAAAAATCATCACCAAGTACCACAAAGAGAAACGCATTGCTGCAGCTGAAGATCCCTTAACTTGGTGGAGAATGCATAAAGAAACGTATCCTGTTCTCTCTCAGTTATCTGGATATTCTTGGCTTACCCATCATCAAGTATTGCTAGCAAACGACTCTTCAGTGGTGCCGGTCTGACATGATGACAATAGGAACAGACTTTTGGCTGAGAGAACTGAGAAGCTTTTATTTCTTTAAAATCAACCTCCCAGTAATCAAATTCATCTAATAATATTAAGTCCTTATGTCAACATATTTTTTACTTGTTCATGATATTCCAGTGTGAAACAGCTACAGAGTATGAATAAACTATGGTCGAAATTGTTCTATAATACTTAAAACTCCTCTTTCAATGGGTGGAGGGATGCATGTAAGAATTGGGTCCTCGTCCCACATTTTGGTATCATAGAAAATTGAAAATTTGTTAATTCAGTTTTCTGTGGCTGAAACTCTTACAGTTGAAATTAATTCGTATAAAAAGATAATGAATAACTCGTGTATCTGTCATCAAACAGAATATTTGCATTTGTTAATATTGAAAATTCATATTCGCATTCGTATTCGTGAATGTTGAAAAACACATTTGGGCCATCATTCGTCTGATCACTATCTTGTGGAGGCAAGGTTGAAGATTGATAGAGGTTTTGGGAAAACAGGAAACAATATCTGTGAGAAGAGAGTGGTGAAGGGATGTGAGCTTGGAAAAGAGACTTGTGTGAAGAAATACCATTAGAGATTAAGTGTAGAATTACAAAAGGTGAGAGCAAATGAGACAAAAGAAGTTGGTGAGGAATGGAAGGTATTTAGGGAAGCAGTGCTGGCATGTGCACGAGATGCATGCGGCATGCAAAAGGTGGAAGGTGGGCAAATTTGAAAGGATAATGAGTGGTGGGATGCAGAAGTAAAACTTGCAAGCGATAGAGAAGAGGGAAGGATTTAGGAAGGAGTACAAATGACTGGGGGTGTATAACAGAAAGCAGCAGGAGGTCAAGAGGAAGGTGCAGTTGTTGGAAAAGAGGCCAAATGAGAGTTGGGGTGTGTCGTAGAAGACAATTAAGAGCAGATGGCTGGAAATCCTCCTTGTATTACCTTCCAAAACAAGGAACAGAGCAAGGAGCCAAGTGAAAAATTTTCCCTCTAAGGCTTAATCATCTTTTCTTGATGCTATCTCATTCAGGCAGGAAAACATGAGCATGTATGGGGAAAAGAAAGATGTTTTGGAAGGAGGTTAATTATGTGCGAAAAACGAGAATAAATAGGAACGTCAGTGAAGGGTGCAAAAGGGGAAGTGGTGACAAATAGTGATGAAGTGAGGAGGAGATGGAGTGGGTATTTTGAATGTTGAATGTGTTTGATGATGCAGGGCTGATTAGGATGATTGGGTAGAGCTGGTATGTGAAGTGAGAGTCATGGAGAGTGAAGAGTTGGTGAAAGCCTTACGAAGGATGAAGTGTGTCAAGGTGGCTGGAGTGGATGCTTTTGCTGTTGTATTTAAGAAAGTGGGTGACTGTGTTGTTGGTTAGCTAGTTGGGATTTTCACTGTATGTGTGAATCATGGTATGGTGCCTTAGGACTGGTGGAATGCATGTATATGTTTATTACTACAGTATGAAGGCAAGGGAAATAAGGATGAGTGTTGAAACTACAGATGTATAAGTTTGTTGGGTGTACCTGGTAAGTTGTATGGAAGGGTAGTGATTGAGAGTGAAGGCATGTCCAGAGTATCAAACTGTGAAGGAAAAGTGTGGTTTCAGAACTGGCTTAGGATGTGTGGATCAAGTGTTTGCATTGAAGAATGTGTTTGAGAAATACCTATAGAAATGGATGGATTTATATGTGGCATTTATGGATCTGGAGAGAGCATATGATAGGGCTGATAGAGATACCTTGTGGAAAGTCTTAGGAATATTATGGTGTGGGAGGAAAGCGGCTAGAAGCAGAGAAGTTTTTATCAAGGGTATAAGGCAGGTGCACCATTTGGAAGAGGAGAGTGAATTGTTCTCGGTGAAGGTGTGTGATGTCACCATGGTTGATTTAATTGTTTATGGATGGGGTGTTGAGGGAGGTAAATGCTAGAGTCTTGAAGACAGGTATGAAAGGGCCTGGGAAGTGAGTCAGTTGTTGTATGATGATGATACAGCACTTGTAACAGACTAGAGTGTGAACCTGCAGAAGGTGGTGAATGAGTTTGGAGGGATTTGTGAAAGGAAGAAGTTGAGAGTAAAAGTAAATGAAAGCAATGTTATTGTGTTTAGCAGAGTTGAGGGACAGGTTACTTAGGGTGTGAGTTTGAATGGAAAAAAAAAATTGGAGGAAGTGAAGTGTTTTAGGTACCTGGATGTGGACAAGGCAGTGAATGGGACCATGGAAGCAGGAACAAGGCATAGGTGGGTGAGATGGTGAAAGTTCTGGGAGCATGGAAGAATGTGTGGAAAGAGATATTGTTATTTAGGGGGAAAAATGGCTGTTTGAAAGTATAGTAGTCCCAACATTAATATTATATTGATGCAAGGCGTAGGCTATAGATAAGACTGTGTGGAGGAGGGTAGGTGTGTTGGAAATGAAATGTTTGAGGACAACATGTAGTGTACATGAGGTAGTTTGATCAAATAAGTAATGAAAGGGTAAGAGATGTGTGGTAATAAAAAGCATGTGGTTGAGAGAGCAGACAAGGGTGTGCTGAAATGGTTAGGACATACAAAGAGAATGAGTAATGAAAGGTTGACAAAGAAGGAATATGTGTCAGAAGTGAAGGGAACAAGGAGAATGGGGAAACCAAATTAGAGATGGAAAGATGGAGTGAAAAATATTTTGAGCAGTCGGAGCCTGTACTTGCAGGAGGGTTAAAGGTGTGCATGGGACAGAGTGAATGGGAGCAGTGTAGTATGCGGCGGTTGACATGCTGTTAGTGGGCTGAACCAGGGCTTGTGAAACGTCCATGGTAAACCATGAAAAGACCCTTAAGGTCTGGTTGTGGATAGGGAGCTTTGGTTTCGGGGCATTACACATGATAGCCAGAGAATGGATGTGAGCAGATGCATCTTTTCTTTGTGTGCTCCTGGTACTACCTTTCTAATGTAGGAGCAGTGATGATGTATGGGTACTGAAGTTTTTTCCTGTGAGCAGGTAGTCCCTATCTATACGGTATCATTTACCTAACTTTAGAGTATTGCTCTCTCTCCATTTCTCTCTGAACTAGAGTAGATTCAGAAGCTTCTTACCTTCTCAACTGTTCTGTTAGCAGTCATTCATCCCTTTCCAGCCACAATGAAGTTGCTACCCTCTCTCTGTTCTACATGTATTATTTCAATAACTGTTTTTGTGAGTCATCTGCATTTGACCTGTGGCATGTGAGTGGCGGCTGCTTCCCATAGCTTATGTCAGGAGACCACTAACATTAGGTTTGATTATTATGAGACAAACTTCTTTTAACAGCAAAGCTGTGAAATTTTGTTTTGTTTCTTTTTTCCCCTCCCTTTGCATCTCCAAGAATGAGGAGCTGACATTAATATCATCCATATTCATTTTTTCATGCTCATCATTTTTCCTCTCATCTGAGATGGAGACAGTTTTTGCATATGCCTTGTTAGGAAAAAAATTAGCGCTACATGGAATTGGTGCTGATAGGCCATGATTCACTTGATATTGATAGGGTTGATAGAGAGATCTCATGGAGGGTGCTATGAAGATACAGGGTGACTGGAAAGCTTTCAAATGGAGTGAGGAGTTCTTGTGAAGATGATAAGGCATATGTGCTGGTAGGAAGGGAGGAAAAGGAGCGATTCCTGCTGAAGGTAGGTTTGTGTCAAGGATGTGTGATGTCACCAGGGTTGTTTAACATGTTTATGGACAAGATTGGGGTCTTGCCAGGCTGAACATTCTTTGGGTTTTATCGCAAATGAAAAGTCACAGTCAGCAGGATTGTACCATTTACAATCTTGTCAGAATAATTTTCACTCCAAAACGCCTGTAAGAGTGCACTTTACAAAGACTAGAGGAGGTCTTCATTTTCCGTCTTCTGTGAGATAGACACAGCTTTGACGATATTCGTTCAGGCCATGTCAGGTAAAAAAAAGTCAGCACACATCAAACTGGTTTGATGATAGGCCATGATTCTCTGTGATATCCACAAGTTAATATTTTTCTTACATAACTTAGCATGATAGGGTTACAGGGTAATTGGAATGTTTCCAAATGCAGTGAGGAGTTCTTGCTAAGAGATTACAGGCATGGGTGTGATTAGGAAGGGAGAAGAATAAGTTGTTCCTAGTGTAGGTGGGTCTGAGTCAAGGATATGAGATGTCGCTGTGGTTGTCTAATATGTTTACATACAGAATAGGGCATTGCCAGACTTTATTTACTCATGTTTATGCCGCAAGTGAAAACTCGGTGTAAGTAAAAGAGTACAGTCTTGTTAAAGACATTTTAACTCCAAAGGAGTGCTGCTGACTGTAGCTCAGCATTGAAATTGTATGAGCCCCTAGGGAAAGGGTCTTTGGGTTGTGATTATAGTAATTATTAAAATAATATATATTTTTTATACATATTCGCTATCTCCCGCGTTTGTGAGGTAGCGCAAGGAAACAGACAAAAGAATGGCCCAACCCACCCACATACACATGTATATACATAAACGCCCGCACACGCACGTATACATACATATACATATGTACACACTCATACTTGCTGCCCCCATCCATTCTTGTCGCCACCCCGCCACACATGAAAGAGCACCCCCCACGCCCAGCGCGTGCACGCGAGGTAGCGCCAGGAAAAGACAACAAAGGCCACATTCATTCACACTCAGTCTCTAGCTGTCGTGTGTGATAATCATAATAATAAAGTTTTCATACATATTTGTCATTTCCCACACAACAGTGAGGTAGCATCATGAACATGATGGAGCCTTAAAGGAAAAATCTTCACATGCCCCCTTCTCTGTTCCTTCTTTTGGAAAGTAAAACAGGAGGGGAGGATTACTAGTCCCCATTCCCACCCCTTTTAGTTGCCTTCTATTACACGCAAGGAATAGATGGATAGTATTCTTTCTCTCTTGTCCCTAGTATGATTCATGTGAGAAACTGCAGAAGCTGGTGACTGAGTTTGGTAAAGTGTGTGGAAGAAGAAAGTTAAGAGTAAATGTGAATAAGAGCAAGGTTATTAGGTACAGTAGGGTTGAGGGTCAAGTCAATTGGGAGGTGAGTTTGAATGGAGAAAAACTGGAGGAAGTGAAGTGTTTTAGATATCTGGGAGTGGATCTGGCAGCGGATGGAACCATGGAAGCGGAAGTGGATCATAGGGTGGGGGAGGGGGCGAAAATTCTGGGGGCCTTGAAGAATGTGTGGAAGTCGAAAACATTATCTCGGAAAGCAAAAATGGGTATGTTTGAAGGAATAGTGGTTCCAACAATGTTGTATGGTTGCGAGGCGTGGGCTATGGATAGAGTTGTGCGCAGGAGGATGGATGTGCTGGAAATGAGATGTTTGAGGACAATGTGTGGTGTGAGGTGGTTTGATCGAGTGAGTAACGTAAGGGTAAGAGAGATGTGTGGAAATAAAAAGAGCGTGGTTGAGAGAGCAGAAGAGGGTGTTTTGAAGTGGTTTGGGCACATGGAGAGAATGAGTGAGGAAAGATTGACCAAGAGGATATATGTGTCGGAGGTGGAGGGAACGAGGAGAAGAGGGAGACCAAATTGGAGGTGGAAAGATGGAGTGAAAAAGATTTTGTGTGATCGGGGCCTGAACATGCAGGAGGGTGAAAGGAGGGCAAGGAATAGAGTGAATTGGAGCGATGTGGTATACCAGGGTTGACGTGCTGTCAGTGGATTGAATCAAGGCATGTGAAGCGTCTGGGGTAAACCATGGAAAGCTGTGTAGGTATGTATATTTGCGTGTGTGGATGTATGTATATACATGTGTATGGGGGGGGGTTGGGCCATTTCTTTCGTCTGTTTCCTTGCGCTACCTCGCAAACGCGGGAGACAGCGACAAAGTATAATAATAATATATATATATATATATATATATATAAGTATAATAATAATATATATATATATATATATATATATATATATATATATATATATATATATATATATATATATATATATATATATACAAGTTTATTTATATTTTGATAATGTTGCCCCTAAAAGTTTCTCAGTATGACTGATTTTGTGTGCATTTTTTTTTTTTTTTTCACGAGTAAATATTTTTTAGTCTCATCTTGCTCATCACAGAGATGTGCACACCATTATAAGAAAAGAGATTCTCGCAATTACTGATGTCAATTAGATCTTGGCAAAATGCCTCATGTTCTAAGATCAGAAATTCTATAAGTATAAAACAGGAACCTTACAGTCTATCACTCAATTTAACACTGTTTAGAATGAGCACTTCATGTAATGTATGTAAATTCAATTCTTGGTACTGCAAGTATTTTGCGACTTAGTTTTTACAGATTTTTACAGAAAGTTTTGATGCAGAATATTTCAAGACATAGTTACTTTGCGGATAGGGGATAGGGGAGAAAGAATACTTCCCACGTATTCCCTGAGTGTCGTAGAAGGCGACTAAAAGGGGAGGGAGCAGGTGGCTGGAAATCCACCCCTCTCGCTTTTTTTAATTTTCCAAAAGAAGGAACAGATAAGGGGGCCAGGTGAGGATATTCCCTCAAAGGCCCAGTCCTCTGTTCTTAACGCTACCTCGCTAACGCGGGAAATGGTGAATAGTATGAAAAAAAAAAATATATATATATATATATATATATATATATATATATATATATATATATAAAATGGGTATGTTTGAAGGAATAGTGGTTCCAACAATGTTGTATGGTTGCGAGGCGTGGGCTATGGATAGAGTTGTGCGCAGGAGGATGGATGTGCTGGAAATGAGATGTTTGAGGGCAATGTGTGGTGTGAGGTGGTTTGATCGAGTGAGTAACGTAAGGGTAAGAGAGATGTGTGGAAATAAAAACAGCGTGGTTGAGAGAGCAGAAGAGGGTGTTTTGAAGTGGTTTGGGCACATGGAGAGAATGAGTGAAGAAAGATTGACCAAGAGGATCTATGTGTCGGAGGTGGAGGGAACGAGGAGAAGAGGGAGACCAAATTGGAGGTGGAAAGATGGAGTGAAAAAGATTTTGTGTGATCGGGGCCTGAACATGCAGGAGGGTGAAAGTAGGGCAAGGAATAGAGTGAATTGGAGCGATGTGGTATACCGGGGTTGACGTGCTGTTAGTGGATTGAATCAAGGCATGTGAAGCGTCTGGGGTAAACCATGGAAAGCTGTGTAGGTATGTATATTTGCGTGTGTGGACGTATGTATATACATGTGTATGGGGGGGGGTCGGGCCATTTCTTTCGTCTGTTTCCTTGCGCTACCTCGCAAACGCGGGAGACAGCGACAAAGTATAATAAAAAATAAATAATATAATGATATATATATATATATATATATATATATATATATATATATATATATATATATATATATATATATATATATCCCTGGGGATAGGGGAGAAAGAATACTTCCCACGTATTCCCTGCGTGTCGTAGAAGGCGACTAAAAGGGAAGGGAGCGGGGGGCTGGAAATCCTCCCCTCTCGTTTTTTTTTTTTTTTTATTATTATTTTTTTTTTTATTTTCCAAAAGAAGGAACAGAGAAGAGGTCCAGGTGAGGATATTCCCTCAAAGGCCCAGTCCTCTGTTCTTAACGCTACCTCGCTATCGCGGGAAATAGCGAATAGTATGAAAAAAAAAAAATATATATATATATATATATATATATATATATATATATATATATATATATATATTTTATCCCTGGGGATAGGGGAGAAAGAATACTTCCCACGTATTCCCTGTGTGTCGTACAAGGCGACTAAAAGGGAAGGGAGCGGGGGGCTGGAAATCCTCCCCTCTCTCTCTTTTTTTTTTTTTTTTTTTTTTTTTTTTTTTTTTTTCCAAAAGAAGGAACAAAGAGGTCCAGGTGAGGATATTCCCTCAAAGGCCCAGTCCTCTGTTCTTAACGCTACCTCGCTATCGCGGGAAATAGCGGATAGTATAAAAAAAAAAAAAAAGAATATATATATATATATATATATATATATATATATATATATATATATATCAGTGATGGATTGCGCAAAAGATGCTTGTGGCATGAGAAGAGTGGGAGGTGGGTTGATTAGAAAGGGTAGTGAGTGGTGGGATGAAGAAGTAAGAGTATTAGTGAAAGAGAAGAGAGAGGCATTTGGACGATTTTTGCAGGGAAAAAATGCAACTGAGTGGGAGATGTATAAAAGAAAGAGACAGGAGGTCAAGAGAAAGGTGCAAGAGGTGAAAAAAAGGGCAAATGAGAGTTGGGGTGAGAGAGTATCATTAAATTTTAGGGAGAATAAAAAGATGTTCTGGAAGGAGGTAAATAAAGTGCGTAAGACAAGGGAGCAAATGGGAACTTCAGTGAAGGGCGCAAATGGGGAGGTGATAACAAGTAGTGGTGATGTGAGAAGGAGATGGAGTGAGTATTTTGAAGGTTTGTTGAATGTGTTTGATGATAGATTGGCAGATATAGGGTGTTTTGGTCGAGGTGGTGTGCAAAGTGAGAGGGTTAGGGAAAATGATTTGGTAAACAGAGAAGAGGTAGTGAAAGCTTTGCGGAAGATGAAAGCCGGCAAGGCAGCAGGTTTGGATGGTATTGCAGTGGAATTTATTAAAAAAGGGGGTGACTGTATTGTTGACTGGTTGGTAAGGTTATTTAATGTATGTATGACTCATGGTGAGGTGCCTGAGGATTGGCGGAATGCGTGCATAGTGCCATTGTACAAAGGCAAAGGGGATAAGAGTGAGTGCTCAAATTACAGAGGTATAAGTTTGTTGAGTATTCCTGGTAAATTATATGGGAGGGTATTGATTGAGAGGGTGAAGGCATGTACAGAGCATCAGATTGGGGAAGAGCAGTGTGGTTTCAGAAGTGGTAGAGGATGTGTGGATCAGGTGTTTGCTTTGAAGAATGTATGTGAGAAATACTTAGAAAAGCAAATGGATTTGTATGTAGCATTTATGGATCTGGAGAAGGCATATGATAGAGTTGATAGAGATGCTCTGTGGAAGGTATTAAGAATATATGGTGTGGGAGGCAAGATGTTAGAAGCAGTGAAAAGTTTTTATCGAGGATGTAAGGCATGTGTACGTATAGGAAGAGAGGAAAGTGATTGGTTCTCAGTGAATGTAGGTTTGCGGCAGGGGTGTGTGATGTCTCCATGGTTGTTTAATTTGTTTATGGATGGGGTTGTTAGGGAGGTGAATGCAAGAGTTTTGGAAAGAGGGGCAAGTATGAAGTCTGTTGGGGATGAGAGAGCTTGGGAAGTGAGTCAGTTGTTGTTCGCTGATGATACAGCGCTGGTGGCTGATTCATGTGAGAAACTGCAGAAGCTGGTGACTGAGTTTGGTAAAGTGTGTGGAAGAAGAAAGTTAAGAGTAAATGTGAATAAGAGCAAGGTTATTAGGTACAGTAGGGTTGAGGGTCAAGTCAATTGGGAGGTGAGTTTGAATGGAGAAAAACTGGAGGAAGTGAAGTGTTTTAGATATCTGGGAGTGGATCTGGCAGCGGATGGAACCATGGAAGCGGAAGTGGATCATAGGGTGGGGGAGGGGATGAAAATTCTGGTAGCCTTGAAGAATGTGTGGAAGTCGAGAACATTATCTCGGAAAGCAAAAATGGGTATGTTTGAAGGAATAGTGGTTCCAACAATGTTGTATGGTTGCGAGGCATGGGCTATGGATAGAGTTGTGCGGAGGAGGATGGATGTGCTGGAAATGAGATGTTTGAGGACAATCTGTGGTGTGAGGTGGTTCGATCGAGTAAGTAACGTAAGGGTAAGAGAGATGTGTGGAAATAAAAAGAGCATGGTTGAGTGAGCAGAAGAGGGTGTTTTGAAATGGTTTGGGCACATGGAGAGAATGAGTGAGGAAAGATTGACCAAGAGGATATATGTGTCGGAGGTGGAGGGAACGAGGAGAAGAGGGAGACCAAATTGGAGGTGGAAAGATGGAGTGAAAAAGATTTTGTGTGATCGGGGCCTGAACATGCAGGAGGGTGAAAGGAGGGCAAGGAATAGAGTGAATTGGAGCGATGTGGTATACCGGGGTTGACGTGTTGTCAGTGGATTGAATCAGGGCGTGTGAAGCGTCTGGGGTAAACCATGGAATGCTGTGTAGGTATGTATATTTGCGTGTGTGGACGTGTATGTATATACATGTGTATGGGGGTGGATTGGGCCATTTCTTTCGTCTGTTTCCTTGCGCTACCTCGCAAACACGGGAGACAGCGGCAAAAAAAAAAATCATACTATTCGCCATTTCCCGCGATAGCGAGGTAGCGTTAAGAACAGAGGACTGGGCCTTTGAGGGAATATCCTCACCTGGCCCTCTTCTCTGTTCCTTCTTTTGGGAAAAAAAAAAACGAGAGGGGAGGATTTCCAGCCCCCAGCTCCCTTCCCTTTTAGTCACCTTCTACGACACGCAGGGAATACATGAGAAGTATTCTTTCTCCCCTATATATATATATATATATATATATATATATATATATATATATATATATATATATATCAATTTTCCAAAAGAAGGAACAGTGAAGGGGGCCAGGTGAGGATATTCCCTCAGAGGCCCAGTCCTCTGTTCTTAATGCTACCTCGCTAACATGGGAAATGGCGAATAGTATGAAAAATATATATATATATATATATATATATATATATATATATATATATATATATAGATATATATAATGATATAATTAAATATCTTGGAGGACTTAGCAGCAAATGGAGACATGGAAACAGAAGTGTCATAGGGTGGAAAAGGGTGAAAGTTCTGGAAGCACTGAACTGACTCCCTCTCATCGTTTATCACTGCAGTTCCATTATTCCAAGGAAGTGTAATAACTTTTGCTCATCATCCACTGATAGGTCTTTAGAGAAGGGCATTGCTAACAACTTCTGTTACTTGACCTTCATTCCCTTTTCCGTTCTGGTGGTACTATAATTGTCTCCCGTAGACAAAGCAACTCTCTTTGGTTCCTGTTTCTCTTCTAACTCTACCTTGTATGATTAACATTCCTTCACCCCCTGATGCTCCTCTTACTGATCTAATGCCCCTTAACCTAATTTCTTTTTGAAACCTCTGGACAAATGCAGGGCTTATGGTCCTGTTGGCATCCATCCCCATGCCCTGAAATAGTGCATCTGAACTTGCACCTGTGCTTGCTCGTCTGTTCAGTTTAAAACCCAGAACGTTTCTTTGTTCCTGGACGCATACGTTAGTACATCTTATCCTTAAGAAGGATGACTATTCTAACCTCTCTAGCTATCGTCTACCATTTGCGGTTTTTAACACCCCCTCTCATCTCCCATATCCTCAGACATCTTGAATCTCATTCTCTCTGATTACCAAAATATGGCTTATGTAAGGCGAGATCCACTGATTACTTTCTTTCCTATCTTATTAATGTCTGGTCATGAAAGATTTTTTGGGGGAATCCTGTGCAATGCCCCTTCGACATATTTAAGAATTTTGACAGGGCATGGTATCGGGGTCTCATCCCTAATGAAGTGAAGTGTTTTAGATACCTGGGAGTGGACATAGCAAGGAATGGAACCATGGAAGCTAAGTTGGGTTACAGGGTGGGTAAGCTGGCAAAGGTCCTGGGAACATGAGAGTATGTGGGAGGCCAAAGATGAGAATGCTAACGTATAAGTCCTGGCGGTGTAGGGATACACAGGAATACACAGTTGTCAGGACAGTAGCACTAAAGTCTTGGAATCCTTCTGTCATCCACCACTGGTTAACCAAATTGCCGCAGAGGATGGGAGGTTGATCTCTCACGGCATTTGTGGTTACCGTAAAACTTGAGTCATAACCGTATCTCGTTCTGCGGCATTGAGAATACCTCTGCCAACTGAACCTTTATGTCTCCTGATCACTGTTTTGCCTTTACACTGACATATGTATCGTGGTCAGATCCACTGTAGCCGACAGCAATACTAAGATTGTTCACCAGTGTTTATAAAGTGTGACGCTCATTACGATGCTGTATCTTCAAAACAAGGTATGAAAAGCAGCTCTCGACCAACAGAATCTGTCCCTTCTCCAGCCCACCTGCAAGGATCAAATGCTATGTACTGCTGCCGGTCTACACGCACTGGTTTCCCATGGCGCTGTCATGTCTGTAAATCCTATATCATAAACGTCAGACGATCAAATCCATAAACACTGGCTCTTCTTGTGACGGGTAGCATGCACACAACAGGACAGCCATGATTGGATCTTTACAACAAGAAAAAAAGTTAAAATATGATTTTATGAAAACGAGGATTTCAGAGTTGTGGTAGCTTCTGCTGGTAACTTCAGAGTATCCTCTAGATCAGCACACCTACAATTAAACTCTGGGCAAGGCCAGTTTATCTCTAACCGGAAACAAGATTAATGTTTTACATAAACAGGACAGGAAACCAACATGATTGTCGAGTTTGCACACCCAGGAGGAAAACCACACACGCGCACGGGATTATATTAAAAATTATTATTATATTTTATATTTTGCTTTGTCGCTGTCTCCCGCGTTTGCGAGGTAGCGCAAGGAAACAGACGAAAGAAATGGCCCAACTCACCCCCATACACAATGTATACACACACACGCCCACACACGCAAATATACATACCTATACATCTCAATGTACACATATATATACATACACAGACACATACATATATACCCATGCACACAATTCACACTGTCTGCCCCCATTCACTCCCATCGCCACCTCGCCACACATGGAATACCTTCCCCCTCCCCCCTCATGTGTGCGAGGTAGCACTAGGAAAAGACAACAAAGGCCCCATTTGTTCACACTCAGTCTCTAGCTGCCACGCAATAATGCCCGAAACCACAGCTCCCTTTCCACATCCAGGCCCCACACAACTTTCCATGGTTTACCCCAGACGCTTCACATGCCCTGATTCAATCCAGTGACAGCACGTCAACCCCGGTATACCACATCGATCCAATTCACTCTATTCCTTGCTCTCCTTTCACCCTCCTGCATGTTCAGGCCCCGATCACTCAAAATCTTTTTCACTCCATCTTTCCACCTCCAATTTGGTCTCCTACTTCTCCTCGTTCCCTCCACCTCCGACACATATATCCTCTTGGTCAATCTTTCCTCACTCATTCTCTCCATGTGCCCAAACCATTTCAAAACACCCTCTTCTGCTCTCTCAACCACGCTCTTTTTATTTCCACACATCTCTCTTACCCTTACATTACTTACTCGATCAAACCACCTCACACCACACATTGTCCTCAAACATCTCATTTCCAGCACATCCACCCTCCCGCGCACAACTCTATCCATAGCCCACACCTCGCAACCATACAACATTGTTGGAACCACTATTCCTTCAAACATAGCCATTTTTGCTTTCCGAGATAATGTTCTCGACTTCCACACATTCTTCAAGGCTCCCAGGATTTTCGCCCCCTCCCCCACCCTATGATTCACTTCCGCTTCCATGGTTCCATCCGCTGCCAGATCCACTCCCAGATATCTAAAACACTTTACTTCCTCCAATTTTTCTCCATTCAAACTTACCTCCCAATTGCCTTGACCCTCAACCCTACTGTACCTAATAACCTTAAAAATCAAAGTTATAAATTAAAGTCTGTATATACTCCCAGTCATGAACCGACTTCGGAGAAGCGTTAATAATGGAGGGAGGCGGGAGTGGTGGAGAGGGAGCATGTAACCACTACCCTGTGTGGGGTCACCTTCCTCTGTACTCCAGGTGGCTCCTGAGGTACATCTGCTCTCTCTATGATAAGTCGGGGTCTGTATAAAATGTTAAATCGTTCCTCTATACTCATACGGAAGTAAAGACATGATACATATGTACAAGACTGGGCAACACGATCGTAAAACTCTCCCTGTAAACGACAAATAGTAATCAATCACACACACACATTCCAAGGCACAAAAGTGCAAGTACAGTGAAAGGCACAACAAATATGTGGGTAGGGGAACTGATGATTACAATGCCTCTACCCCGGGCTGGTGCCGTAGGCCGTCCGACGCACCAGAACGCTAGAATGAAATTCAAGCGAGTCGCTATGGTACTATTCTAACCTCAATACAGTATTGCACGGTCAAATCCAAACATAACGACCCTTTGTCGCTGACTGAAACATGAGAATATAACGAAGGTGTTGTGGTGGCTACCAGACACGGGATGAATTACCAGGTAAATGTAAAATACTCTACATTTTAGGAGGTTGACTGTCAGGTCAAAGTGAGAAAAAAAGCCGTGTAGCATTACACATGTCTATAGCGCTGTTTGAAGCGGTCGCATATGTAAGGTGTCTTAAAAGTACAGATATAAGGAAGGAGATCGAAAATAATACATATAAAAGTTTTTGAGATTTTGAGCTAGCTGAAGCTCGTGTGATTCTAGAAAGCCCTGATGCCATAGTAAGCATTTAACTTCACCTTATCCCGGAAACTCCATCATGCTTACCTTATTCTGGATGCAGCACATTACTCATAGCGATGACAACAATGATTTCCTCACCAGGCAACAAAAGTACTCACTCCGTGAACAGCTTGGAGATTATCGTACTTGTACGTAAACTAGGCAGATAATTCCAAATGACCAATCGATCATTGCGGCTATGCCCAACACTAACACGTCTGTGGATATGACAAGAAAGTTCACAAGATATGTAGTCCACCAGGGCAATTATGATTTGTAAGTAATGATCAGCTGGATTCAAATTAATGACAGGCAGGAAGAAATCGGACGAAACGTCCTACGTTAAACATCATGAAATACCTTCGAATAATACGTGTGGAAAAGGTTAGCCCTGCAAATCTTACTAGCCCTACCCTGCTTCCTCAGTAAGTCCATTTCCACCGCCCTCAGTGTCTGGAGTCCACAACTCGCCCAAGCCTTTTATACTTGAGACTGGCCCTCACTAATACTTCCAACAGCCTCTGTAGTCTATATACAGCAGACGGAAATGCTTAAAAAATCCAACCCTATTATAAATCGTCCTAACTCCTCCAGTCACGTGTATGCCCCACCTTATAAAGAAGAAAATTCCTCTATGTGTTTTAATAAGTTGATTGTCATATTCCATAGTATGCTTCAGTCAGCTTTAGCAATGTCATTCTGCAAGATTTAACCTCGTTAATCCTCTTGCACCAGTATGACAGATCTTGCTGCAGGTGGTGAATTTTGCACCTACTCACCGACTAGGCTGTCTCACCGCATAACTTTTCTTCCTGTATTGTTCAATTTCCTGTACATTTCAAGCACTTACCTGACTCACCTCGCTATATCTGACGTACCTCTCAATGCCTGGCTATCCCTCTATACCTGGCTCACCTCCCTATACATGACTCGCCTTCCAGTACCTGACTCGCCTCCTTATACCAGGCTTTATACCTGGCTCACCTCCCAATACCTGGCTCATTTCCCTATACCTGACTCACCTCCCTGTACCTGGCACACTTTCACATTTTTGATCCATATTCAAACATGACAAAAATCATTCTTGACCCTGCATGTCTTGAGAGTCAAGCCTGTGACTCCACACCCCACACCCTGACATACATAGCCATGTTATGTAATCCCTTTTCAGTATCAACCGTCCTCCAAACATATCGATAAATAATGTGTTCTACAGACTTGTTTTACCAAATACGATTCTTTTTTCCTCTGGATCCAATACACGATTCTATTCTAAAGAGTAATTCTAAGTTTTAATCAAACATCATTTTGATTGCTTAAAATCCATCATCATCCAACTCTTAGACCTATACGTTTATCAGAGAAAGTAGCATAAACGGTATTTGATCCGGTAACAAGGTCCTGCGTGTCTCTTCCATCCAAAACACACTGGTCCAGCACTCAGGTAATATCCCGGTACGTAACCTTATTTCCTGCTCAGGCACAAACAGAATGGAAACAGCTATTATGCCCCCACTCCCCGCTGCTCTTTCTGTTCTCCATCCAGGCCCTGCCATACTTTCCGTGTTTTATGCTACATTCCTCACAAACAGATTTTGTTTTCGTACCTGACAATGGATGCCCTTGCCTTTTTCTCATCTCGTACATTTGATAAGACTGTTATACGTTCATAAACATTTTCATTCGGTATGCTATGTTGCTTCTTTACTTTCTCATTTGTATGTCTTGTTCCTTTCATCGTGCTGGCTCTACACCAGAATATTTTGAGAAAGATATCTAACCTCTATCGAAGTTCTTAAGTGATTCTTTTTTACTGCGTATGATGTGTTCCTTGCAATACGTGCATTTCTTTTATTACACTTTTGCTTTAGTACATGTTGAATTCACCAAGTCTGTTTAGTTTCTTTTTACCAATATTGTACCACAAAAAATGTTATCTGCACCACTAACATCAGTCCGTTCCCTAGAATTTCGTTTATACTCCTGTGTTCCCTAAACTTCATGCCTTTCACCTTAATTCTAGATTTCTCCTTTACTGATCTCTTTTCACTTTGAGCCCTGCATTAGAGGGCTGACGACCTCTGTTGCGATTGGACTTGTTTCTCCTAAACTGTTCACCGCTGTGCTACGAAGAATGACGCCTCCTCCACGGTCTCGCTGTTTGTCTATGCTATGCTGAGAATTCACTCAGGACTTTGCTCACTGAGAAACAAAGTTAATTTCTTGTTTGTTGGAGAAACTGGATTTGAAAATTAAGAAGAAAAATAAGGTATTGGAAAAACTAGATGTTAGGATGAATATCTTGAAAAGAAATGAAGGTTTTTGTCCTGCAGAATCACTTGATGTACGGGAGCGTGAAAAGCTGGTGACAAATAAGGCAGAGACAGGTACAGTAGCTGAAACTGTACCCGTAGAATGGGGATTGGCCAGCGACATCACGATGAGCGAGAAGGGGTGGTTGAAGAGAGGTGACGGTCGGGGAATTTATAAGATGGAAGGTTTTTGATTTCAGTGTTGCTGATGAAGAGATGGACAAAGAGCCACGCCAAATATGTGAGCAGTGCCTTACACTAGGACACTTGCAGACATGAAAAAGCTGCTCACAAGAAAATAATCACTAATTTAGGAAGCAGATTTTATGCTGATTATCAAGTGGGGTTTTCAACATGTATATGTTCATGTTCAAAATCATTCCAAGATCACATGCGCGGTCACTGCATACACGGCCCCTCGAGGTAATGGTAGTTATAGAAGCTCACGGATCACTGCTGGGGAAGAAAGATGAATTAGTAGATATTCCAAGGGGAATCATTCTACGACCATTGTTAAGATTTTTTGTAATTTAGACATTCGGTAGCCATTTGGCCTTTACAGGGTCTGTTATTCATAATCTGGGAACTGAACAGTCCTAATAGTTTACGGTTCAATCAATAGAAATTTGAGTCTGTTTTTCTCAGCCAGTGATAGGTTTTTACAGATATTGTCAACGAATGAGGAAACAGGTTACGCTGCAGACTAGCAGCTTCCTCCCACACTCACCCAACATTGCAATCTACAGAAAAAAATGAGAAATTGCTGTCTGGCAACATTTTGCCCATATACCCAAGTAGTTATCCGTCAAAGTCATGGGTGGCAATCAAGGAACTACGTAAAACTATTTTCTTTTTACATCTCATGGAACGAATGAATCTCGGGAAATTCGTTGATTGGCCTAGAATAATATACCATAGGTAGGTGTTGCTGGACTCCGCCCGCTCGAGGGTGCGCCGCGAATGAAAAGGCACCTTAGGTGTGGCTGTATCACTGGAGGTATAGTTTCATCAAAGAACTCACGCCAAAGGAGTCCACATTTCCCTGTTACTGGGAATAGCACAGCCTCAGACTGTAGGATCCTTTAGATAGAAGTCCTAAGCAACACCCCTGCCACCCAAACAACTCTGTAACTAACCACCAAACCCCTAAGTAGAAATAAAAATCTTACCCCTGCCTCACGCTGCAGTATCCTCTACTCACAGACTCCCCTCCCTCCCCCAGCAAAGGCAACACTGACATAACACATGCTCGCCAAAATATCTCAACAAACATTAAAACAACCGACCTCTCAATTTAGTCTTAAACTCCAGACACAGACCCGTAACATACCAAACTCCAGCTTACGCTCCGCACCTTACCATCACGACAACAAACACCGTTTCAACATATACCACGACGCCGACTTCGGACACTTAATGTTCAGTTGCCCTACACTCTCTGCACACACTGCACACACACAGCGTCACAACAGTTTCGACTAGTTGAAGTGGCCAGCTTCCTGAGTGCTGCAGAGGGCCTCTTCTTATTTCCACACATCTCTCTTACCTTTTCATTTCTTACTCGATCAAACCACCTCACACCACATATTGTCTTCAAACATTTAATTTCCAACACATCCACCCTCCATGCAATCCTTTTTATAGCCCATACCTCGCAAACAAATGATATTGTTGGACCTACTAATCCTTTAAACATCCATTTTTGCACACTTAGATAACGTTTTTTACTTCCACACATTCTTCATCGCTCCCAGAACCTCCCACCCTTTGACTCACTTTCGCTTCCATGGTTCCATTCGCTACCAAGTCCACTCCCAGATATCTAAAACACTTCACTTCCTCCAGTTTTCCTCCGTTCAAACTTGCATCCAAACGAACTTGTCCCTCAACCCTGTTGAACCTGACAACCTTGCTTTTATTCACATTTATTCTCATCTTTCTTCTTTCACTTTTTCTAAACTCAGTCACCAACTTCTGCAGTTTCTCTCCAATCAGCCACCAGTGCTGTATCATCGACGAACAACAAATAATTTCCCAGGCTCTCTCATTCATAACAAACTGCATTACTCGCCCCTCTCTCCAAGACTCTTGTACCTACCTCCCTCACCACCCCATCCATGAACAAATCAAACAATCATGGTGACATCACACACCCTTGCCGCAGACCGACCTTCACGGAACCAATCACTATCCCCTCGTCCTGCTAGTATACATGCCTTACAGCCTTGATTAAAACGTCTCACTGCTTCAGCAGCTTACTTCTGACACCATATATACTTATGATCTACAAAGCATCTCTATCAGCCTTATCATATGCCTTCAGGAGATCCATAACTGCCACACATATATATTTGTTTTTCTTTGTATTTGTAACACATCGTTCAAAACTGATCATCACATCCTTTACCACTTCTGATACCACGCTGCTCCTCCCCAGTCTGATGCTTTATGCATGCCTTCACCCTCTCAAAAAATACCCTCCCATACACTTTTCTATGTATACTCAACAAAATTATGCCTCTGCAGTTTCAACACTCACTTTCATCCCCTTTGCCTTGATACAGTGGCACTATACATGCATTCTGCCAATCGCCAGGTACTTCACCTTGATCCGTACATACAATGAATACCCTCATCAACCAGTCAACAGCACAGTCACCCCCTGTCATAATTTGTTCAAATGCAATACCATCCAATCCCGCTGCCTCGCCGGATTTCATCTTCCGGAAGGCTTTCACCACCTCTTCCCTCTTTATCAAACCACATACACACACATACACGGATGTATATATATATATATATATATATATATATATATATATATATATATATATATATATTTTTTTTTTTTTTTTTTTTTTCTATACTTTGTCGCTGTCGCCCGCGTTAGCGAGGAAGCGCAAGGAGACAGATGAAAGAATGGCTCAACCCACCCACATACACATGCATATACATACACGTCCACACACGCACATATACATACCTATTCCTATGAGTCCACGGTTAAAATGAAGCACGATAAGTTCCCAAGTGCACTTTCGTGTAATAATCACGTCATCAGGGGAGACACAAGAGAGAAATAAAAGTCAGTTGATATACATCGAAGAGACGAAGCTAGGACGCCGTTTGGTAAACATGTGATTGTCCAAAACATACCTATACATACCTATACATTTCAATGTATACATATGTATACATACACAGACATATACATATATACACATATACATAATTCATACTTGTTGCCTTTATTCATTCCCGTCGCCACTCCGCCACACATGAGATGACAAATCCCTACCCCCCCACGCGCGTAAGGTAGCGCTAGGAAAAAGACAACGAAGGCCACATTCGTTCACGTTCAGTCTCTAGCTGTCATGTATAATGCACTGAAACCACAGCTCCCTTTCCACGTCCAGGCCCCACACAACTTTCCATGGTTTACCCCAAACGCTTCACATGTCCTGGTTCAATCCATTAACAGCACGTCAACCCCGTTATACCGCATCGTTCCAATTCATTCTATTCCTTGCACGCCTGTCACCCTCCTGCATGTGCAGGCCCCGTTCGCTGAAAATCTTTTTCACTCCATCCTTCCACCTCCAATTGGTTTTCCCATTTTTCCTCGTTCCCTCCACCTTTGACACATATATCCTCTTTGTCAATCTTTCCTCACTCATTCTCTCCATGTGACCAAACCATTTCAATACACCCTCTTCTGTTCTCTCAACCACACTCTCTTTATTACCACACATCTCTCTTACCCTTTCATTACTTGCTCGATCAAACCACCTCACACCACATATTGTCCTCAAACATCTCATTTCCAACACATCCACCCTCCGCACAACCCTATGTATAGCCCACGCCTCATAACCGTATAACATTGTTGGAACCACTATTCCTTCAAACATACCCATTTTTGCTTTCCGAGATAATGTTCTCGCCTTCCACACATTTTTCAAAGCTCCCAGAACTTTCGCCCCCTTCCCCACCCTGTGACTCACTTCCGCTTCCATGGTTTCATCCGTTGCCAAATCCACTCCCAGATATCTAAAACTCTTCACTTTCTCCAGTTTTTCTCCATTCAAACTTACCTCACAGTTGACTTGTCCCTTAACCCTACTGTACCTAATAACCTTGCTCTTATTCACATTTACTCTCAGCTTTCTTCTTTCACACACTTTACCAAACTCAGTCACCAGCTTTTGCGGTTTCTCACACGAATCAGCCACCAGCGCTGTATCATCAGCGAACAACAACTGACTCACTTCCCAAGCCCTATCATCGATAACTGACTGCATACTTGCCCTCTCTCTAAAACTCGTGCATTCACCTCCCTAACAACCCCATCCATAAACAAATTAAACAACCATGGAGACATCACACACCCCTGCTGCAAACCGACATTCACTGAGAACCAATCACTTTCCTCTCTTCCTACACGTACACATGCCTTACATCCTCGATAAAAAAACTTTTCACTGCTTCTAGCAACTTGCCTACTACACCATAGTCTTAATACCTTCCACAGAGCATCTCTATCAACTCTATCATATGCCTTCCATAAATGCTATATATAAATCCATTTGTTTTTCTAAGTATTTCTCACATACATTCTTCAAAGCAAACACTTGATCCACACATCCTCTACCACTTCTGAAACCACACTGCTCTTCCTCAGTCTGATGCTCTGTACATGCCTTCACCCTCTCAATCAACACCCTCCCATATAATTTCCCAGGAATACTCAATAAACTTATACCTCTGTAATTTGAGCACTCTCCTTTATTCCCTTTGCCTTTGTACAATGGCACTATGCATGCATTCCGCCAATCCTCAGGCACTTCACCATGAGCCATACATACATTAGACATCCTTACCAACCAGTCAACAACACGGTCAAACCCTTTTTTGATAAATTCTACTGCAATACCATCCAAACCCCGCCGCCTTGCCGGCTTTCATCTTCCGCAAAGCTTTCACTACCTCCTCTCTGTTTACCAAATCATTCTCCCTAACCCTCTCACTTCGCACACCACCTCGACCAAAACACCCTATATCTGCAACTCTATCATCTAACACATTCAACAAACCCTATTATTACTCTATTATTACCTCCCTATTATCCCTCTTCACCGATGTTCCCATTTGTTCTCTTGTCTTACGCATTTTATGTATCTCCTTTCAAAACATGTTTTTATTCTCCTTAAATCTAATGATACTCTCTCACTCCAACTCTCATTTGCCCTCTTTTTCACCTCTTGCACCTTTCTCTTGACCTCCTGCCTCATTCTTTTATACATCTCCCAGTTATGAGCACTATTTCCCTGCAAAAATCGTCCAAATGTCTCTCTTCTCTTTCTAATAATCTTACTTCTTCATCCCACTACTTACTACCCTTTCTAATCTGCCCACCTCCCACGCTTCTCATACCACAAGCATCTTTTGCGCAAGCCATCTGCTTCTCTAAATAGATCCCATTCCTCCTCCACTCTTCTTACGTCCTTAGTCCTCACTTTTTCCATTCTGCACTCAGTCTATCCAGGTACTTCCTCACACAAGTCTCCTTCCCAAGCTCACTTACTCTCACCACTCTCTTCACCCCACACATTTTCTCTTCTTTTCTGAAAACCTCTACAAATCTTCACCTTTGCTTCCACAAGATAATGATCAGACATCCCTCCAGTTGCCCCTCTCAGCACATTAACATCCAAAAGTCTCTCTTTCACGCGCTTATCAATTAACAAGTAATCCAATAATGCTCTCTGGCCATCTCTCGTACTTATATACATATGCTTATGTATATATCTCTTTTTAAATCAGGCATTCCCAATCACCAGTCCTCTTTCAGCACACAAATCTACAAGCTCTTCACCGTTTCCATTTAAAACACTGGACACCCTATGTACACCAATTATTCCCTCAACTGCATTCCCCGCGTATCGTGGAAGGAGACTAAAGGGGGTGGGAGCGGGGGGTGGGGGCTAGAAACCCTCCCCTCCTTGCATTTTAACTTTCTAAAAGATGAAACAGAAGGAGTCATACGGGGAGTGCTCATCCTCCTCGAAGGCTCAGATTGGGATATCTAAATGTGTGTGGATGTAACCAAAATGAGAAAAAAAGGAGAGATAGGTAGTATGTTTGAGGAAAGGAACCTGGATGTTTTGGCTCAGAGTGAAACGAAGGTCAAGGGTAAAGGGGAGGAGTGGTTTGGGAATGTTTTGGGAGTAAAGTCAGAGGTTGGTGAGAGGACAAGAGCAAAGGAAGGAGTAGCACTACTCCTGAAACAGGAGTGGTGGGAGTATGTGACAGAGTGTAAGAAAGTAAACTCTAGATTGATATGGGTAAAACTGAAAGATGATGGAGAGAGATGGGTGATTATTGGTGCATATGCACCTATGCACGAGAAGAAAGATCATGAGAGGCAAGTGTTTTGGGAGCAGCTGAGTGAGTGTTAGCAGTTTTGATGCACGAGACCGAGTTATAATGATGGGTGATTTGAATGCAAAGGTGAGTAATGTGGCAGTTGAGGGAATAATTGGTGTAATGGGATGTTCAGTGTTGTAAATGGAAATGGTGAAGAGCTTGTAGATTTGTGTGCTGAAAAAGGACTGGTGATTGGGAATACCTGATTTAAAAAGAGAGATATACATAAGTATAAGTATGTAAGTAAGAGAGATGGCCAGAGAGCGTTATTGGAGTATGTGTTAATTGATAGGCGCGCGAAAGAGAGACTTTTGGATGTTAATGTGGTGAGAGGTGCAACTGGAGGGATGTCTGATCATTATCTTGTGGAGGCGAAGGTGAAGATTTGTAGAGGTTTTCAGAAAAGAAGAGAGAATGTTGGGGTGAAGAGACTGGTGTGAGTTAGTAAGCTTGGGAAGGAGATTTGTGTGAGGAAGTACCAGGAGAGACAATGCAGAATGGAAAAAGGTGAGAGCAAAGGACAAAAGAGGAGCGAGGGAGGAATGGGATGTATTTAGGGAAGCAGTGATGTCTTGCGCAAAAGATGGCTGTGGCATGAGAAACGTGGAAGGTGGGCAGATTAGAAAGGGTAGTGAGTTGTAGGATGAAGAAGAGTATTAGTGAAAGAGAAGAGAGAGGCATTTGGACGATTTTTGCAGGGAAAAAATGCAATTGAGTGGGAGATGTATAAAAGAAAGAGATAGGAGGTCAAGAGAAAGGTGCAAGAGGTGAAAAAGAGGGCAAATGAGAGTTGGGGTGAGAGACTATCATTAAATCTTAGGGAGAATAAGAAAACTTTGGTAGGAGGTAAATAAAGTGCGTAAGACATGAGAACAAATGGGAACATCGGTGAAGGGGGCTAATGGGAGGTAATAACAAATAGTGGTGATGTGAGAAGGAGATGGAGTGAGTATTTTAAGGGTTTGTTGAATGTGTTAGATGATAGAGTGGCAGATATAGGGTGTTTTGGTCGAGGTGGTGTGCGAAGTGAGAGGACCAGGGCGAATGATTTGGTAAACACAGAAGAGGTATTGAAAGCAGTGCGGAATATGAAAGCCGGCAAAGCGGCGGGGTTTGGATGGTATTGCAATGGAATTTATTGACAAAGGGTTTGACTGTGTTGTCGACTGGTTGGTAAGGATATTCAAAGTATGTATGATCCGTGGTGAAGTCCTGAGGATTGGCGCAATGCATGTATAGTGCCATCGTACAAAGGCAAGGGGGATAAAGATGAGTGTTCAAATTACAGAGGTATAAGTTTGTTGAGTATTCCTGGGAAATTATATGGGAGGGCATTGACTGAGAGGGTGAAGGCATGTATAAGGAGGATGAAAGGCGAGCAAGGAGTAGAGTGAATTGGAACGATGTGGTATACCGGGGTCGACGTGCTGTCAATGGATTGAACTAGGGCATGCGAAGCGTCTGGGGTAAATCATACAAAGTTTTGTGGGGTGTGGATGTGGAAAGGGAGATGTGGTTTCGGTGCATTACACATGACAGCTAGAGACTGCATGTGAACGAATGTGACCTTTGTTGCCTTTCCTAGCGCTACCTCGCGCGCGCGCCGGGGAGGAGGGTTTTGTTTCAATTGTGGCGAGGTGGCGACGTAATTGGATGAAGGCAGCAAGTATGAATATGTACATATGTATATATTCATATGTCCGTGTATGTATATGTATGCATACGTTGAAATGTATAGGTATGTATATGTGTGTGTGTGTGGGCGTTTATGTATATGCATGTGTATGTGGGTGGGTTGGATAATTCTTTCGTCTGTTTCCTTGCGCTACCTCGCTAACGCGGGAGACAGCGATTAAGTTATATATATATATATATATATATATATATATATATATATATATATATATATATATATATATATATATATATTTTATTATTTATTTATACTTTGTCGCTGTCTCCCGCGTTTGCGAGGTAGCGCAAGGAAACAGACGAAAGAAAAGGCCCAACCCCCCCCCCCCATACACATGTATATACATACGTCCACACACGCAAATATACATACCTACACAACTTTCCATGTTTTACCCCAGACGCTTCACATGCCTTGATTCAATCCACTGACAGCACGTCAACCCCGGTATACCACATCGCTCCAATTCACTCTATTCCTTGCCCTCCTTTCACCCTCCTGCATGTTCAGGCCCCGATCACACAAAATCTTTTTCACTCCATCTTTCCACCTCCAATTTGGTCTCCCTCTTCTCCTCGTTCCCTCCACCTCCGACACATATATCCTCTTGGTCAATCTTTCCTCACTCATTCTCTCCATGTGTCCAAACCACTTCAAAACACCCTCTTCTGCTCTCTCTACCACGCTCTTTTTATTTCCACACATCTCTCTTACCCTTACGTTACTCACTCGATCAAACCACCTCACACCACACATTGTCCTCAAACATCTCATTTCCAGCACATCCATCCTCCTGCGCACAACTCTATCCATAGCCCACGCCTCGCAACCATACAACATTGTTGGAACCACTATTCCTTCAAACATACCCATTTTTGCTTTCCGAGATAATGTTCTCGACTTCCACACATTCTTCAAGGCCCCCAGAATTTTCGCCCCCTCCCCCACCCTATGATCCACTTCCGCTTCCATGGTTCCATCCGCTGCCAGATCCACTCCCAGATATCTAAAACACTTCACTTCCTCCAGTTTTTCTCCATTCAAACTCACCTCCCAATTGACTTGACCCTCAACCCTACTGTACCTAATAACCTTGCTCTTATTCACATTTACTCTTAACTTTCTTCTTCCACACACTTTACCAAACTCAGTCACCAGCTTCTGCAGTTTCTCACATGAATTAGCCACCAGCGCTGTATCATCAGCGAACAACAACTGACTCACTTCCCAAGCTCTCTCATCCCCAACAGACTTCATACTTATTACTTAGATCGTTATAACTGTCTCCGGTTATTCACTTATAACACTGAAGCACACATAAAACTAACCGAAATCCACAAATTGTTGTATAAGAGATGGACGTACAGTGAGTGCGTGTATTGTCTTAGAATGATGTTTTAATAAGTGCTGCTTAAAATTTGATGTTGACGGAATTTATGACACTCTAATGATGCGCTTAAAACCTAAATAACGAACTAACCAACTTCACGGAATATTGAGGATCCTTGAGTGGTACATTAATCAAAAGCAGTATGTTATATTAACTTTGTGAAATAATGAACTAAGGTGAGGAAGTTTATTGTATTATTCTTATGCATCACATTGTCTCATGTATCCCTGCATGTAGTCGGGGACGTATCTAAGGGATAATAGCGCCTTTGGCAAGCACTGAAATTGCGCCCCTGGCTTGATTAAAAATGTACATACAGTGGATGTATATAAGAATATATACAGTGTGATCATAAACTGTTGAAGAGTTAAGCCAAACTGAAATCTATATAAACTCTTAAAGAGAAAGTTTAAGACTTATTTGGTCAAAATCGTAACGTAGAAGCGGTAATCCTACTGATAGTAGCAAAATATTACTATACTTGAAAAGTAAGCGTTTCTTTTTTATCTCACAAAACCAAACCGATAAGAATGTCAATCGGGTAGCATATGTCAAAAAACAAACCTGTATAGTGGCGCCCCCCTTGATGTGGCGACCAGGGCACCTACCCTACCTGCCATACCCTAGATACGCCACTGCATGTAGTGTTGATAATGTAATGTATTACGTTTGTCTCCCTCATGTTTGAAGCAGTCATACGCTCTGTCGGTAGAAGCGACAAGTTCTCTGGCAGTCAACACACTTCCCTCATGTTTTACTTAATCTCACTTGTGTATTTTGTTCGCATGTGAACTAACTTGACGAGTCATGTCTTCAGCAGTGTTTATTTCACCATTCTTACACCAGGAATCAGGTTCAAGTTACAAAATAGCAAAATGAATGAAATAAGAATTAGCAACAAAGAGTAAGTTGTACGTCCACACATGGGTAGATGGCGCGCTTGTTTTGATACTAGCTTTCCATTATTAGTTGTAAAACCGTTGGATAGGTTTTGGTTTAAACCCAGGGCTCTTGGAGTCCAGGATCACCACGGCATTCGTGGCGTTTGTAATATCTTAAGTGAAGCACGGCTTTTGGAAATTTGCGGTGTTTGTATTTGAACGATGAAATCGGTTGCTTGGTAAAACATTACAAGGCTAGATATCTTTAACTTCAAAGAATCATCCACACACTTTTATGTCGAAAAGTGCTGATGATTTAAGGGGTAAAAATCGATGAGAGGATCTGTGTCGTTCTCCAACTTTTAGGTAAGTCCCGGAGTTATCCTAATGAAGAATCTGTTATAGACAAATTATTCAATAATAGAAATAACAGTGAGCAGTGTTATGCTGGCAATAAATGTAGTTAGCCAGGTATCAGACTATATTTTCAAGTGAAACTGCATATTGAAGATTCGATTTTCTTTGTGGTGCTCCATTTCAGCTGCTTCGAAAATTAGGGTTTAGTAAGCTCAAATTGTCATTGTTTATGAGACGGTTCGACTTTGCGAGCCATAGTTCTCAAAACATCCAGTGCCCAGGATTGGTACCTTCAAGTAGTATCAGCAACTTTAGCGTTCGCATAGGTTTTCGTCAGCGACATTATTGTTCACGATTTTATCTGCAGTTCAATGGGTAGAAGTTAAAAGATTGAAGTGGTCTTCCAGTACTTCTGTTAACAAGAATTTGCAAGGAATTCACAAAGAGTAACACACCACCAGTCATACTTTACATGGTGAATCACCTGCTTCATTTGCCAAGGTACGAGTCAAAATTCTGAATACTGTAGAATAGAATTCTGAAACCGTGGTTACCTTAAATTTCTATGTTATTAGGACGATCCAAATACGGTACTTCATGTTAAGTATAGCGATAGTTCATGTGAGCTTAAGGACGATAACGGGGGAAAATCTCAAGGAAACAAGCAGTTAGACAATCATACACCTTCGTCTCTCCTTCTTCCAGTTTATTTTTGAACGAACGACTTCTTTTATAGCCATATTTTTTTTTTTTACAATCATCAAGAAGTGTACAAGTTTGTGACGGGCAACGGAGAAAAAAAAAAAAAAATCTGGGACGTTTTCATATGAAAGCTGGTTCTGTTTATGTTGCACAAATGTTCCAGGCAATAAGTCTAACTTCGACCATGGTATTCTTCTATAGATGATTATGGTTATTCAATTAATCTAATACGAAAACTGCTATGATCTTACATTCAGGGCATCAGTATAAAGAATTGAGGAGATGGAAAATTATGAGTAAGTGGCGCATATCTAAGATTGGGTTTCGAGATGGGGTAGAGAGGTTAATTATCAACTAGCCAAGATAATCATGAAACGTTCAAAGCAAGAGTGGCATATAAGAGCACATAGTATGTTAGAGAATTAGATGATTTTCTAGTTATTTGAATAGTAGATTTCATGAATAATATTGGACAAATTCTCATAAAAATGTGCACAGCTGTTGTATAATGAGTCCGGCGACCATTTTCAATAAAAAAAAAACCCGATGGTATTTGATAACACAAGAGAGCTGATTAGCTATAATCAAGGGAATTTTGTTCAGTGAAATACATTTACATGCTTTTGTCGTCAGAAAATTTATCATAAATGTCATTGTTGTAGGGAAGCGTTGAACAGAACACGACAGTTTTATCGGTCACTAAATAAACAGTTGACGTTCATTTTATATATATATATATATATATATATATATATATATATATATATATATATATATATATATATATATATATATATATTTTTTTTTTTTTTTTTTTTTATACTTTGTCGCTGTCTCCCGCGTTTGCGAGGTAGCGCAAGGAAACAGACGAAAGAAATGGCCCAACCCCCCCCCCATACACATGTACATACACACGTCCACACACGCAAATATACATACCTACACAGCTTTCCATGGTTTACCCCAGACGCTTCACATGCCTTGATTCAATCCACTGACAGCACGTCAACCCCGGTATACCACATCGCTCCAATTCACTCTATTCCTTGCCCTCCTTTCACCCTCCTGCATGTTCAGGCCCCGATCACACAAAATCTTTTTCACTCCATCTTTCCACCTCCAATTTGGTCTCCCTCTTCTCCTCGTTCCCTCCACCTCCGACACATATATCCTCTTGGTCAATCTTTCCTCACTCATTCTCTCCATGTGCCCAAACCATTTCAAAACACCCTCTTCTGCTCTCTCAACCACGCTCTTTTTATTTCCACACATCTCTCTTACCCTTACGTTACTTACTCGATCAAACCACCTCACACCACACATTGTCCTCAAACATCTCATTTCCAGCACATCCATCCTCCTGCGCACAACTCTATCCATAGCCCACGCCTCGCAACCATACAACATTGTTGGAACCACTATTCCTTCAAACATACCCATTTTTGCTTTCCGAGATAATGTTCTCGACTTCCACACATTTTTCAAGGCTCCCAAAATTTTCGCCCCCTCCCCCACCCTATGATCCACTTCCGCTTCCATGGTTCCATCCGCTGACAGATCCACTCCCAGATATCTAAAACACTTCACTTCCTCCAGTTTTTCTCCATTCAAACTCACCTCCCAATTGACTTGACCCTCAACCCTACTGTACCTAATAACCTTGCTCTTATTCACATTTACTCTTAACTTTCTTCTTCCACACACTTTACCAAACTCAGTCACCAGCTTCTGCAGTTTCTCACATGAATCAGACACCAGCGCTGTATCATCAGCGAACAACAACTGACTCACTTCCCAAGCTCTCTCATCCCCAACAGACTTCATACTTGCCCCTCTTTCCAGGACTCTTGCATTTACCTCCCTAACAACCCCATCCATAAACAAATTAAACAACCATGGAGACATCACACACCCCTGCCGCAAACCTACATTCACTGAGAACCAATCACTTTCCTCTCTTCCTACACGTACATATATACATATATATATATATATATATATATGTATATATATATATATATATATATATATATATATATATATATATATATATATATATATATATATAAGAGTAAATGTGAATAAGAGCAAGGTTATTAGGTACAGTAGGGTTGAGGGTCAAGTCAATTGGGAGGTGAGTTTGAATGGAGAAAAACTGGAGGAAGTGAAGTGTTTTAGATATCTGGGAGTGGATCTGGTAGCGGATGGAACCATGGAAGCGGAAGTGGATCATAGGGTGGGGGAGGGGGCGAAAATTCTGGGAGCCTTGAAGAATGTGTGGAAGTCGAGAACATTATCTCGGAGAGCAAAAATGGGTATGTTTGAAGGAATAGTGGTTCCAACAATGTTGTATGGTTGCGAGGCGTGGAATATGGATAGAGTTGTGCGCAGGAGGATGGATGTGCTGGAAATGAGATGTTTGAGGACAATGTGTGGTGTGAGGTGGTTTGATCGAGTAAGTAACGTAAGGGTAAGAGAGATGTGTGGAAATAAAAAGAGCGTGGTTGAGAGAGCAGAAGAGGGTGTTTTGAAATGGTTTGGTCACATGGAGAGAATGAGTGAGGAAAGATTGACCAAGAGGATATATGTGTCGGAGGTGGAGGGAACGAGGAGAAGAGGGAGACCAAATTGGAGGTGGAAAGATGGAGTGAAAAAGATTTTGTGTGATCGGGGCCTGAACATGCAGGAGGGTGAAAGGAGGGCAAGGAATAGAGTGAATTGGAGCGATGTGGTATACCGGGGTTGACGTGCTGTCAGTGGATTGAATCAAGGCATGTGAAGCGTCTGGGGTAAACCATGGAAAGCTGTGTAGGTATGTATATTTGCGTGTGTGGACGTATGTATATACATGTGTATGGGGGTGGGTTGGGCCATTTCTTTCGTCTGTTTCCTTGCGCTACCTCGCAAACGCGGGAGACAGCGACAAATATATATATATATATATATATATATATATATATATATATATATATATATATATATATATATATCCCTGGGGATAGGGGATTAAGAATACTTCCCACGTATTCCCTGCGTGTCGTAGAAGGCGACTAAAAGGGGAGGGAGCGGGGGGCTGGAAATCCTCCCCTCTCGTTTTTTTTTTAATTTTCCAAAAGAAGGAACAGAGGGGGGCCAGGTGAGGATATTTCCACAAAGGCCCAGTCCTCTGTTCTTAACGCTACCTCGCTAACGCGGGAAATGGCGAATAGTTTAAAAAAAAAAAAATTAATATTGGAAAGGATCACAATTTTGCGCGTGATCAAGATATTCCTATGAGTCCACAGGGAAAATGAAACACGATAAGTTCCCAAATGCACTTTCGTGTAATAATCACATCATCAGGGGAGACACAAGAGAGAAATATAACAGTCAGTTGATATACATCGAAGAGACGAAGCTAGGACGCCATTTGGTAAACATGTGATTGTCCAAAACATACAACGAGCGTTCATAAACTTATCATTTTACAAATTTTATCGACAATAAAGTTATCTAATCTGTATAGACCATCACTAATAATAAGATTATAATTCTTTGTGTATTTAATGATAGATGATTCAATATTTCTCTTGGTAATAGAGCTAGAGTTAATAACTGAGATGGCGTTACTCCAGTCAATACAATGATCATAGTTTTTAACGTGATTAAACAAGGCATTTGATTCTTGTCCCGTTCTTATAGTATATTTATGTTGCTTAAGTCTAACAGAAAAGAGGAGTGAATGTTGGGGTGAAGAAGGTGGTGAGAGTAAGTGAGCTTGGGAAGGAGACCTGTGTGGGGAAGTACCAGGAGAGACTGTGTACAGAATGGAAAAAGGTGAGAACAATGGAAGTAAGGGGAGTGGGGGAGGAATGGGATGTATTTAGGGAATCAGTGATGGATTGCGCAAAAGATGCTTGTGGCATGAGAAGAGTGGGAGGTGGGCTGTTTAGAAAGGGTAGTGAGTGGTGGGATGAAGAAGTAAGAGTATTAGTGAAAGAGAAGAGAGAGGCATTTGGACGATTTTTGCAGGGAAAAAATGCAATTGAGTGGGAGAAGTATAAAAGAAAGAGACAGGAGGTCAAGAGAAAGGTGCAAGAGGTGAAAAAAAGGGCAAATGAGAGTTGGGGTGAGAGACTATCAGTAAATTTTAGGGAGAATAAAAAGATGTTCTGGAAAGAGGTAAATAGGGTGCGTAAGACTAGGGAGCAAATGGGAACTTCAGTGAAGGGCGTAAATGGGGAGGTGATAACAAGTAGTGGTGATGTGAGAAGGAGATGGAATGAGTATTTTGAAGGTTTGTTGAATGTGTCTGATGACAGAGTGGCAGATATAGGGTGTTTTGGTCGAGGTGGTGTGCAAAGTGAGAGGGTTAGGGAAAATGATTTGGTAAACAGAGAAGAGGTAGTAAAAGCTTTGCGGAAGATGAAAGCCGGCAAGGCAGCAGGTTTGGATGGTATTGCAGTGGAATTTATTAAAAAAGGGGGTGACTGTATTGTTGACTGGTTGGTAAGGTTATTTAATGTATGTATGACTCATGGTGAGGTGCCTGAGGATTGGCGGAATGCGTGCATAGTGCCATTGTACAAAGGCAAAGGGGATAAGAGTGAGTGCTCAAATTACAGAGGTATAAGTTTGTTGAGTATTCCTGGTAAATTATATGGGAGGGTATTGATTGAGAGGGTGAAGGCATGTACAGAGCATCAGATTGGGGAAGAGCAGTGCGGTTTCAGAAGTGGTAGAGGATGTGTGGATCAGGTGTTTGCTTTGAAGAATGTATGTGAGAAATACTTAGAAAAGCAAATGGATTTGTATGTAGCATTTATGGATCTGGAGAAGGCATATGATAGAGTTGATAGAGATGCTCTGTGGAAGGTATTAAGAATATATGGTGTGGGAGGCAAGTTGTTAGAAGCAGTGAAAAGTTTTTATCGAGGATGTAAGGCATGTGTACGTGTAGGAAGAGAGGAAAGTGATTGGTTCTCAGTGAATGTAGGTTTGCGGCAGGGGTGTGTGATGTCTCCATGGTTGTTTAATTTGTTTATGGATGGGGTTGTTAGGGAGGTAAATGCAAGAGTCCTGGAAAGAGGGGCAAGTATGAAGTCTGTTGTGGATGAGAGAGCTTGGGAAGTGAGTCAGTTGTTGTTCGCTGATGATACAGCGCTGGTGGCTGATTCATGTGAGAAACTGCAGAAGCTGGTGACTGAGTTTGGTAAAGTGTGTGGAAGAAGAAAGTTAAGAGTAAATGTGAATAAGAGCAAGGTTATTAGGTACAGTAGGGTTGAGGGTCAAGTCAATTGGGAGGTGAGTTTGAATGGAGAAAAACTGGAGGAAGTGAAGTGTTTTAGATATCTGGGAGTGGATCTGTCAGCGGTTGGAACCATGGAAGCGGAAGTGGATCATAGGGTGGGGGAGGGGGGCGAAAATTTTGGGAGCCTTGAAAAATGTGTGGAAGTCGAGAACATTATCTCGGAAAGCAAAAATGGGTATGTTTGAAGGAATAGTGGTTCCAACAATGTTGTATGGTTGCGAGGCGTGGGCTATGGATAGAGTTGTGCGCAGGAGGATGGATGTGCTGGAAATGAGATGTTTGAGGACAATGTGTGGTGTGAGGTGGTTTGATCGAGTAAGTAACGTAAGGGTAAGAGAGATGTGTGGAAATAAAAAGAGCGTGGTTGAGAGAGCAGAAGAGGGTGTTTTGAAATGGTTTGGGCACATGGAGAGAATGAGTGAGGAAAGATTGACCAAGAGGATATATGTGTCGGAGGTGGAGGGAACGAGGAGAAGAGGGAGACCAAATTGGAGGTGGAAAGATGGAGTGAAAAAGATTTTGTGTGATCGGGGCCTGAACATGCAGGAGGGTGAAAGGAGGGCAAGGAATAGAGTGAATTGGAGCGATGTGGTATACAGGGTTTGACGTGCTGTCAGTGGATTGAATCAAGGCATGTGAAGCGTCTGGGGTAAACCATGGAAAGCTGTGTAGGTATGTATATTTGCGTGTGTGGACGTGTGTATGTACATGTGTATGGGGGGGGGGTTGGGCCATTTCTTTCGTCTGTTTCCTTGCGCTACCTCGCAAACGCGGGAGACAGCGACAAAGTATAAAAAAAAAAAAAAAAAAGTCTAACAGAAAGATCCTTACCAGTCTGACCAACATAAGATTTATTATAGTTTCCACAAGGCACTTTATATAGATGCATCCAAGAAAATTTTCTGGTGAATTCCTTATTAAGATATTCTTTATAGTATTATTGTTGCTAAAGGCAACATTTACATTAAAGTATTTAAGCAGCATGGGAAGCAAAGTGAAATTATCATTAAAAAGGAGAACTAAAAGATTCTTGGTGTCAATGGGAGGTTTGGGCTCAACTCTATCAAATGATTTCTTTGCTTACTTAAGGGATTTATCAGTGAAAGATCTAGGGTACTTTCACTTAGATCCAATAGAATATATCTTCTCAAACTCATCATCAATAAACTCTGGACTGCAAATACGTAATGCCCTAAGGAACATAGAATGAAATGATAATTTAACTCTGTCATGTTGAGATGAGTAATATTGGATATATGAGCATACATTGGTGGGTTTTCTGTATATGCTAAACTTAAACTTGTTTCCTTGTCTATGGATAATGCAAAGAAAAAAAAGGTAACATACCATTAGTTTCATTTTCTACAGTAAATTTGATTGAAGGTACTAAATTGTTAAGTAAGGGGAGAAATATTTGTAAATTTTCATTTGTTGGCCAAACACAAAGAACATCATCTACATACCTAAACCAAATTGCATTAGAAGGTAAGATATCATTTAGTAATTTTGTTTCAAAAAATTCCATATAAAGATTACTTAGTACAGGTGAAAGAGGGTTACCCATTGCCATACCAAATTTTTGAGCATAACAATCTCCATTGAATTGAAATACACAGTCTTTTATACACAATTTTATCAGTTCAATGAAATCAAACCTTGAAATAGGTAAATAAATATCGTCCAATTTCATTGAGCCGATAAAATTGTGTATAAAAGACTGTGTATGTCAATTTAATGGAGATTATTATGCTCAAAAAGTTGGTATGGCAATTGGTAACCCTCTTTCACCTGTGCTAAGTAATCTTTATATGGAATTTTTTGAAACAAAATTACTAAAGGATGTCTTATCTTCTAATGCAATTTGGTTTATGTATGTAGATGATGTTCTTTGTGTTTGGCCAACAAATGAAAATTTACAAATATTTCTCCCCTTACTTAACAGTTTAGTACCTTCCATCAAATTTACTGTAGAAAATGAAACTAATGGCATGTTGCCATTTTTAGATTGCATGATCCATAGACAAGGAAACAAGTTTAAGTTTAGCATATACAGAAAACCCACCAATGTATGCTCATATATCCATTATTACTCATCTCAACATGACAGAGTTAAATTATCATCATTTCAATCTATGTTCCTTAGGGCATTACGTATTTGCAGTCCAGAGTTTATTGATGATAAGTTTGAGAAGATATGTTCTATTGGATCTAAGTTAAAGTACACTAGATCTTTCATTGATAAATCCCTTAAGTTAGCAAAGAAATCGTTTGATAGAGTTGAGCCCAAACCTCCCATTGACACCAAGAATCTTTTAGTTCACCCTTTTTATAATAATTTCACTTTGCTTCCCATGTTGCTTAAATGCTTTATGTAAATGTTGCCTTTAGCAACAATAATACTATAAAGAATATCTTAATCAGGAATTCACCAGAAAATTAATTTCTCTTGGATGCATCTAAAAAGTGCCTTGTGGAAACTGTGATAAATTCTATGTTGGTCAGACTGGTAAGGATCTTTCTGTTACACTTTAGCAACATAAATATAGTATAAGAACGGGACAAGAATCAAATGCCTTGTTTAATCACGTTAAAAACTATGATCATTGTATTGACTGGAGTAACGCCATCTCAGTTATTAACTCCAACTCTATTACCAAGAGAAATATCATTGAATCTTCTATTATTAAATACACGAAGAATTATAATCTTAATATTAGCGATGGTCTATACAAATTAGATAACTTTATTGTTGATAAAATTTGTAAAATGATAAGTTTATGAACGCTCGTTGTATGTTTTGGTCAATCACATGTTTACCAAATGGCGTCCTAGCTTCGTCTCTTCGATGTATATCACCTGACTGTTATATTTCTCCCTTGTGTCTCCCCTGATGATGTGATTATTACACGAAAGTGCACTTGCGAACTTATCGTGTTTCATTTTCCCCGTGGACTCATAGGAACATATATATATATATATATATATATATATATATATATATATATATATATATATATATATATATATATATATATATCTTTCTTTCTTTCATACTATTTGCCATTTCCCGCGTTAGCGAGGTAGCGTTAAGAACAGAGGACTGGGCCTTTGAGGGAATAGCCTCACCAAGCCCCCTTCTCTGTTCCTTCTTTTGGAAAAAAAAAAAAAAAAAAAAAGAGGGGAGGATTTCCAGCCCCCGCTCCCTCCCCTTTTAGTCGCCTTCTACGACACGCAGGAAATACGTGGGAAGTATTCTTTCTCCCCTATCCCCGGGGATAATATATATATATATATATATATATATATATATATATATATATATATATATATATATATATTTTTTTTTTTTTTTTTTTCCTTTTCTCCGCCTTGCCGCCGTCTCCCGCGCCCGCAGAGAGTATGAAAGTACATGTGTATATATGTATATGTCTGTGTGTGTATATATATATGTGTACATTGAGATGTATAGGTGTGTATATTTGCGTGTTTGGACGTGTATGTATATACATGTGTATGTGGGCGGGTTGGGCCATTCTTTCGTCTGTTTCCTTGCGCTACCTCGCTAACGCGGGAGACAGCGACAAAGTAAGATAAATAAATAAATAAATATATATATATATATATATATATATATATATATATATATATATATATATATATATATATATATCTTTCATACTATTCGCCATTTCCCGCATTAGCGAGGTAGCGTTAAGAACAGAAGACTGGGCCTTTGAGGGTATATCCTCACCTGGCCCCCTTCTCTGTTCCTTCTTTTTGAAAATTAAAAAGAAAATGAGAGGGGAGGATTTCCAGTCCCCCACTCCCTTCCCTTTTAGTCGCCTTCTACGACACGCAGGGAATACGTGGGAAGTATTCTTTCTCCCCTATCCCCAGGGATGATATATATATATATATATATATATATATATATATATATATATATATATATATATATATATATATATATATATATGTGTGTGTGTGTGTGTGTGTGTGTGTGTGTGTGTGTGTGTGTGTGTGTTTTGGCTCTGAGTGAAACGAAGCTCAAGGGTAAAGGGGAAGAGTGGTTTGGGAATGTCTTGGGAGTAAAGTCAGGGGTTAGTGAGAAAACAAGAGCAAGAGAAGGATTAGCACTACACCTGAAACAGGAGTGGTGGGAGTATGTGATAGAGCGGAAGAAAGTACACTCTAGATTGATATGGGTAAAACTGAAAGTGAATGGAGAGAGATGGGTGATTATTGGTGCATATGCACCTGGGCATGAGAAGAGAGATCACGAGAGGCAAGTGTTTCGGGAGCAGCTGAGTGAGTGTGTTAGTAGTTTTGATGCACGAGACCGGATTATAGTGATGGGTGATTTGAACGCAAAGATGTGTAATGTGGCAGTTTGAGGGAATAATTGGTGTACATGGGGTGTTCAGTGTTGTAAATGGAAATGGTGAAGAGCTTGTAGATTTGTGTGCTGAAAAAGGACTGGTGATTGGGAATACCTGGTTTAAAAAGAGAGATATACATAATTATACGTATGTAAGTAGGAGAGATGGCCAGAGAGCGTTATTGGATTACGTGTTAATTGATAGGCGCGCGAAAGAGAGACTTTTGGATGTTAATGTGGTGAGAGGTGCAACTGGAGGGATGTCTGATCATTATCTTATGGAGGCGAAGGTGAAGATTTGTAGAGGTTTTCAGAAAAGAGGAGAGAATGTTGGGTTGAAAAAAGTGGTGAGAGTAAGTGCGCTTGGGAAGGAGACTTGTGTGAGGAACTACCAGGAGAGACTGAGTACAGAATGGAAAAAGGTTAGAGCTGAGGACGTAAGGGGAGTGGGAGAGGAATGGGATGTATTTAGGGAAGCAGTGATGGCTTGCGCAAAAGATGCTTGTGGCATGAGAAGCATGGGAGGTGGGTAGATTAGAAAGGGTAGTGAGTGGTGGGATGAAGAAGTAAGATTATTAGTGAAAGAGAAGAGAGAGGCATTTGGACGATTTTTGCAGGGAAATAATGCAAATGAGTGGGAGAGGTATAAAAGAAAGAGGCAGGAGGTTAAGAGAAAGGTGCAAGAGGTGAAAAAGAGGGCAAATGAGAGTTGGGGTGAGAGAGTATCATTAAATTTTAGGGAGGATAAAAAGATGTTTTGGAAAGAGGTAAATAAAGTGCATAAGACAAGGGAACAAATGGGAAATTCAGTGAAGGGGGCAAATGGGGAGGTGATAACAAGTAGTGGTGATGTGAGAAGGAGATGGAGTGAGTATTTTGAAGGTTTGTTGAATGTGTTTGATGATAGAGTGGTAGATATAGGGTGTTTTGGTCGAGGTAGTGTGCAAAGTGTGAGGGTTAGGGAAAATGATTTGGTAAACAAAGAGGTAGTAAAAGCTTTGCGGAAGATGAAAGCCGGCAAGGCAGCAGGTTTGGATGGTATTGCAGTAGGATTTATTAAAAAAGGGGGTGACTGTATTGTTGACTGGTTGGTAAGGTTATTTAATGTATGGATGCCTCATGATAAGGTGCCTGACGACTGGCGGAATGCTTGCATAGTGCCATTGCACAAAGGGAAAACTGATAAAAGTGAGTGCTCAAATTACAGAGGTATAAGTTTGTCGAGCATTGCTGGGAAATCATATGGGAGGGTATTGATTGAGAGGGTGAAGGCATGTACAGAGCATCAGATTGGGGAAGAGCAGTGTGGTTTCAGAAGTGGTAGAGGATGTGTGGATCAGGTGTTTGCTTTGGAAAATGTATGTGAGAAATACTTAGAAAAGCAAATGGATTTGTATGTAGCATTTATGGATCTGGAGAAGGCATATGATAGAGTTGATAGAGATGCTCTGTGGAAAGTATTAAGAATATATGGTGTGGGAGACAAGTTGTTAGAAGCAGTGAAACGTTTTTATCGAGGATGTAAGGCATGTGTACGTGTAGGAAGAGAGGAAAGTGATTGGTTCTCAGTGAATGTAGGTTTGAGGCAGGGGTGTGTGATGTCTCCATGGTTGTTTAATTTGTTTATGGATGGGGTTGTTAGGGAGGTGAATGCAAGAATTTTGGAAAGAGGGGCAAGTATGAAGTCTGTTGGGGATGAGAGAGCTTAGGAGGTGAGTCAGTTGTTGTTCGCTGATGATACAGCGCTGGTGGCTGATTCATGTGAGAAACTGCAGAAGCTGGTGACTGAGTTTGGTAAAGTGTGTGAAAGAAGAAAGTTGAGGGTAAATGTGAGTAGGAGCAAGGTTATTAGGTACAGTAGGGTTGAGGGTCAAGTCAAGTGGGAGGTAAGTTTGAATGGAGAAAAACTCGAGAAAGTAAAGTGTTTCAGATATCTGGGAGTGGATTCGGCAGCGGATGGAACCATGGAAGCGGAAGTGAATCATAGGGTGGGGGAGGGGGCGAAAGCTCTGGGAGCCTTGAAGAATGTGTGGAAGTCGAGAACATTATCTCGGAAAGCAAAAATGAGTATGTTTGAAGGAATAGTGGTTCCAACAATGTTGTATGGTTGCGAGGCGTAGGCTATGGATAGAGTTGTGCGCAGGAGGGTGGATGCGCTGGAAATGAGATGTTTGAGGACAATATTTGGTGTGAGGTGGTTTGATCGAGTAAGTAATATAAGAGTAAGAGAGATGTGTGGAAATAAAAAGACTGTGGTTAAGAGAGCAGAGGACGGTGTTTTGAAATGGTTTGGGGACATGGAGAGAATGAGTGAGGAAAGATTGAGCAAGAGGAGGGGGGAACGAGGAGAAGTGGGAGACCAAATTGGAGGGGGAAAGATGGAGTGAAAAAGATTTTGAGTGATCGGGGCCTGAACATGCAGGAGGGTGAAAGGCTTGCAAGGAATCGAGTGAATTGGAACGATGTGGTATACCGGGGTCGACGTGCTGTCAATGGATTGAACCAGGGCATGTGAAGCGTCTCGGGTAAACCATGGAAAGTTCTGTGGGGCCTGGATATGGAAAGGGAGCTAGAGACTGAGTGTGAACGAATGTGGCCTTTGTTGTCTTTTCCTAGCGCTAGCTCGCACACATGAGGGGGGAGGGGATTGTTATTCCATGTGTGGCGGGGTGGCGATGGGATTAAAGGCAGACAGTATGAATTATGTACATGTGTATATATGTATATGTCTGTGTGTGTATACATATGTATACATTGAGATGTATAGGTATGTATATTTGCGTGTGTGGACGTGTATGTATATACATGTGTATGTGGGTGGGTTGGGCCATCCTTTCGTCTGTTTCCTTGCGCTACCTCGCTAACGCGGGAGACAGCGACAAAGCAAAATAATAAATAGATAAATGAAGGGCGCAAATGGGGAGGTGATAACAAGTAGTGGTGATGTGAGAAGGAGGTGGAGTGAGTATTTTGAAGGTTTGTTGAATGTGTGTGATATAGGGTGTTTTGGTCGAGGTGGTGTGCAATGTGCGAGGGTTAGGGAAAATGATTTGGTAAACAGAGAAGAGGTAGTAAAAGCTTTGCGGAAGATGAAAGCCGGCAAGGCAGCAGGTTTGGATGGTATTGCAGTGGAATTTATTAAAAAAGGGGGTGACTGTATTGTTGACTGGTTGGTAAGGTTATTTAATGTATGTATGACTCATGGTGAGGTGCCTGAGGATTGGCGGAATGCGTGCATAGTGCCATTGTACAAAGGCAAAGGGGATAAGAGTGAGTGCTCAAATTACAGAGGTATAAGTTTGTTGAGTATTCCTGGCAAATTGTATGGGAGGGTATTGATTGAGAGGGTGAAGGCATGTACAGAGCATCAGATTGGGGAAGAGCAGTGTGGTTTCAGAGGTGGTAGAGGATGTGTGGATCAGGTGTTTGCTTTGAAGAATGTATGTGAGAAATACTTAGAAAAGCAAATGGATTTGTATGTAGCATTTATGGATCTGGAGAAGGCATATGATAGAGTTGATAGAGATGCTCTGTGGAAGGTATTAAGAATATATGGTGTGGGAGAAAAGTTGTTAGAAGCAGTGAAAAGTTTTTATCGAGGATGTAAGGCATGTGTATGTGTAGGAAGAGAGGAAAGTGATTGGTTCTCAGTGAATGTAGGTTTGCGGCAGGGGTGTGTGATGTCTCCATGGTTGTTTAATTTGTTTATGGATGGGGTTGTTAGGGAGGTAAATGCAAGAGTTTTGGAAAGAGGGGCAAGGATGAAGTCTGTTGGGGATGAGAGAGCTTGGGAAGTGAGTCAGTTGTTGTTCGCTGATGATACAGCGCTGGTGGCTGATTCATGTGAGAAACAGCAGAAGCTGGTGACTGAGTTTGGTAAAGTGTGTGAAAGAAGAAAGTTAAGAGTAAATGTGAATAAGAGCAAGGTTATTAGGTACAGTAGGGTTGAGGGTCAAGTCAACTGGGAGGTGAGTTTGAATGGAGAAAAACTGGAGGAAGTGAAGTGTTTTAGATATCTAGGAGTGGATCTAGCAGCGGATGGAACCATGGAAGCGGAAGTGGATCATAGGGTGGGGGAGGGGGCGAAAATTCTGGGAGCCTTGAAGAATGTGTGGAAGTCGAGAACATTATCTAGGAAAGCAAAAATGGGTATGTTTGAAGGAATAGTGGTTCCAACAATGTTGTATGGTTGCGAGGCGTGGACTATGGATAGAGTTGTGCGGAGGAGGATGGATGTGCTGGAAATGAGATGTTTGAGGACAATGTGTGGTGTGAGGTGGTTTGATCGAGTAAGTAACGTAAGGGTAAGAGAGATGTGTGGAAATAAAAAGAGCGTGGTTGAGAGAGCAGAAGAGGGTGTTTTGAAATGGTTTGGGCACATGGAGAGAATGAGTGAGGAAAGATTGACCAAGAGGATATATGTGTCAGGAGGTGGAGGGAACGAGGAGAAGAGGGAGACCAAATTGGAGGTGGAAAGATGGAGTGAAAAAAGATTTTGTGTGATCGGGGCCTGAACATGCAGGAGGGTGAAAGGAGGGCAAGGAATAGAGTGAATTGGAGCGATGTGGTATACCGGGGTTGACGTGCTGTCAGTGGATTGAATCAAGGCATGTGAAGCGTCTGGGGTAAACCATGGAAAGCTGTGTAGGTATGTATATTTGCGTGTGTGGACGTATGTATATACATGTGTATGGGGGTGGGTTGGGCCATTTCTTTCGTCTGTTTCCTTGCGCTACCTCGCAAACGCGGGAGACAGCGACAAAGCAAAAAAAAAAAAAAAAAAATATATATATATATATTTCTTTCTTTTCTTTCATACTATTCGCCATTTCCCGCATTAGCGAGGTAGCGTTGAGAACAGAGGACTGGGCCCTTGAGGGAATATCCTCACCTGGGCCCCTTCTCTGTTCCCTCTTTTGGAAAATTAAAAAAAAAAAAAGTGAGAGGGGAGGATTTCCAGCCCCCCGCTCCCTCCCCTTTTAGTCGCCTTCTACGACACGCAGGGAATACGTGGGAAGTATTCTTTCTCCCCTATCCCCAGGGATAATATATATATATATATATATATATATATATATATATATATATATATATTATATATATATATAAATATATTGGAAAGGATCACAATTTTGCGCGTGATCAAGATATTCCAATGAGTCCACGGGGAAAATGAAACACGAAAAGTTCCCAAGTGCACTTTCGTGTAATAATCACATCATCAGTGGAGACACAAGAGAGAAATATAACAGTCAGTTGATATACATCGATGAGACGAAGCTAGGACGCCATTTGGTAAACATGTGATTGTCTAAAACATACATCGAGCGTTCATAAACTTATCATTTTACAAATCTTATCAACAATAAAGTTATCTAATTTGTATAGACCATCACTAACATTAAGATTATAATTCTTTGTGTATTTGATAATAGAAGAGAAATATAATTGAATCTCGGTCAATCTTTCCTCACTCATTCTCTCCATGTGACCAAACCATTTCAAAACACCCTCCTCTGCTCTCTCAACCACACTCTTTTTATTACCACACATCTCTCTTACCCTTACATTACTTACTCGATCAAACCATCTCACACCACATATTGTCCTTAAACATCTCATTTCCAGCACATCCACCCTCCTCCGCACAACTCTATCTACAGCCCACGCCTTGCAACGATATAACATTGTTGGAACCACTATTCCTTCAAACATACCCATTTTTGCTTTCCAAGATAACGTTCTCGACTTCCACACATTCTTCAACGCTCCCAGAACTTTCGCCCCCCTCCCCCACCCTATGATTCACGTCGGTTTCCATGGTTCCATCCGCTGCCAAATCCACTCCCAGATATCTAAAAAAGTTCACTTCCACTAGTTTTTCTCTATCCAAGCTTACCTCCCAGTTGACTTGTCTTTCAACCCTACTGTACCTAATAACCTTGCTCTAATTCACATTTATTCTCAGCTTTCTTCTTTCACACACTCTACCAAACTCAGTCACCAGCTTCTGCAGTTTCTCACACGAATCAGCCACCAGCGTTGTATCATCAGCGGACAGCAACTGACTCACTTCCCAAGCTCTCTCATCCACAATAGACTGCATACTTGCCCTTCTTTCCAAAACTCTTGCATTCACCTCCCTAACAACCCCATCCATAAACAAATTAAACCACCATGGAGACATCACACACCCCTGCCGCAAACCTACATTCACTGAGAACCAATCACTTTCCTCTCTTCCTACCCGTACACATGCCTTACATCCTCGATAAAAACTTTTCAATACTTCTAACAACTTGTTTCCCACACCATATATTCTTAATACCTTTCACAGAGCTTCTCTATCAACTCTACTATATGCCTTTTCCAGATCCATAAATGCTACATACAAATCCATTTGCTTTTCTAAGTATTTCTCACATACATTCTTCAAAGCAAACACCTGATCCACACATCCTCTACCACTTCTGAAACCACACTGCTCTTCCCCAATCTGATGCTCTGTACATGCCTTCACCCTCTCAATCAATACCCTCCCATATGATTTTCCAGCAGTACTCAACAAACTTATGCCTCTGTAATTTGAGCACTCACTTTTATCCCCTTTGTCTTTGTACAATGGCACTATGCAAGCATTCCGCCAGTTCTCAGGCACCTCACCATGAGTCATACATACATTAAATAACCTTACCAACCAGTCAACAATACAGTCACCCCCTTTTTTAATAAATTCCACTGTAATACCATCCAAACCCGCTGCCTTGTCGGCTTTCATCTTCCGCAAAGCTTTTACTACCTCTTCTCTGTTTACCAAATCATTCTCCCTAACCCTCTCACTTTGCACACCACATCGACCAAAACAACCTATATCTGCCACTCTATCATCAAACACATTCAACAAACCTTCAAAATACTCACTCCATCTCCTTCTCACATCACCATTACTTGTTATCACCTCCCATTTGCCCCTTCACTGATATATATATATATATATATATATATATATATATATATATATATATATATATATATATATATATATATATATATATATATATATTGTGTGTGTGTGTGTGTGTGTGTGTGTGTGTGTGTGTGTGTTTTACTGAACTCCGTCTGCTCAAAGTTACACCGCGAAAGTAAAATCATTTTGGTTTTAACTCTTGACCGGCCACCTGACTGCTGAAGCAGTAGCTACATCAGCAAAGATCCCTCAAATATGACTGGCTTAAAAGTGTTTGAAAGCTACAGTTCTTGGAAGAATTTACTGGTAACCAGGTCGCCCGTCATAACACTGCCTGCATCATCCACCTTGCTCTTCCTGTACCATCCACCTCACACTTCCTGAACCATCCACCTCACACAATATCCCTCCCCCCATCCACCTCTCTGCCGCCGTCCCATACATCTGACACACCCTCTACCCCGTATACCATACTCACACCATACTCCATCCACCTTTTCCACCTGCCAGCTGTACACTTCTTATTTCTTTTTAGCTTTCGATGTTCTCTCCTCTTCTCCCTCTCCCCCGTCTAACCCCTCCTCCATATTTCCACTTCCATCCTCTAGCTGTCCAAGAACTGTTCTCATCCAGTGCACGACTGCTCTAACTCCTTTCATTCTGCCACTTAGGGAACATCACCACCTCTCGCTTCCCTATTCCCAGCTCTTTTTCCCTTATATCTCTCCATACCTTCTGTCCGCTTTCGCTTAATACCCCTAACCGTACTAATCACATGTACATAATCAGACATAAATGCGTGTATGATGTAAAAAAATGACATGGAAGTAACTAGTCCCTTACCTTAGATTTAAGGAACGATGTTTTTTGAGTAAATCTGTATTTCTAAGTGTAATGTTACTCCCGTTAATCTACGTACAGTTCCCAGTGCCAAAGTGATCAACGTAGTTTTGTAATCTAATGATTTTTTCCGTTATTGTTGTTCTCCATGATGACGCTGTCCGTTGAGTCACGTGGGTCAGCGTTGCCACCACCACCATAACCAAGCCAGGGTTTGCCGACGAAATGCTCATCAAAAAGATTTAGTAATGTAGGTATGTGAGTCTACGCCAGGCTTTGAGATGGCGTAAGCTACTACTGATGAAACTGAGGACCAGGTGCTTTAAGACGATTTTCCATAATTTTCATTTTCCTGGAGAATATAAGGCAGGGGGCCGTCTGATCGTGCGGCCAGCCAGATGGTGGTAAAAACAAACAGGTCGGTGGAAATATGGGTAAAGTGGTGATTGTGATCAGTGGCGCGTGAGGAACCCATAAGACGGAATGGATGTGAGTTGTTGTTTGTCGGGAAGGTGGGGGAGGCAGCCAGGCCTGACGTAAGGGAGGGGGCTCAGGCGAGGGAGGTGAGGGAACTGGTTAGCTAAAGGGAGGGGAGGAGGCTACTAGGCCTGAGGATGGGGGTCATGTGTACGATGTTTGGAGAGGGGGGGGGGGGAGCAAAGGGGCGATGGAGAACAGTGAGAGGAAGTTTATTTGAGGGGAAGTTGGAAGACGCCAGACACAGGGGGAATTGGAGAGTAAAAGACCGTGGGGGGGAGGTGTTCGAGGGTGTGGTGGGTGTGGGCGTCCAGGATGTGCTGGCTGGAGGTGAGAGGTTAGGTTAGGCTTGGCTCAGAGAACGATTTTTTTTTTTTTCTTAGAAACTTTTAAAGACGTTTGTAGTCGTAGTGAAGAGGACTGGTAGGTGGAACTGCTACATGTGCGGGAGGGAATGGTAAATGAAGTTTGTGGAAACTAAAGGACGGGGTTGTTGGTGGAGTTAGCAGGACTCCACACAGAAACCCTACATTACGGAATCAGCTAAGTCTGCCTCTTAGAAACTGGGAGTACTGTTCTGGTATCGAAATTCTTTTCTTGCTAGCAGTTGCTCTGTTTATACAAAGGCTTGATCCGTCCTTGTATGGGGCACTGCTCTCACATCTAGGGATGTCCTAGCTCTGTATCCTTGCTTGAAAAAAGGTTAGTCGAAAGTGGTCTAACTTATCAGTTCTTCCAGGTTAGCTTTAATTAAAAACTTGACCCACTTTCCCTACGTCCCATTGTTGATTCACTTTCCTTCTTCTATAACTTTAGTTTTTGCTCCCGAGAGCTGGCTGCCTGACACACCCCCCCCCCCCCCCCCCCCCCCCCCCCCCACCACCACCACCACCACCACCACTAGCTAGACCACGCAGTACTCGACGATTACTGTGTGGCCGTTGGCAACCCAAGAGTGGGCCGTTTTGATAACGCTTTGGAACTCTCTACCCTCTCATGTTTTTCCTAGTGACTATGAACCAGTGCATTTTACAAGTTTTCACTTCCATCAAAATTCTCAGATACTTTCCCTCGTTTCTCCTTTTATCCTTTCATTAAACTTTATATCTCAATTAAGGCCCAGCCTTGATGCAGACTTTTGTTCATGACTGGAGCCTCCAACGTAAAAAAAAAAAAAAAAAAAAAAGAATTAATACATGGGAAGGATCCCACCGAAGTGATAGGGTGAAGAGCGACCTGGGCCACGGTTGACGGCTGCCTCTTCCCTGCCTTTTTCTATGGGCACTTTCGAGCGTGTTGTGTTCTCGCGCGCGCGTGCGAGCATGTTTGTGTAATTAAATTTATGTAATTACCTGCTTTTACAGCGCTAAGAAGGAATTTCGTTTATTCCTAAGACCCAACCTTTCTACTTTACCACAAGTCAACATTTTTAGTATATGCCGCTAGTATTCATAATATTTAGCCAACTTCATAAGTCCAACATATTGGAACTCAAGAAACACTGTATCAAATCCTAACAAACTTTAAACTTAGATTCTGGCTATGCTTTCTGGTTGTCTGTCAGAGCATTTCACTTGGACGTCATCATGAACTGAATTTCATCAGCCATGTGTCAGGCCAACTTTGAAGTTTGTCAAGGTCCACTTGCCAGCTCATACCATCCTCATCATTCTTCATTTTTCTCATGACCTTGGCATCATCTGCAAACATGTTCATGTAAGCGCTCACTCCATCTGGCAAGTTAAGTAGACCAAGAATAGCATATACCTCAAGACCGAGTCCTGAGGCACGCCACTGTGACCGGTTGCCTGAACACTCCTCTGCCAAACACTCGGGTAATCATTTTTTTTCTAGTAGAGAGGGTCCCTCTCACCTTTATTTCTACCGGATCAAGCTTCTTTACCAGCCTCCTGTGCTATTCATTGTCAGATAATTCTGGCAGTGTTGGTACAATCTAGCCGCCCATCTTTTGTCTAAATTGGAATCTCACTCTCTTAGAAATCTATGGAATTTTTTTTTTCGCATGACTTCTTTTCCCCAAATCCATATATCCTTCTAATTAAACAAATTTCTCCTTTGCAAGTATTCACCCGTTTGCTTTCTGATTATCTTCTCCAATGTTTTATTGACCGCAGTTGTTAGTGGTAATGGCTTGTCGTTCAGAGTGATATCTCAATCTCCTTTACTAAAGACAGGTACGACGCTTGTCCTTTTCCACTACCTTGGCACCGTTTTCTCCAGCGACTTACTGAAACAATATCTCAGCATCTCGTCAGGTGTACCAGCAGGCTCCTACACCATATCTGGAAAGACTTCTTTCGGACCTTAAAACGTCAAGGTATTCTAACAGCCTATTCATGTCTTTTCTAGCATTTTTAATGATTCTAGGAACTCTTTTTTTAACATCTCCCTATTGTTGGGATATAGTGTGTGTGTAAAGGTCCAGTACATATGACATATAAACAGTTAAGATAATGCAGGCATTCCGAATTTATGATAACGAGCAAATCGTTCAAACGGTATCATGAAAATGAATTGACCAACAAAACAATGATACATGGCTAGTGGTAAAATGATTTATGATTAATTCCCAGTCAGCGCTCATCGCTAGAATCCACTACTGCTGACGTGTTGCACCGACAGGCGATACAGTTGCTGGAGTATAGACATCACTGGTTACTGAGGTGCAGATTCCAGGGGATAGTGAGGTGTCCCTGTGAGTGAAGGCTGAAATTTCCTCGATTATCAAGGCGTCTAGCGGGCCAGAAGCTGGGGCACTGGAAATCTTGCGTAAAGCAGTAACATGTGCCAGTGTCTGGGTGTAATGGACTGGTACATGTCCTGGCTCAGCTTCATAATCTACTGACCTTTATTACCTGTGTGCCAGATAGTTCTGTGCATGTACTGAGTTTGTGGATCGCTGATTTAGATGTGTGTACGTGTATATAAGTATTGAAGTGTTACTGGACTTCGGCTACATGAGGTAGCACCACGAATGTTAAGTCACTTTGGCGAGGCTTTAACACTGGGAGTACTGTCTGGTCAACGAATGCACCCCAAAGAAGTTCACAATTCCGTGCCAGGTTGTTGGTTCCCCGCCTGGATAACGACTGCTGTCTTCAGCTGTGTCCCTAACTGTGTCCTGTATCTTGCGAGGACTGTTTTCCAGGTTAACCCCGGGGTAACGCAGCCTCCTCCTATATCTGTTCCTCCCACAGTTCTCTGTGTCCTAGCACCAACAAGGGTGAGGGTGGCTACTTTTATCATTTCATCGTCATACTATAAACAATTGTTTGTTAATTTCCGTTATCTTACCACCTGACTCATGTTTTGTCCCGTTTCTAACCACTCAGTCCAATGATGTCTCCACCATACCATTCTAGTTTCTAGATTATCTATTTTCTTAGTTACGTTTCCTCCGCAAAGTATAATGCTGCAGCTATTATTTTGTTAGCGTCGCCCTCACACAAGCCAAGTGTATTTGCTACAGTTTCACTAACCCATTGTCACTTGCTTTTTTATTTATTTTATATAGGTAACAGAAAACATACAGTACCTATTTATCTTCTCTTAGTAGCAGGTCTTTAGTGAAGTGACTACCACAGCTAAGTCAGGTGTAGCGTTATGCGTATGGTAGACTGGAAGTTATTCTCGATCATTCTACACAGGCCAGACGTAACTGTTCTCGGGGATGGTCAGGTTAGAAGTGATGGTACAGTGATGGTACACTCAAGTTTAGAATGCTGTGTGACAGTTAAGAAAGTTCGAGATGAAACGCCACGAGAACTTCCTTTGCTGCAGTATACATAGATAATTAGAATAGGTGGTCACACACACACACACACACACACACACACACACACACACACACACACACACACACACACACACACCTCGCCAAGGTTTTGCATAATAGTGAACGTTGTCCAAGAATTTGCTGAAACTGAAAAACTCGAGTGTTGGGAGACATGTTGGCAAAAGTTGGTCGTTTGCGTTCCCTGGCTGGCTTGTTGATTTAAACTGAGTAATTACCATATCATGAATATGCCAGATTAAGGCCAGTCCTTGTGCGCCCTGCTCGCTCTGACTAACCGTAGCCAAGGACTAGGAGACCTAGCCAATTAGGGTCAAGGATAGAGAGCTCTAGCCAACCGTAGCCAAGGCCAAAGAGGACTAATTTGGCAAATTGGTCACAGTGTGGAGGCCCAACCCATTACGATAGGGGATAGGAAGGTCTTGCCAAATGCAGCGAAGGCAAGAGTAGGGATAGCTGACTAAACATAGTCAGGGACAGGAGTTATTCGAGGGTACTGGCGAGTACCCACCAAGGACAGGGAGTACTGACCAGTCCTGGCTATAGACAGGGAGTAGTGACCAGTCCTGGCTGTAGACAGGGAGTAGTGACCAGTCCTGGCTGAAGACTGGGAGTAGTGTCCAGTCCTGGCTGAAGACAGGGAGTAGTGTCCAGTCCTGGCTGAAGACAGGGAGTAGTGTCCAGTCCTGGCTGAAGACAGGGAGTAGTGTCCAGTCCTGGCTGAAGACAGGGAGTAGTGTCCAGTCCTGGCTGAAGACAGGGAGTAGTGACCAGTCCTGGCTGAAGACAGGGAGTAGTGACCAGTCCTGGCTGAAGACAGGGAGTAGTGACCAGTCCTGGCTGAAGACTGGGAGTAGTGACCAGTCCTGGCTGAAGACATGGAGTAGTGTCCAGTCCTGGCTGAAGACAGGGAGTAGTGTCCAGTCCTGGCTGAAGACAGGGAGTAGTGACCAGTCCTGGCTGAAGACAGGGAGTAGTGACCAATCCTGGTGAAGACAGGGAGTAGTGTCCAGTCCTGGCTGAAGACAGGGAGTAGTGACCAGTCTTGGCTGAAGACAGGGAGCAGTGTCCAGTCCTGGCTGAGAACAGGAAGCAGGGACCAGTACTGACCAAGGTCGGGAGTGTTTAAAAGGTGAAATGAGAACGGCCATTATTGATGTCCCGAGGATGGCCAGTAGGAACCTCTGCCCAGCTGTTGCTTACCCCGATGCCAGCTGGTCCTTTCACCGCCTTGTGGCAGTAACATCCTCTGAGTACGACAGATCCGTTTGCCGTGCCTGAGGGGAGCCATCTGCTGTGCATGAGGGGATCCATCAGCTCAGTACGAGGGGAGCCATCGTGCTGTACATGATGAAGGGAGTTTGGGCAGCAGGCTGGGCCCACCACCCACCCACCAGACCGCAGGCCAGGCCAACCCACCCACCAGACCTCAGGTACAGTTAATGTATTCAGATATTAATTGAAGTCGAGCGAGATTGACGCCGATGAATATTGTTGGTGAGTTGAGGGATGAGTTAGGGAGGCGATGGTGAGGGGTCGAGGTGAGGAAGGGGTAGTGGGGAGACGACCACGAGCGAGGGGTTACTGAAGGGTGGTGGTGAGGGGCAGGAGATAGTGAGGGGTTTGGGATGAGGTTCTGAGGGCTGGGATTGATCAAGTGTTGATACTAGTGAGGGTTTGACGAGTTAGGGAGGCGACGATGGAGAGGAGTCCAAGCAAATACAGGAGTGTGATGCTAGTGAGGGATATTGCGACAGTTCGTGTTAGGTGGGATATTGAGAGGCTGGCGAAGTGAAATGGGTTAGAGGATAGTGGTACCTGGAGGTGTGAGCGAGACAGACGGTGTGGGTAAGAGAGGGAGGGGTAACTGGCTTAACCTCTTCGGTACAGGAAGTGCTGGTGGTGTCACTGGACACAGTGTTCCCCTGAGTGTTTGGCCCCCACCGACGTCGTGTTGCAGCCTCTGCCTTCAACATGCAACATCTGACGCTCGCGTCCGTCGTAGGGAGGAACACTTGTATTTTATCTCTGAGGAAACACCTCCTCGGGCATTACACCTCCTTTGTGTTGAACAGTATCAAATGCTTGTCTGGAGTTTTATGGACACTCTAGCAAGCACATGCCACATCCGCTTATTTGCTAAGACAGATGGATACGGTGTCACCCCTTGTGGTAAGCACGGGCGGAGAGGGGCATGATGCACTGGCTCCTGAGTCCTCATAGCTACGAAGATTGCCGTCCGTAGCAGAGATGATGATGCCTTCGGGAAGCCGTTTGGCCAATGCTCTTTATATGCAATTGGAACCCCCCCCCCCCCCTCTCTCTCTCTCTCTCTCTCTCTCTCTCTCTCTCTCTCTCTCTCTCTCTTATGCTGCCTAGTGTTCTGGGTGTTGCTGTTTACCCTTGAGTCTTTGCACTGACTATGATATCTGGTGTCTCGCCTGTCCATGTACTTGTTTGCTTGAGTTTGTCAGATGGTGAACATGTGTCTTGTTCGTTGTTTCTGTTCTAACACACATGATGACCACGACGTTGCCACCCAGCAGGTCCTGCCAATGTATCCACTACATGACCGTGTAACCAGCCGTCTTTCTCCTCAGGTTTGACGGGAAAACACCCAGCCTGAAAATCAGGAGACTTTTGATTCGTCTGTTGTATTTTTTCGAAATGATTTTTTGTATATGTTTTATTATTTGCTTATGGGTCTGTTTTTGTTGTTTTTGACACGCCATAGAATCGCCGATGAGATGTATCTGTTTATTCTTAATGATTTTACGTTTGATTCCAAAGTGCCTAAAAGAAAATCTTCGCCTACCACCATGATACCATTCAACACTTACACATTTACACTCACCACCATTGGCCACACTCCCGCTACCCGCCCACCGCTGCTCCTCCGTCACCGCTCACTTGTCACCCACCAACCACTGCTCACACCCATACAATCAACCCACCTCATTCAGTATCCTTCTATCCATCTGCCACCTCCCCAAACCCGCCATCTGTCCATCACCACCACTCACACGCCCACTAACCACCTATCAACATCGCCCAAAAACCCGCTACCCGCTCGTCACCGCCGCCCCACACTGTTTCCCGCCCAACACACTCTCCGAACCACCAGGCAGGCATAAACGCCTTTGCTGGAGTCAGTGGACTATAAATACCTCTGGATTTCCTCCTCATATTGGGATATAAAACATCACATATCATTAAACTTCTAACATATCAACAACGGGCCATGGAGTCCCTTAATGAATTTGCATTGTAAACTAAATCCTGAAGCGTTTCATATAACAGGAGTTCAAGTTTTGTAGCACGGGGAGTTATGCCGGGCAGGTCCGCGCTCTGGCTTTCGCTTTATTAACGTTGTCAATTCGACCGTACAGCGTTGCCAAATACCATTTCTGGAAATTTCTCATATGTACGATATGTTGTGTTCGGTGTACTGCTTAGGAACCAACTTCAAGCTGATCTCAGTCATAAGGGGGGAAAGTCTTATGCTAAAGCCTCATGTCCAAAGCTTAATCATGGGAGACAAAGACAAGCCTATCGTTACAAAAGGTTCTATTTTTTCAAATTTTGAACTCGGTTGCTGCCAGAGGACCAGCTGATGGTTCTTACGGCAGCTTTGGGATTAGGTAAACCCAGTCCCGTGGCCAGAGGCAATATAATATTCTGTATGTGAATCCTGAGAGGCGTCTTCGTGTACAAGAGCCATCAGAAATCCGTCTTTAATGCCCACCACCAGCCCCCCTTGTTGACACTGGCTTGAGTGTTTTCCCGAGCGGGAATGAGCGCGGCCCAACATCAAACACCAGCCTAGTTATGAAGGCCGACCTCCTCCCTCAGGCCCGTTCATTTCCGATTTTCCAGTTACTGCTAGAACTGACAGGATCACCCATAGAGTTATGCTGAGGGGGTGCTGTGTGTCCGTGGGGTGTGGGGTGGGTGGTGGTGAGGCAGGTGAGTATTAGTGGGGTGGATGGTGGTGAGGCAGGTGAGTGTTAGTGGGGTGGGTGGTGATGAAGCGGTTGTGTTGGTGGGGTGTGAGGTGGGTGGTGTTGAGCAGGTAAGGGTTAGTGGGATGGGTTGTGGTGGTGAAACAGGTTAGGGTTAGTGGATTAGATGGTGGTAGTGAAGCAGTAAGGGTTAGTGGGGTGGGTGGTGGTGGTGAAGCAGGTGAGAGTTAGTGAAGTGGGTGGGGAGAGGCAGGTGAGCGTTATTGGAGTAGGTGGTGATAAAGATAGGTGAGGGTTAGTGGAGTGGGTGGTGGTGAGGCATGTGGGGGTTAGAGGGGTGGAATGTGGGTGGTGGTAGAGGCAGGCCACGGCTAGTGGAGTGGGTGGTGGTGAGGCAATTGGAGTTAGTGGTGTGGGTGGTGGTGAGGCAGGTGAGGGTTAATGGGCTGGGTGGGTGGTGATGCAGGTGGGGTTTAGTGGGGTGGAATGTGGGTGGTGGTAGTGAATGATAGTGATGAGAAGGTTGGTGGTGAGGCAGGTAAGGGTTAGTGGGTGGGTGGTGGTGAGGCAGGTGAGGTTAGTGGTGGGTGGTGGGTGGGTAGTGGGGTGAGTGGGTGGTGGTGAGTAGTGTGAGGTTGGTGGAGGCAGGTGAGGGTTAGTGGGGTGGGTGGTGGTGAGGCAGGTGAGTGTTAGTGGTATGTGGGGTTGGTGGTGGTGAGGCAGGTGAGGGTTAGTGGGTGGGTGGTGAGGCAGGTGAAGGTTGGTAGGTGGGTAGAGGTTAATGAGCTGTGTAGGGAAGGGTGGGTGGGGGATAATAGTGTGTGTGGTGATGGGGTGGGCTAGGGTTAATGGGGTGTGTTAGAAGTGTGAAGAGGTTAGTGAGATGTGCTGGTGCGGAGGATGAGGCTTTGTAGGATACAACTCAATTGGCTCTCATAGAGCCTCAAAGCACGAAGAAAGGCTCATGTCATCCATTGATGTACAAGATTAACAATACTTACCTTATCTTATTTCTTTCCGGAATCAACAAACAGCATCATCGCTACACACACACACACACACACACACACACACACACACACACACACACACACTCAAACAGACAAACAAACAAATAAACAAACAAAAAACAAACAAACAAACAAACAAACACACACACACAAAAAAAACCCCAGACAAACACACACACACACACACACAGAGTCTGTGGAGCATAAAAAATAACACGTACTCAGCAAATCGCCCACAAACTTCGGTAGAAAAGCCTCCACCACACTGTATCACTATTTCCTCCACTATACGACCCCTGCCCATCCCCTTCCCCTATCCCTCCTAACAGCCAAATAAAAGATAGGCGGGGTAGGTGTGGGTTGGTGAGAATGGTGTGAGCTTGTAGGGTGTATTGGTGAGGTGTTGACAAGTGGCAATGTTTAGCGAGTTGTGAGGATGGTTATAGATGGTGTTAGGTAGTGGCCTAGGACGGTAGGGTGGTGATGGGGGTCTGTTGTGGATGTAGAGTGATGGGATGAGAAGGGTAATGGCGGATGAGTGTTTGATGGAAAGGTTGACAGATGGCAGCAGGCTGGTGGTGGTGTCTGGTTGTAAAGTTGACAGGATGGGAGTTGTGGAAGCGTGCGGCCGGTAAGGCTGGGTGAGGCAGGCCGGTCATGGCTGGAGCACAGTACTGGTGTTTGTTGTTATGGTCAAAATTGGGATGACGGTGGTTGCGGATTGTTGGGCTGGTGGTGGATGGAAGGCGGTTGTCGGTACTTGTTGAATAATGACAAGTGGTTGCTGTGTGTCATGAGAAGTGGCATAAGGGTGGTGGTTGTCAGGATACGGGGGACTGGAGGGAGGCATGTGAGTGTTGGTTGTCATGAAGCAGGCTGGAGGGAGGCATGTGAGTGTTGGTTGTCATGAAGCAGGCTGGAGGGAGGCAGATGGGTTGTGGTTGTCATGAAGCAGGCTGGAGGGAGGCAGGTGGGTGGTGGTTGTCATGAAGCAGGCTGGAGGGAGGCAGGTGGGTGGTGGTTGTCATGAAGCAGGCGGGAGGGAGGCAGATGGGTGGTGGTTGTCATGAAGCAGGCGGGAGGGAGGCAGGTGGGTGGTGGTTGTCAGGATACGGGCGGGAGGGTGGCATGTCGGTGTTGGTTGTCAGGATACGGGCGGGAGGGAGGCAGGTGGGTGGTGGTTGTCAGGTTACTGGCGTGCGGGTTTTGGTAATCAGGATACTGGGGAATGGTGGCAGGTGGGTGGTGGATTCTTAGGTTGGTCGCGGGTGGGAGGTACCAGGAAGGTAGACAGGGTTGTGGTGGAGGGGAACAAGAGGAAGTTTTTAGTGTCAGGCTCGGTTGAGGTAGATTATGTGGTGGGGAATTTGCTAGTTTGGTCATGGTTGTGGTGGTGGTCAAGGAAATTAACATCTGAGCGGGTATGTGTTGCTCCCAGAATCCCGATGCCCTTATTCCCTCAACTGTGTCCACTTGGTTAAGTAATAGTGGTTAACCGCTGCTTCCACAAAACCTGTTCCAGAGGGTTGCCACTACATCAGGCTACTGTTTCTACATGATGTGCCGAGCCAAGTTAATAAGTCGTTTTGTGCTTAAGGGCTCTTAACCTGTGGTTCATTGCCCATCTTCTAGTGGTCTATAGGATATAGATGAATAAATGAATACATTTTACCCTCAGTACTATCTCCAGTAAGGGTTTGGGTGATATTATTTGTTCTTTATTGAGACTTCAGACCCGAAATATCATCGGTTTTATGCTGAAGGTGGTCCACATGCAGGTGGGTGTCTCTGAGTGGTACACATACATAAAAAGGTTAAGAAACCCATTTTAGACTGTTTTAAACGATCGCTTAAAACAAATATGTGAACAGCCGCAAGTTACAACCAAACAAGTCTTGGACACATCACATTTTTGACGGGCCTGTATAGGTGACAACAGTGAGAAAATTCTGTATTTTCTGTCGTTTGTTCTGCCACTTCAAAAGATGCCAGTAACCAAGAGATTGTTTATATGCCCCGACTAATTTACACCTGTCCGTCCCGACTGGAGGTACAGACTGTGTGAGAACTTACGATTGTTGGTGGATTGGATTGAAACAACGTAGATTTGTTCTCTACATGTTGGAGATGTGATAGTGATATTGTAGTGACAATGAATGAATTTTTGCAAAGTATCGTATGCTGAACTTTTTTTTTATCTGTATTTCTGAATACAATTATAATTATTAGTTTTTTGTGATCAACTCCCCACAATTGTCAATGAATTAAACTCAAAATTTGTGTATGTATTACATATATATTGATAATATGTATGTGATAATCTGGTGGCCATAGATTATTTTCAAAAAATGTGTTGGACATAAATACACTTTGAATTAAATTGAAACTACAGATTTGTTGCCTCTACATAGAGAATATGTGTGTAACATTCTGCTGGTCATGAATCATTTTAAAAATTGTGTTGGACATAAATACACTCGTCAGAATATGAATGCTTTTGATTTATCAGTTCGGCGCTACAGTTACAGGAACTTTACTCACTTACTACTAATTACGTAAGCAGTGGGCCGTTCGACACTCCAGTTTCTGGTTACTTACGTATATTGAGTTTTACGATGAAGTCAAGTACGTCTGTGTTGAAAGTGACATTATTCAACACGGGTTCTATATAAAAAGATAGAAATTGCTTATATCAACATTTCAGTTTCAGAAACTGCACTGCATCGCATACCCTAATAGTACTTTTAATTTAGAGGATGTGTTAGAAAATAAGGAAGAGCAATTTGATCAGACTGTGTTTCAAGATGGTTAACTCGGTAGTCATCTCACACTAATCATTATATATATATATATATATATATATATATATATATATATATATATATATATATATATATATATATTTTGCTTTATCGCTGTCTCCCTCGTTTGCGAGGTAGCGCAAGGAAACAGACGAAAGATATGGCCCAACCCACCCCCATACACATGTATATACACACATCCACACACGCAAATATACATACCTATACATCTCAATGTACACATATATATACACACACAGACACATACATATATACCCATACACACAATTCACACTGTCTGCCTTTATTCATCCCATCGCCACCCCGCCACACATGGAATACCATCCCCCTCCCCCCTCATGTGTGCGGGGTAGCGCTAGGAAGACAACAAAGGCCGCATTCGTTCACACTCAGTCTCTAGCTGTCATGCAATAATGCCCGAAACCATAGCTCCCTTTCCACATCCAGGCCCCACACAGCTTTCCATGGTTTACCCCAGACGCTTCACATGCCCTGATTTAATCCACTGACAGCACGTCAACCCCGGGATACCACATCGATCCAATTCACTCTATTCCTTGCCCGCCTTTCACCCTCCTGCATGTTCAGGCCCCGATCACTCAAAATCTTTTTCACTCCATCTTACCACCTCCAATTTGGTCTCCCACTTCTCCTCGTTCCCTCCACCTCCGACACATATATCCTCTTGGTCAATCTTTCCTCACTCATTCTCTCCATGTGCCCAAACCATTTCAAAACACCCTCTTCTGCTCTCTCAACCACGCTCTTTTTATTTCCACACATCTCTCTTACCCTTACATTACTTACTCGATCAAACCACCTCACACCACACATTGTACTCAAACATCTCATCCAGCACATCCACCCTCCTGCGCACAACTCTATCCATAGCCCACTCCTCGCAACCATACAACATTGTTGGAACCACTATTCCTTCAAACATACCCATTTTTGCTTTCCGAGATAATGGTCTCGACTTCCACACATTCTTCAAGGCTCCCAGGATTTTCGCCCCCTCCCCCACCCTATGATTCACTTCCGCTTCCATGGTTCCATTCGCTGCCAGAACCACTCCCAGATATCTAAAACACTTTACTTCCTCCAGTTTTTCTCCATTCAAACTTACCTCCCAATTGACTTGACCCTCAACCCTACTGTACCTAATAACCTTCCTCTTATTCACATTTACTCTTAACTTTCTTCTTTCACACACTTTACTAAACTCAGTCACCAGCTTCTGCAGTTTCTCACATGAATCAGCCACCAGCGCTGTATCATCAGCGAACAACAACTGACTCACTTCCCAAGCTCTCTCATCCACAACAGACTTCATTCTTGCCCCTCTTTCCAAAACTCTTGCATTTACCTCCCTAACAACTCCATCCATAAACAAATTAAACAACCATGGAGACATCACACACCCCTGCCGCAAACCTACATTCACTGAGAACCAATCACTTTCCTCTCTTCCTACACGTACACATGCCTTACATCCTCGATAAAAACTTTTCACTGCTTCTAACAACTTGCCACCCACACCATATATTCTTAATACCTTCCACAGAGCATCTTTATCAACTCTATCACATGCCTTCTCCAGATCCATAAATGCTACATACAAATCCATTTGCTTTTCTAAGTATTTCTCACATACATTCTTCAAAGCAAACACCTGATCCACACATCCTCTACCACTTCTGAAACCACACTGCTCTTCCCCAATCTGATGCTCTGTACATGCCTTCACCTTCTCAATCAATACCCTCCCATATAATTTCCCAGGAATACTCAACAAACTTATACCTCTGTAATTTGAGCACTCACTCTTATCCCCTTTGCCTTTGTACAATGGCACTATGCACGCATTCCGCCAATCCTCAGGCACCTTACCATGAGTCATACTTACATTAAATAACCTTACCAACCAGTCAACAATAGAGTCACCCCCTTTTTTAATAAATTCCACTGCAATACCATCCAAACCTGCTGCCTTGCCGGCTTTCATCTTCCGCAAAGCTTTTACTACCTTTTCTCTGTTTACCAAATCATCTTCCCCAACCCTCTCACTTTGCACACCACCTCGACCAAGACACCCTATATCTGCCACTCTATCATCAAACACATTCAACAAACCTTCAAAATACTCACTCCATCTCCTTCTCACATCACCACTACTTGTTATCACCTCCCCATTAGCGCCCTTCACTGAAGTTCCCATTTGCTCCCTTGTCTTACGCACTTTATTTACCTCCTTCCAGAACATCTTTTTATTCTCCCTAAAATTTAATGATACTCTCTCACCCTAACTCTCATTTGCCCTCTTTTTCACCTCTTGCACCTTTCTCTTGACCTCCTGTCTCTTTCTTTTATACATCTCCCACTCATTTGCATTTTTTCCCTGCAAAAATCGTCCAAATGCCTCTCTCTTCTCTTTCACTAATAATCTTACTTCTTCATCCCACCACTCACTACCCTTTCTAATCAACCCACCTCCCACTCTTCTCATGCCACAAGCATCTTTTGCGCAATCCATCACTGATTCCCTAAATACATCCCACTCCTCCCCCACTCCCCTTACTTCCATTGTTCTCACCTTTTTCCATTCTGTACTCAGTCTCTCCTGGTACTTCCTCACACAAGTCTCCTGCCCAAGCTCACTTACTCTCACCACCCTCTTCACCCCAACATTCACTCTTTTTTTCTGAAAACCCATACAAATCTTCACCTTAGCCTCCACAAGATAATGATCAGACATCCCTCCAGTTGCACCTCTCAGCACATTTACATTTAAAAGTCTCTCTTTCGCGCGCCTGTCAATTAACACGTAATCCAATAACGCTCTCTGGCCATCTCTCCTACTTACATACGTATACTTATGTATATCTCGCTTTTTAAACCAGGTATTCCCAATCACCAGTCCTTTTTCAGCACATAAATCTACAAGCTCTTCACCATTTCCATTTACAACACTGAACACCCCATGTATACCAATTATTCCCTCAACTGCCACATTACTCACCTTTGCATTCAAACCACCCATCACTATAACACGGTCTTGTGCATCAAAACCACTTACACACTCATTCAGCTGCTCCCAAAACACTTGCCTCTCATGATCTTTCTTCTCATATATATATATTTGTTTATATTTATTTATTTTGCTTTGTCGCTGTCTCCCGCGTTTGCGAGGTAGCGCAAGGAAACAGACAAAAGAAATGGCCCAACCCACCCCCATACACATGTATATACATACACGTCCACACACGCAAATATACATACCTATACATCTCAATGTACACATATATATACACACACAGACATACATATATACCCATGCACACAATTCACACTGTCTGCCTTTATTCATTCCCATCGCCACCTCGCCACACATGGAATATATATATATATATATATATATATATATATATATGTTGTATGGTTGCGAGGCGTGGGCTATGGATAGAGTTGTGCGCAGGAGGATGGATGTGCTGGAAATGAGATGTTTGAGGACAATGTGTGGTGTGAGGTGGTTTGATCGAGTAAGTAACGTAAGGGTAAGAGAGATGTGTGGAAATAAAAAGAGCGCGGTTGAGAGAGCAGAAGAGGGTGTTTTGAAATGGTTTGGGCACATGGAGAGAATGATTGAGGAAAGATTGACCAAGAGGATATATGTGTCGGAGGTGGAGGGAACGAGGAGAAGTGGGAGACCAAATTGGAGGTGGAAAGATGGAGTGAAAAAGATTTTGTGTGATCGAGGCCTGAACATGCAGGAGGGTGAAAGGAGGGCAAGGAATAGAGTGAATTGGATCGATGTGGTATCCCGGGGTTGACGTGCTGTCAGTGGATTGAATCAGGGCATGTGAAGCGTCTGGGGTAAACCATGGAAAGCTGTGTAGGTATTGTATATTTGCGAGGGTGGACGTATGTATATACATGTGTATGGGGGTGGGTTGGGCCATTTCTTTCGTCTGTTTCCTTGCGCTACCTCGCAAACGCGGGAGACAGCGACAAAGCAAAAAAAAAAAAAAAGAAAAAAAAAAAAATATATATATATATATATATATATATATATATATATATATATATATATATATATATATATATATACATATGAGAATTACGGTTGTCGCTTGTATAAATCGATTTTGGTCTGCCTGTATTTTGGGGTTCAGTTTAATGGATTGGTTTGTTAATTACGAACAAGGAAGGACTTGATGTGACAATAAATGTTATGAGACGACAGGTTTTGCCGTTACTTGGTTTTACTGAGAAGAAATCGAAATTAATGTATGATCTAATCTGCTTTAGCTTAAACAGGTACTTGTTCTAAACTAATTACTGCCAAACATATTAAAACCTAATTTAGTCAAAATCATCTTAAACCTAACCAAACATAACGTAATTCAATTGACCCTGTCTTAACAATGTCTACTATAATCTGACCTAAATTAAACCAGACGTAGCAGAACACAATCAGATCCGACCATACCGAAACCAAGCCTAACTAACCTATTTCTGGTCTGAACTAACTCAAACCAAACCCAATATAATGTAATCTGACCCGACGTAAACCAAAACTTAGAAAGACTTAGGTCAATCTTACCTAACATACCAAATATAACATAACCGTATATAATCTGATCTAACAAGTTGAACCTAACAGAACATGACTCATTCTGACCTGATGGAAACCAAACCTGAAATGACTTAACATATTTCAGCCTAATAGTCTATGTGAAGGTTTTCATGTATGATGAATGTCGGGTGGGGGTGGGTTGGTGGGGGGGGTGGGGGTAGGGGGGACGTCGTAAATGACCCTGGGGAAATTCGAGCCTACATATTTGATTTTCATACTTGTACTTTATTGCTGCTTTAAGGAGGCGCCGATCGTGCCAGCAGCTCTCGTCTCGCTTACAGAATAACTAGGTTAATAGGTCATGGTTCATTTGCCAAATAAATCCGTAGTTTTGTGTTCAGTGGGTTTGCAGTTTTGCGTTAAGTGGGTTTGCTGTTAAAAGCTCCTTATCAAACTTAAAGATGATAACTCAGGAATCGTTCGTTTTACAGACGATATGATGAACATGTGAATTACTGATTACCATGTAAGATAAACGTGTGCATAATACATAGCCCATCCATCGCACACATATGCACGTAGATAATGAATGATCTGCCTGTAATGATAGCCATCACATCCGTAGCTATTGTTTTTTCACACTTGATCGCCGTTTCCCGAGTTAGCGAGGTAGCTATCTATGCGATGATTTATTTATGTTTAAAGCTCTTGTCATGGAGAAATATCTGTCGAGGCCAGGCCTACTATGAAGCATAGAAAGGGCTAGATGGATAAGAAAGGAGAAAAGGAAAATTAGGTTTTGGAGGAGGTGGAAAATCGGCCTTTTAAAGGAGGAAGGTCGTAACGGCTGGAAAGTATGGAAAGGTAAAATTCTGAAGCTTAGTAGTGTAGGTAAACAGACGTTATACTGGCCCACCCGTTCATTTATAAAGGTCTTGCATCATATTCTTTTTATGTTTTTGTTGCACAAACACCAGGATTCCTTTCATGGGGCTATCACAATTTCGAGGCTACACACCTCGCAGGAGCAGGGAAATGATGGACACCTTTGGAGTGAGAAGGACCTCGACTAGATTGCACTCCTGTTCGTTTATTTGCGATGACTTCTCGTTCAAGGTAAAACCTGTAGGTTTGCCCAAGTAATACCGCTCACCTGCACATCATCAGTCCCTCAGAAATACTCACCTCGTCTCTCTTTCACCTCTGTCACGCTCACTGACGCCCTTATTTGTTTTCGTGTACTTCTAATACTATTCAACCCTTATCAAAATATGTTCTTGAAGTTCACCGATATTCTCTCATCCCATATCTTCTTTGTTCAGTATAGATATAGAGGAGATATTAATCTTGTGTGAATTTGGTAGACAGCCAGGGTAGATGTAGGTTTCACAGGATGATTAGGTAGCTGGATGCGCGTGCGAATCTGGTTAGCTCGTGTTGTTTTGATTTGTTCAGAGGTGAGAATCGTTGTGAGTCTGGACAACTTGTCCACAAGATTTAATTAGTGTAATGATAAAATCTTGTAAAGAGGAGGGAACTGCTGTGAAAAGTTGATCAATTATCATATCCTGTACAATAGTAGAAGTTTACTTGATTCATTGTCATATCAGCTGTAATCATTTCCTAATGAAAAAAAAAAATGAGCCAAAGGTCAGGTTCTTTCGTGGCATAGTTCAATCACTGAGGAATAATTTGTTACTATTATTGATTATCATGAACCAGGAGTCTGTTTTATTTTATGAGGATTCTGTAACACTCAGGAATCTGGCCACTTTCACCGGTCGGATGTTGTGTATGTCTTGTGTGCAAACAGTGCAGGGTAACTGAGCTATAAACGCCCGGTGTCTTCTTTATGGTACGTACTTGCTTGCATCTTGAGAATGAAGGGCCATGGAATATGTTGAAATGGTGTTTGTAGTGTTGTGGTAATGGGCGATATCCAATGCGTAGACGGGATAGTGTGACTAGTGTTTGTCTAAGGAGTGTTGAAGTTTAAGACTGAGTTGGGAGGTCGGTTGTATAGTGCTTGATGGGTTATTTCAGTATGTATGTGTTTTGTCTCTCATCGTTATATCTGACCTGACTCTTCAGGGTCAGATCGAAGGCTACGTAATCACACCCAAGTGTCCTACCGGTGTGCTTAAGAGTTTAAAATATGTAAGTTGAGGTTAGCCTCTGACGAGCATGTGGATGTTAGGTGTGACCCTGACGAGCATATGAATGTTTGGGGGATCCCCTGGCGAGCATGTGGATATTAGGTAATCCCTGACGAACATATGGATATTTAGGTGATCCATTGACGAGCATGTGGATGCATATGGATGTTTAGGTGATCCATTGATGAGCATGTGGATGTTAGGTGTTCCTCTGACGAGCATATGGGTGTTTGGATGATCCCCTGACGAACATATGGATGTTTAGGTGATCCCTGATGAGAATGTGGATGTTAGGTGATTCCTGATGAGAATGTGGATGTCAGGTGATCCCTGACGAGCATGTGGATGTTTGGGTAATTCCCTGATGAGCATGTGGATGTCAGGCAAGTTCCTGCCTCGAGCGTGTACATCACCTTTTTTTTCTCGACCGTAATTTCATCTTTATTCCATTCTCTTCTCATCTCCATTATCTCCGAAACGCCCTTTGAAGCCATACGTAAGAAAAAGATATAATATGCAGTAAATTAATGTGGAATGATTTATCAGTACATTTAATTCACAAGCCAGGATCGATACATTGTGGTTGAGGTGTGTGCGATAGGCTTCTTGTTCCTCCGATGTGGCGGAGAGCGTTTTCTGTGACACTGATGTATGATATAATTAAAAAAAAATAAGATACATTTTTCAGCATTAAGTATGCGCGGAGGCCGGCGTGGCTGACGCAGCTGCTGCAGGACGTTGAAAAGTGGGTCGTGGTCCAGGCGGAAAATACTTGTAAATTGGTTTGGTCGTATTTACAAACCTTTGTGGCAGAACTGTGTGTGACAGAAGATTAAATAGTTTTGTAGTTTGCAGAGAAATTGTTCGGTGATCGTTCCTGTCGTAAAATGTTTTGTTAAATAATCTTTTTGATCGGTGGTTCATTCCTTGTTATGCCCTGACTGGAGGCCTGTGGGACGTGGACGCAGCGCTACCCGTCGGTCTGTCGCCAGGTTCAGGTTACTCCCGTCGGCACCTCCGTTGTAGATGTTGACCGTATGCGTCTGAACTTTTGCGTGGATGATCTCATTGATCAGAGATAATGCCGTGCAAAGAGGTGGCTCCAAATCACATACCCTTACTTCCCTGTGGACGTAAGTCTAGAGTTTTATTTTACGACCGTTCTTTAATTAAGTTGCATTGGACTTGTATGAAGCTTAATGAGTTTACTCATTTGATTCACACCTGTGGTTGGACTTGCTGGAAACAGGAGCAATGTTTATGGAGATAAGTAGGTGTGCTGCTTGGGAGATTAGGTGCTGGGAGGATGGAAGAGCACGGGAGAGGAGAGTGTGTGTAGGGGTAGATATATAACAAAGTAATGTTGGGGTCGGTGAGGAAGATCCTAAAATATGGGGTAGGGAGGATGTGACGTGGTGGGTTCCAGAGCAGGAGAGTGGGAGGGTAGTTACGGGGGAGCGCCAAGAGACAGTAGGTATGGAGGGTTCCGTGAGTACACGGGAAGGACAGTTCTAGTGGTCTGTGGGTTATTGGCTGGAGGACTGTGTCAGTATCCTGAATCAGGCTCACCCCATATCCACCGTTGCATCGGCCGGCAGGATTATAACTGTGAAGGAACACCGCATTATGTAGAGAGAATATACGGACTTCAGAAATGAATGGAAAGCACATTCAGGTGTGAATTCAGCTGCTGGATGCTGAGGGGAGCGGGACCCTAGCCATTACTTTTTTAAAGTTAAGAGAATCTAAGTACGTGAGTATTATACTGTCAGTCTTGAGCGAGCTCATCATGGACCACAGGTTTCTCATTCTCTGGTAATATCATTCAAGTGTTTGTCGTGTTTTATATGTGATACAGTTTTTAACAACAACGTATAGTAGTTTATTCCAGTGTTCCATAAATTCCGTGCTGAAATTGATGCTCCCTTTCTTATTACACTTTTCCATCAGCTTCTTACCGGTAGTGTTATTGCAGTCAGTGGATCTATATCTTATGTGAAATAAGGATCGTGAGTTCTCAGAATTGTTTAGTGTTTTGTAAACTATTTGATCTCATTTGGAGTCTTTCGCTTCTTTAGAGACAATAATTCAAGATTTCCGAGTCTCTCTTTATAAAGTTTGTAGATAAGTGACGGAATAAGTGTTGTTGCTCTTTTGTATTTCAGATCTGTGTCTTTGATAAAGTTTCATGACCCGAGCAAAATAGCATATTATATATGAGGTCAGAGTGGTACTTTGTCAAGAGAAAGTAATGTATATTGCGTCTTGTATATTTCTATCAAACCTCCATTGCTTCTCTATACGCAGCTAAGCAATACTTTACTGATTATCGCTCCAACCTTTCCTTCTCATTGGCTTATAAAACATTTCCTATATAGTGTATCTATGAACAAAATGCATTGTTCTACATTTGTTCACATTGAAATTCACCTGTGCCTCAGTCCACTACAGCAGTTAGTCTGAATCTATGAATCATTAAAGCAATCTTCCCTCTCATCGTCAGCATATTTTGAGACTTTGCTGGTGAGTCTTGTTCCCAAAGCCTTGTTAAGAATGGTAAATAATAACAGACCCTGGAAAGGATCCTTGCGGTACCTCGGTCGTCAGTCGAGAGTCATGTTTCCTTGTTCACTATGAATTTAGTCATATATATGTGACATGGTCATCCATCTACGCGCAATCTTTTTTTGTGTGTGATTTGATTTTACTTTATAATATTGTGCGTGATGCTTCGTGGAGAGCGTTTTGAAAGTCAGATTATAAAATCTAAAGATGTATGTTTTTTATTCTTAGATATTACATAACGAATCAAATCTATCAAGTATTTTAAACTTGATTGTTACGAAAGTCTAGCTGATTATCAGATATTAATTTCTGTCTCCTACGAATTCTTTAGTTTTGTCTCTCATTAGTGTTCATTTTGATTACAATAAGCGTAAAACTACTGTATCCATAATTAAAGGCATGTTGCATCCATATCTTATTCTAAATTGATATTGCATTAGGAAGCTTATAGCCATTCGGACCTTTTCGTTATAGCGACTAGCTCAATTTTTTAGTGATGGAAAATGTCATTTGTCGGCTTAATTCCGTCATAAGTTCCGGAGAGAGATTCGGAGGGACTAGTTACTGAAACCAATTTGATGTGCTAAATCTTTAATCATATCTGTAAATGTCAGATGACCAAATTTTCGTTTAATGTCATTGGAAATCTCTATCGTAATATAACCCAGTTATCTTTAAGTAAAGAAGGTATCGATTTTCTGATCAGTTATTAATGTGTCAATGTGTTTTTGAAGTTAGTCCACATCTTGTTAGCTGTGTCCACATCTGCGAACAATAGTATTACAGTCATTTTGCTAATCTAAAATATGGCATAATCATGTTATTGTATTTGAAACCGAAAAGGTCATGTATAGTGAGTGAGACGGATATTATTATGATTTTTACAATTTTAACTTTCCCCTTGACCTCAAAGGTGCTAATTAGATATATCTGTTTGCTACCAAGTCTAAAATGCCGCTGCTACCTCTTGCTGGGTTTCTGATTATTTCATTTAAGAATAGTTTTCATTTAGATTAATTAGTCTGTTAACCTTGTGTTTATATGTCATGAGATCCTAATGATGATGGGGGTTATTAAAATCTCCTAATTATTGTTTCTTTGTTGTTTCACAAAGATTCAATGTCCTCATACAAAGCTGTATTGTTTTCTGTGCATTGTTTAGGTGGTCTATACACCAGCCCACGTGAATTACGTATTTCATGACACCTCCACTTGCCTTGTGTTGACGGTCTTGACCAAAAACATTATATCCTTGTGTCACTAACTATACTAATCCCTGCTCGTTCGTAGTATTCATCTTGGTTTTAGTTTTGGCTACGATATAAGGTTTGACTAAGCTAGGCTTTCATGACGGAGCAGGGATCCCAATACGTGGTCTCGTGAGGTCCTCGAGTGCTCGGAAAAAAAAAAAAAATACTGCATCGCTATTTACACATAACTGTAACTTTTCTCATTTTCTTATAATATATATGTATACATATATATATATATATATATATATATATATATATATATATATATATATATATATATATATATATATATATATATATACTATACTTTGCCACTGTCTCCCGCGTTAGCTAGGTAGCGCAAGGAAACAGACAAAACTCACAAAACTTTCCATGGTTTACCCCAGACGCTTCACATACCCTGGTTCAATCCATTGACAGCACCCTGGTATACCACATCGTTCCAATTCACTTTTATCCTTACACGCCTTTCACCCTCCTGCATGTTCAGGCCCCCATCGCTCAAAATCTCTTTCACTCCATCCTTCCACCTCCAATTCGGTCTCCCACTTCTCCTCGTTCCCTCCACCTCTGACACATATATCCTCTTTGTCAATCTTTCCTCACTCATTCTCTCTATGCGACCAAACCATTTCAATACACCCTTTTCTGCTTTCTCAACCACACCCTTTTTATTACCACACATATCTCTTACCCTTTCATTACTTACTCGATCAAACCACCTCACACCACATATTGTCCTCAAACATCTCATTCCCAACACATCCACCCCCCTCCGCACAACGCTATCTTTAGCCCACGCCTCGGAGCTATATAACATTGTTGGAACCGCTATTCCTTCAAACATACCCATTTTAGCTTTCCGAGATAATGTTCTCGCCTTCTACACATTTTTCAACGCTCCCAGAACTTTCGCCCCTCCCCCACCTTGTGACTCATTTCCGCTTCCATGGTTCCATCCACTGCCAAATCCACTCCCAGATATCTAAAACACTTCACTTCCTCCAGTTTTTCTCCATTCAAACTTACCTCCCAGTTAACTTGTCCCTCAACCCTACTGTACCTAATAACCTTGCTCTTAGTCATATTTACTCTCAGCTTTCTTCTTTCGCATACTTTACCAAACTCAATCACCAGCTTCTGCAGTTTCTCACCCGAATCAGCCACCAGCGCTGTATCATCAGCGAACAACTGACTCACTTCCCAAGCCCTTTCATCGACAACAGACTCCATACTTGCCCCTCTCTCCAAGACTCTTGCATTCACCTCCCTAACAACCCCATCCATAAACAAATTAAACAACCATGGAGACATCACACACCCCTGCCGCAAACCTACATTCACTGAGAACCAATCACTTTCCTCTCTACCTTCACACACACACACACACACACACACACACACACACACACACACACACACACACACACACATATATATATATATATATATATATATATATATATATATATATATATATATATATATATATATATATAAACAATAGTTGTAAGCAGCGGATTGCAGGGATTTTACGGTGTAAGGTTGAGGTTTCGTATTTCTAATTCTAGGCATTGTAAGTTGTGCAGTGTTTCTATGCGTTAACCTCCAAGTAATGATAAAGCAGTGGATAGGGATCCGGAGGAAGGGTTGGTTGCAAGAGTAAGGGGAAGGTAACATTTGTCCCCAGTCACAATACCATCCGCTGGGTGGCAGCGTGAGTGCAGTACTTTTCGCTCTCTTATTTTTCTCCTTGATTCTTCCCGTCGCTTCCTGCTTGGTTCGTTCAGATCCCTCATCATTCAACGTATTGCAAATGTTAATGATGCAAAACGATGAATTTGTGAATTAATTTTAAGCGCTGTTGTGTTCAAAACCTAATTTTCTTATCTTAGTGTATAATTCTTACATATTATGATAGTAGTGCACAAATTGGTAATGGATTAGGTTTATTCTAATCTCAAAAATGTTTTATGACTGCATCACAATATCATGGAACTTGACATTTGATTTGCTACGTGTCATTTTTCTTTATTCATAAGCTGTATCTTCCAGAGTAATCATATTTTTGCTTTCACACCATTGAACCTTCATTAGTCATTCATGTTTTGATAACAGATCTAAAGTGATTTCCCATGATTCTCTCATAACTTTAAGGTAAACGGGTAGTTTGAGTTTAGCTACACTTTCATCATCTGGGAATTTTCAGTTCTGACCAGATTTTTTGTCTCATGATACTGTAGTGTCTTGTACTATAAATGGCCGTAGTTATTTCATGTTGTTACTTGATTATGACGGTAATGTCTTTTTATTTGTGTTGATATCAATTTCGTTGTCCCTGTCTTTATTACAGAGGTACTTTTGGGTGTGATCATGTTATCAAATTGTAAGAAGAGAATTCAAGCGGAAACGTGTTGAATATTACATCTCATGTTCACCAGGAAGGGCATTTTTAATTAGTTTTTTCTGCATGCAATGTTAGATTGTATGAACATAATTCATTCTGAGTGACTTCTCTTTTAGATTTCTACATTTACAGGGAGTTTCAGAGCTCGGGATGTGAGGGTTAGTGCTCAGCGTACCACCCAGTTAACATGATCCTACATCACCTAGTCATCCCCATCCCGCTGATGCCACTCAACCAGTCATATCACCCACTCTCCGACACCAGCCAACTGGCCGACCTAACCCTGGCCACTACAATCACACTTTTACACGACTCACCTGCTCGCGTCGCCCTATAGATGTCGTATCTCCCCGTCCAGGGACACCACCTGCTTGATGACATTAGCCAACAATTGACGTCCACTGACTGTACTCACGTACAGACATCACGCACCTGCTCACGTGTCGTGTTTAATGATATTACTCATAGAAACAATTAACATCACCCACCCATTGACTTCGCTGCAGACCTCCATCATTCACCCTTTGACGTGATATAACGTACCCCTAACATATATTACTCACCCCTGACATCATTCACCAACCAACGTGAGTTTCCCCTTGACACCCATCCGTCGACATGTCATTTAGTGGTATAATCCTGTAACTCTAGTTTCCCCACTCGCTTTGAAGATATATATATATATATATATATATATATATATATATATATATATATATATATATATATATATATATATATATATATATATATATTTTAAACTATTCGCCATTTCCCGCGTTAGCGAGGTAGCGTTAAGAACAGAGGACTGGGCCTTTTTTGGAATATCCTCACCTTGCCCCCTCTGTTCCTTCTTTTGGAAAATTAAAAAAAAAAAGAGAGGGGAGGATTTCCAACCCCCCGCTCCCTCCCCTTTTAGTCGCCTTCAACGACACGCAGGGAATACGTGGGAAGTACTCTTAATCCCCTATCCCCAGGGATAATATATATATATATATATATATATATATATATATATATATATATATATATATATATATATATATATATATATATATGGAAAGCTGTGTAGGTATGTATATTTGCGTGTGTGGACGTATGTATATACATGTGTATAGGGGGGGGGTTGGGCCATTTCTTTCGTCTGTTTCCTTGCGCTACCTCGCAAACGCGGGAGACAGCGACAAAGTATAATAAAAAAAAATATAATATATATATATATATATATATATATATATATATATATATATATATATATATATATACATTTTTTTTTTTCATACTATTCGCCATTTCCCGCGACAGCGAGGTAGCGTTAAGAACAGAGGACTGGGCCTTTGAGGGAATATCCTCACCTGGCCCCCTTCTCTGTTCCTTCTTTTGGAAAATTAAAAAAAGAAAGAAAAAAAAAAAGAGAGGAGGATTTCCAGCCCCCCGCTCCCTTCTCTTTTAGTCGCCTTCTACGACACGCATGGAATACGTGGGAAGTATTCTTTCTCCCCTATCCCCAGGGATAATATATATATATATATATATATATATATATATATATATATATATATATATATATATATTTCTTTCATACTATTTGCCATTTCCCGCGATAGCGAGGTAGCGTTAAGAACAGAGGACTGGGTCTTTGAGGGAATATCCTCACCTGGCCCTCTTCTCTGTTCCTTCTTTTGGGAAAAAAAGAAAAAAAAAAAAAAAACGAGAGGGGAGGATTTCCAGCCTCCCGCTCCCTTCCCTTTTAGTCGCCTTCTACGACACGCAGGGAATACGTGGGAAGTATTCTTTCTCCCCTATCCCCAGGGATATATATATATATATATATATATATATATATATATATATATATATATATATATATATATATATATATATATATATATATATATAATGCCAGCTAAGAAGACAGCCCCACTCGGTATGTAATTCACTAACTTTTTCAGGAAGAACTCAGGTTTTTGTGAACTGTGTCGCAGGTTTGTTAATCTTGTGCTCAGCTCCGGGTGGGAAAAAGAATTTCATATTGTATAGCTTTTGAGAGTGGAGGATTAAATTGTCCTGTGATGATAAAAATACCTGGATATTTCATTTCCAACTGGATGGGGACTGGATACCTTGTTCAACGTGGTGAGAGTAATCAAATATATACGTTTGTGTTCTAGTTTAATTGGCAAAAAATTCCAGATATTATCTCGATAATCTGCCTCGCAAAGAAATTACAGTTTTTTGCACTCCAAGTACATTGTTTGTATAAGGAACTACAGCGGAAATATGATGAGAATGAGTTATGCTACGCAGTAACAGAGGTTCATTACCCACTAGACGTATGTGTGTGAGGTACTGAATGTGATTCCACAGTACATAAACAGACAAGTGTACATCCTCACACCGGCTAGGGAATGTTCACCGGTGTTATGGGGAGACGTTGTTTATCTCTTGGGCAAGACCTTTGGACCCTTGAGCGCGACGCTACGATTCTTTAGCGCGACGATATGACACCCCCATGATGATCTGACCTTCAACCTGACCCTGAAGGGTCAGGTCGAAGGTCAGACCATAACTCCCAAGGGTCTTACTCTCGTGTTAACGGGTCTTACCTTCGTGCTCAAGGGTCTTACCTTTGTGTTCAAGGGTCTAACC